>NC_133365.1:48587362-48870278 GCF_049309525.1 Garra rufa | reverse complement strand
TCTGCTAGTGAGGCGCCATGAGCCAATGCATAGGATGAAGCAGCACTCTTAATGGAGTGGGCATGAACACCTAAGGGGCATGGCTCTCCCAGATATAGATAAGAGAGGGAGAGGCATCTACCACCCAATGAGCCACCTCAGTTTGGGGACAGCATTCCCTTTCTGCTGAACCCCAAGCAGATAAGCTGCTAGGTGCGTCTGAAGTGCCGAGCGAATTCATTTTCACATAGACACAACATCGCAAGGCTGGGTCTGCCTCCTCCAGGGCAGAGCTTGCAGGTTCACCACCTGACCGCGGAAAAGCGTGGTGGGGAACCTTGGGCACAATAGCCGGGCCGGGGTCTCAGGTAGTAACGTGAGAGTCGCCGGGCCCGAACTTCTTGACACACTTAGCTGGCAAGGAAAGCTTGTAGGTCTCCAACCCTCTTAATAGGAGCCGGGGCAGTCAGGAGCGCTGTCTTAATGACAGGACTCGACTGAGGCCCACTGAGCACCTCTGGGGAACCTTTGCTCGTTCAATGGGAGCCAGGGCAGTCAGGAGCGTTTTTCTCGCTCGACTGAGGCCCGAGGCTCCAAGGGAGCGCCCCGCGGCCTGAGAAGGCGACGGGGAAGCTTCCCTACAGAGAAGTTTGTAGGTCTCCTTACCCTCTTGATGGAGGCCAGGGCAATCAGGAGCGCTGTCTAAATGACAGGAATTCTAGCTCGACTGAGGCCAGGGGCTCAAATGAAGCGCCCCGCGGCCCCGAAGGGCGACGGGGGGGTCCCAAGAGGGTATGAGGCGCGGTCTGGCACCTCTGAGGGACCTCACGACCAGTGGGTGCTTACCTATTTTGCTTCATCTACTGCATGTGATATGCGGCTAAGCGGCGGCATATATTCCGAGAGTCGAGGGGACAGCCTGCGCTCCAACTCTCCTGCAGGAAAGGAAGCACTACTGCAATCGTGTATCTCTGTGCCTCTCAGCGAGAGGAATGCCAGCGATAGACCTCATCTCAGTGCGTGAGCCAGCCTTTGCCAAGGGAGCCCAGTACCGAGTGATAGTTTGTATCACGGCCTGAGGAAGGCCGGAGAGATCTATGGTGTCAAGCCGTGCCCTTACAGGGAGGGACTGCCGCGAGGGGAAGGTTACTAAGACCTAAGTCCGGGTGGGCCGTCCTTGCAGCGCAACCTCCAGACTTACTCCTCGTCCTCCCTGGACTCGCACAGAGTCTGCGCAAGGAGGCTCACTGGGGAAGGGCGTACTTGGGCCCCGGAGGTCAGCTATGTGCCAGAGTTACTCTGGCAATGGGAGGAATCGGGAGGGCGAGCGGATGTGGCTGGGCCTGCCGATATAACTCCAACTAGCTGCGTCACGGGGTGGAGTCGCCATTCTGCAGGTGGGTGGACTGCCGTGGGAACCGGGGGGCTGCACGGTTGAGTTTCCCTGCTTTAAATGAATGGCAAGTAGCAAAATCTGCCACGTTGGACTCCATGGGAGCAGATGGGAGGAGCTGTAAGCCTCTGTTGTACATGGCAACCCAACCTGTGGTAAGCCACGGGCTGACTTGTCGGCAATACTGCGGGAAAACGCCAGTCCGGAGAGAGCCGAGATGCCATGCCCATCATAGGACTCGATCGTGCTGCAGCGGTCTCACATGAAACAGCTTAACGGCAAGCGGCTAGAGCTGACATGTGCCCCAGGAGCCTCTGATTTGAGGGGACCGCTGAATAGTTCCTGATTAGCTCAGAGACTACAGCACCAACTGCGCGCTCTTGGTAGCAAGGCGGGCCGTCTTGTGGACCGAGTCGGGCTCCCGACCGAGGAAAGGGATTCCCTCGGTTGGCCTGAAGGACCAGATGGCGGGGGTGCCGAGGCACCAGGTCCCTGTATTCGCACAACGGAACTCACGAGTGGGCTGGTAAGCACCAGTCGAAGAGACGGTTGAAGACGCGAGTACCTGTCTGCCGAAGAGGGGACAGGGGAGCTCCTATGGCCTAAAGAAGGCAGGAAGGAGAGGGACTAGCCAAGTGGAAGCACCTCGCGCTGAGCGCTCGACCCCCGGGGCAGACCGCCGGAGGGGTGTGCACCGGGGAAAGATCGAGACGCGACAGCGGGTGCCCTTCAGGCAGATGGCTGCAACCCAGCCCTGGAGACGGAAACATACTTGTATGTGCGTCGTCGTGAGCATGTGTGCCGACAGCCTAAGAAGGGATCGGAACAGAGCTCCATCCAGGGCGGATGTTAACCCACCACTCTAACTGGACACGTGAAGTCAGGACTCTTATCAAACCCCGACCTCGTCCCGGCCGGAGAGACAGGCTGGATCGCGTCCTTCGCCAGTAGGAACGCGACCTCCGCAGGCAGAACAGAGGCACGCCTGTTTCCGAATAAAGAATGTAAGGGGTACCTGTGAGTCTGGGCGGACGCCTGGAGCCGGGCCGTACCGTCCGTATCAACCAGTGTAGTGGTATCAAGGGAACGTTGACCGGCGTGACCGTGGTGGGGCAGCCTGGGGAAAGACAGGGAAGGAGACAAAACCCAGAAGGATAAACGTCCTGGAGAAGTGTCTAACTGCGCTAAGCAGTGCTTACCTACTTCCCTGGTTCCCGCGCTGGCGACATCCGGTCCCGAGTCTGGCTCCGAGGAGTGGAAGTGCTGCTCAGGAAGGAAACTCGGGGCCGGGGCCCCAGAGGTGAGAAAGCTGGGTCTTTCTGTGATTTCAAATGACCGGCTAAGTCCCGCTTCCAGCGGGAGTGCCGACAGAGTAGCTCTCTCCACCTCCGGGGGTGCTCGCATCAGGGACGCTTCGAAGCTCGCCTGCGAGGGTCTTCCGTCGCAGGACCCTGAGAGGCGAGCGGCGTCCCTCTCCCACGGGCGGCTCGACGTCGGCTGCGAGCCTGGATCGTGTGGCTCAGCAGGGGACGGAGCTGCGGGGGGACGCCCTCGGCGACGGGCAGGCGGAGGCGGGGGCCCAGGCGGCGGAATGGTAACTTCGCGGCGGGGCAGGATATGTTGGACGGCCTCCGTCTGCCTCTGGACCGTTGGAGCGCCAGAGGAGACGCCCAGCCCGAACGACGGGGAGGCGTACTGCTCTGGCAACTCGACGGGGTATGCTGATGGGCGGAGGATCGCAGGCTTTTGGGGGCCGGCGATACGTTCGACGCCGCTGAGCAAAAACCCTTCACGGTGTCGCCGAATAGGCCGCTCTGGGGAATGGGAGAGTCGAGAAAGCGAACTTTGTCGGCCTCTGCCATCCGGGCCAGAGTCAGCCATAGGTGGCGTTCCTGGACCACGCAGGTGGACATCACCTGACCAAGGGGACACGCCGCGACCTAGTGGCCCGAAGGGCGAAGTCAGTGGCGGCGCGGAGTTCTTCAAGTACCCCCTGGTCAGGACCACTCTCGTGCAGGCCTTAAGGTGCCTGCACCTGGCACTTTTGCAGTGTTGCAATGGCCTGCAGGGCGGGGCAGCGTGTCGGGGGGCGCAGAAAAGGCCCAGCCGATGAGGGCGGAAGAAATTTCACATGCCCTAAAAGGGAGACGCGGAGGGCCCCACCAGGCGGCCGCGCCCGCGGGCAAAGGTGCACCGCGATGGCGCGCCCGACCTGGGGGACCGCCACGTACCCCTTGGCTGCCCCGCCATGGAGAGTGGCGAGGGGAGAGGAGCTGGAGTGCGCTTCAAATTAATAGGGCGCCATCGATTTTGTCAGCTCCTCATGCACATCCGGTCAGAACGGGACCGGGGGGAGCGCGGCGCTGCCGCCGGTGCCCCCCCCAGGAACCAGTCGTCCAGCCTAGAAGGATCGGCCGGAGGCCCCTGAGGAACCCTCAAACCGATCCCCCCCGGCTGCCCGGAAAAGCATAGCCGACAGTTCGACATCAACCTCCGGGGGGGCAGCGACCACGGGTGGGCGCCGCGCCGCGGGAAGAGATGTGTCACCGTCTGACTCTCCCTCTGATGCTGTGACAGACATCTCATCCTCTGCAGGAGCACCGAAGGAGACGCTCAGCCCGCCAGGCGGGGAAGCGTCTGCTGCGGAAACTCAACGGGACCGCGCTGAGATAGAGAGGTCCGCAGGGCTTTTTGAGCCGGCGGAACGCTGTCTATCGTAAATTGAATGTCCCCCCCCGCGCCCCACCGCGGTGGCCGAAGAGCATAGGCGGCTCAACGGCTGACCACGGGAGGGAGGCGGGGGGAGCCAGCTCGCGAACGAGCGGCAGGACTTCAGCGTGGTCATGGTCATGCTTTCACCGCATGGACCATTCATGAGCACCACCCCAGCGTGCTCAAAGCCTAAACACGTGAGGCAGCGCTCATGTCCGTTTGCTGAGGAGAGGAAACTACCACATCCAGAAACGCACGGCCGAAAAGACATCCTGAAAAGGACGTCTAAAACGGCCGCTAGAAATTGCTCTTTTGTGATCCCGGTTTGCCCAGGGAGGGGCCGCGGGGCAATGCACTCGCCGGGGCTGCTCGCTGGAATGCAAAAAGGCTTTATATGGCCGTGAAAACGGCCGCCCGCGGGACCGCGCTGACGGCTGCCAAACAATGCTCTTTCTGTGAAACACTCTTTTAGTTATGGCAGCGCAGCAGCAGGAGGGAGCATGAACTCTGAAGAACTCTTCTCAGCTGTTTAGAGGCTCGACACATCGGCTCTGAAAGCAAAAGTCTGACTGAGTGGTGCGCGCAGCCATCTTATATACCCGTATGTACGGGGGCGTGGCCAGCGCGCACGTCCACTCGCCAATTTTCAATTGGCCTTTTTAATAAGGCTCAGAGGTGATCGGTCTCTCAAGCGAGATCCCAATGTAACGTCGAAGTGATTCGACTGAAGGGGTAACCAGTCATAACTGTCAATTTTCAAAATTGGGATGTATACATCATCCGTATGCTGAATAAATAAGTTATTGATGTATGGTTTGTTAGGATAGGACAATATTTGGTTAAAATACAACTATTTGAATATCTGGAATCTAAGGGTGCAAAATCTAGATACTGAGAAAATTACCTTTAAAGTTGTCCTTATAGCCATGCATGTTACTAATCAAAAATTAGGTTTTTATATATTTATTTACGGTAGGAAATTTACAAAATATCTTCATGGAACATGATCTTTACTTAATATCATAAAGATTTTTGGCATAAAAGAAAAATCAATAATTTTGACCATTGCTACAAATATACCAGTGCTACTTAAGACTGGTTTTGTGGTCCAGGGCCATATCACAAATATGATACAGTAGGGTTTATAGGGTTAAAATATGAGATTTTCAGTGCACCATTTGTGCATTATAATTAAAAAGTCCTCTAAAGTCAGTCATAAGACAGCTTTGTGTTAGAAACAGACACAAATTTGTTATCCACAGATAATCTTCCCCTCTAGTGAGCTGTCAGCTTGAGAACTGGATCACTGAGTCAATTAGAATTAAAGATCTGATTCTTTTCCATGAACAGTATGATCTGGTTCTCCATTCCAACGCAATGATCCAGTCACAATGGATATGTTATTAACAGCTCACTGAAGGGGAGAATTATTAATGAATAAATCACTTATACATCTGTCTGTTCCTCATCCAAATATGATAAGCCATCATTTCGAAAAGGCATAAAGGTGATTCATTTACAGAACTTTAATTGCTGGGTTAACTATTCCTTTAACATGTGGAACATTTGTCCTTCATTGCACACATTTCTTCTTAAAGGGGTCATGAACTGAGAAACCAAAATTCCCCTGATCTTTTGACATATGAGAGGTTGTTGTACTATAAAAAAAATCATGTAAGTTTCAAAACTAACAAATGTTGTCTTTAGTCTAAAAACAGCTTATATGAAGGTAGTCTGCCAAAACGACTCTATTCGACTACTCTATGATGTAATAGGTAGATTAAGCACCTCCTCCTCCGAAGATGATTGACAAGGCTTTTAGACCCACCCACCAATTTACGCATAATATTTACCAGAGAAGTGAACGTGCAGGTCTATGCAGAAACCAAACGATAAAGATGGCTTTGAAAACAACAGGACACTCTGCAGTGCCAATTTGTGGAAAAACAGTCTTTGCATTCCCTTCCTTCTGATCCCAACGTTAGAAAGAGTGGATAAACTTTATTTTTAACCCTTAAAGACCTAGAACATTTTTGGGGCACCTGACGCACCTGTACTTTTCTTTGTTTTTTCTGATCTATCAAGTGCCATATATCATTATAAACAGGAGAACTTGAAGTTTATGTTTATGAACTTGAAGATTTAATGTCCCAATTGTCCTATTGTTTTCTCCAAATTTTGTGAATTTCCAGAATTTTTGGAAAAATGCAAGCAACAATTGGGTGTTTTTTATTGTGTACTCAAACAAAAACTCCTAAAGTTTGGAGTTTTTTTCTTTAGAAAAGTGTATTTAGGTTTTGTTTACATAACATTTCCCATGCAAGTTATAGCCATTTATCACAATATTATTATTAGGGATAATAAAAGTCAATATAAAAGTCAAAATAAAAGTCAACACTCATAAATGTTAGCATAGTAATTTTACTGTTGTTCTGTTAAATAAAATAAAAAAGTAACACAAAAATAATAACAATCATTACAACAGCTCTATTAATACTATAACATTCTGCATTTATTTGTACATTAAAAAACACATGCCTGATTCAAGAAGGGGGTCTTAAAAATGGCCAAAGAGTATTATTTTACTAACTTATTCATTTTAAGTTAAATTGTGCTTTGTTGGTAAGCTATAATGTCTACTAGAATGTTAAAAATGTTCAATGTTAAGTCACACAGTAAAAAAGGTTTTTTTTTTCAGAAAAACATATTTTTAATCTAAGCATGAACAATAAACAGTGTAGCAAGTAGTGAAAACAATTGCACAAATTGTCTTGTGCAACAAAAATATAATACACAATAATATATACACACACACAACATCAGAGAGAAATATACTAAAAAAGTGCAAATGATCTTAACAAACTATATAAGAATTAGTTACATAATATAACAACCAAATAGATCAATCCGCTGGCTGCAGTCTGCGTCGGAATCGATTTTATCGGGATCATCGCCTTTCGACGCGAAGACCTAAATTTGTACTGCTGTTTCATCCTTGTTTTTGGTTTGTGTTATGTCAAAGGGCTCTGTTGTGTGTACTTCTGCGCTTTTTTAAAGAGTGCTGTCATGCAAATGTGTTATTTTGTGTTTGGTTTCATGCACACACAACGCACTTTACTTTCACTTTCAGGTTTGTTCAAATTTCCAAAGAAACATGCTAATTGGTGGTTCAAAAGACCAAAACCTATGTTAATTGGTTGATGGATAACAGTTTGAACCAATCGCAACACTCGTCTCTTTATCTTAAGGAACCAAGGTTACATCAGGAGCCGGAGCGACACAATTTGACGCTGGACTTTTAAAAAGACTGAAACTAGAAGACGATGCTGTGCCGCCTATATTGCATCTGACAGTGATGTCACAACAAAAAGAGTGAGCAACTATTTTCATTACTTTGTCTCTTTTTATAGATAGTTTGATATGTACTGAGTTCTTGATGCATTTTAAACATATAAATCACAGCGGCATCCCTCTATGAGGAATGAATGTACACTAGGGTTGGGTATCGTTTGAATTTTATCGATTCCGATTCTTTTCGATTCCCAGTTTCGATTCCAATTTAGTAAAAAACAACAACAACAACAACAACAAAAGTCAAACATTAATATATCAAACATGTTTATTTTCAGTGCTTGCTTGCAACATATTATTTTATTACAGGGGTTCTCAACCTTTTCTTATACCGGGGCCCCCCTCCTTCTCGGGTAAATTTTCATTGGCCCCCCTATGCCTGACAAGGTGTTTATTTTTTTTTACCTTTTTTATTAACCAAAACATTTGTTTGGCCTTTTTGTTTTTCTACTTCATGTTATAAAAAAATTCAAACAAACTTTAAATTGAAGCTATACTTTTGAATTTAAAAGGAAACCATTTGCTCTAACATTTTAACATGTATATACATATACAGATTTAAAGCTCCTGAATTATTTAATGCAGATATTTTTTACAACTTCAGAGTACTCTTTCTTAAGTAAGTGAACCTGCCAAACAACAGGGAGATGCCAAAATACCACTCACTAAACCTGTCCTTTTGAACTGGACTGACTGAATATCTACTGTTTGTATTTATTATAAAATAAACATATAAATGAAAAATACAGTAAATACATTCTAAATCTGTTGATGCTGGTGCTCATATGTGCATAAACACCACTGACCCTTACAATATCCACCTCTATGGATGAGCATTCATTATAAAACACTTAAGTTACAGGACATTGATTTTGACAACTATGCAAATATTTTGAAATTTCACGCAAAAATACTATGGATCAGAGCCCTGAAATCATGAATAGTTTGTGAATCAACAGCAGACTTTTATGCGTGCCTAATGTATTACTCTGGTCATCTTTGCCTTTACATTAACGGGAGGGTTTGTTTCATGCAGCCAAGAGATGAAGTAGATACCTGTCTTCCCGCGGGGGTATAAGTTACTTTATGTGGGCTTTTGCGGGCGAGAGTGGGACGAAATAACATACATTTCTGCTGGAGCGTGCGGGCGCGGGAATAAAAAAAATCCGTCCCTTGCAGGTCTCTAAGATAAAGTTTGCGTGCAGCAGTAGCTATGTCTACGGTTTTTACAAAGTGTAGCCACACTTACGAGCGCTTCCCCAGAGCCATAGAGAAAGAGAGTTGCGACACGCTTTGATCTCGCCGCCGCGCGGTCACGTGGTTCATGGAGCTCTCAATAGTTCCAAACAACTCCGCGCTGTCAATGTGTTTGAATGGGTTTAAGTAGGATAGGCAGCCGTTTTACTATTTTTGCAGCAATTTCGAGTAATTATTAACACATAATGTGCATTGATTGTGTATTGATAACTTCTCTGAATACGCTTTACAATCGCATTTTATTCTGGGGAGCGATAAAGAGACATAATTAATATTTTCTCATACTTTTTGGCAGTCAAATGTGACCAAACACCTTAAGTGTAACTTTTATTCAATTAAATA
This sequence comes from Garra rufa, assembly GCF_049309525.1. Classification (NCBI taxonomy): domain Eukaryota; kingdom Metazoa; phylum Chordata; class Actinopteri; order Cypriniformes; family Cyprinidae; genus Garra; species Garra rufa. The sequence continues at coordinate 48,861,244 of NC_133365.1, read as the reverse complement.
ATTGTAATATATAGTTCAGTTCTGTTTAGTTGATATTTTGAGGAGTTTTTTTTTTTTTGTACTAAATGTGCAATAATGATCCTGACCATTTAAAAGATTTTCTAATATAGTATTTATATTATAGTTAGTGTAATATTTAAGGTAAAATACATTTGAATGTGTATTTGGACATGATCAAACACTCTCTTTTTTTATATGTTTCGATTTACCGATTTAATGTTAAATAAAAAAAAGTAATTTACTGGTGTTATTTTATGATATTCAAATATACAACATAACAGAATCTTATAAAAGGCAAGCAAAAATGGCATTTAACATAATAGAAAAGATGAAAATAGTGTTTAAAAAAACACAAGGCAACCAATTGCATTCAGCATACATTTTTATCGTATTTCTTGAATGCAGTCTTTACTGAAACTCATTCAACCTCCTACAGTGAGAGAAAGATTGCAGAAAGACTAAATACGTAAAAATATGACATCTAGTATTTGGTTATGGTCGCTATTACGGTGTTTCTCACGTTATCTAACTGCAATTACAGTATAACTGTTTATTTTTTAACGATAAACATTAACTATAACACGCTTCATAAAATACCACAACTGGCCAGTTGTCCGAGAGGTCAACTGATGCGTTAAAATGTAAATAAATGCAGTAATTTCTTCAATTTACCAGCGACTGTGCTTGAGAAGCGCTGAAATGAATGGGCTTCAATGCTGGAACTATTGGTTGTTTGGAACTATTGGCCGCTCCATGACACGCTTTACGTCCGCATTCCTCAGTTCCTATGGAAGCCTATGGGAGTGTCGCAACTCTGTTTCTCTATGGCTCTGCGCTTCCCTCGAACCATCTTGTAGACTGATGTTTACATTACCACGTAAGGTCCTGGCAGATTGCTAGATGAAAAAAAAATGCACCCAGGAATCGATACAAGGAATCGAAATTTTAATTTTATAAGTATCCGATTCTTTATCTTAAGTATCCAATTCCAGAATCGGAATCGATTTTAGATTCCCAACCCTATTGTACACTGTTAGCCAATCACAGCAGTGGGCGTTAACTTCCGAGTCTGCAATCTGCCACGCCTATTCATAACAAAGAGTTCTGCTGATGGGGGGTTAAAGCAGGACAGAAAATAGCCTATTACTTCTAAATTATGATGTTTTTGATGTTGGCAACATTATAAATGGACCTCAGAGAACAGTACAAAAAAAAGTACCCTTTTAACCCAAATGAGAGAAAGAGAGAGCTAGTATAGACTAAAAAAGACTCCATAGTTGAACTACAGTGAATTATCATATATTAATCTTACTTTCCCATTTCCGTCACAAATGTTATCTACATTCATATCAGGTGAACTCTGTTGAAGACTGTTCAACTGCAAATGATAATTTCTTCATAATTTTACTGCATGCTTGTGATGAGGTGCTGATTGCTGCTTTTTCGCAGACAATGTCACAATGTCCCCTGTTTTATTCCTATAATTAAAAGCCAGTGAAGTGGGTTTGGCAAGGGGGGAAAAGTCAGTATTGGAGAACGGACACAATTCGAGAAGGAGTCAGGACCTCAGTTAATCGAACTGCCATTATAAAGATCAAACTCAAATCCATCACTGATACCGTAGAAACATTTAACACAGGGTGACAGTATGTTTATACAGCATGATCATTGGAACTAATTGAGATTGCCAGTAGTGAGAGTGCACTGACATAATGTTATAATAAATATTAACAATGCATTGTTATAACTCCATAGCTCAATTCATACATTTACCAAAATGTAATTATGAAGATGTCAGATACGAGCCTTTCAGCTGACACCATTTATACCTGCAGTGAATGAACAAAGAGTTCAGGGCTAATTAAAACACTGACAACCATAGCATTATGTTACTAATTCTCAGACTAAACGCAAGTGTCGTTTATTAGGGAACGCTCTCATTTTTCTTAATCTAAAGGCATATCATAAAAAAGGAGGATTTTCCTTGCTCTTTAAAAAAAAAAGTAGAAGTTTAATCAACTATACATAATGCATTTCAACCTACAGCAATGCCTATTCAATATTCAACACTTTGCGGGTGTTGTTGCTCATTTTTTATAGATGCACTGAAAATACTAATTTTCATGTTATGATCAATATTCAAAATTCAACACTATTTTGTTTAAATAAATTCAAATTAAAACACTTTAAACTAAAATCATTCCTTTTAATTGCTGCAAGTGAATTTAGGCATCACAATATAATCGAAATTATCGTTCAAAAGTTAAGGGCTGGTAAGAACTTTTACTATTTTAGAAAGAAGTCTCTTATGCTTACCAAGTCTGCATTATTTGATACATACAGTAAAAACACTAATATTGTGAAATATTATTACAATTTAAAATAACTGTTTTCTATTTTAATATAATTTCAAGTGTAATATATTCCTGTGATGCAAAGCTGAATTGTCAGCATCATTACTCCAGTCTTCAATATGATCTTTCAGAAATCATTTTAATATTTTGTGCAGCTTAATATTTTTGTGTATACATCATACTTTTCCCCCCTGAAAGAACAAGCATTTATTAGAAATGGGAATATTTTTAAAAATTTTTGTCTTAATCTAAATACAATTATTATTTCTTAAAAAAAAAAAAACTGTTCACGAAACATTTATTATTATTATTATCATCATCATCAATATTTAAAACAATTGCAAAAAAAAATGTGATTCTGATGAATATATATTTATTTATTTTATTTATTTTTTTCCCGTTGGGAAATAAATTATAGAAATTAATACTTTTAGTTAGCAAGGATGCTTTAAAATGCAGCAAATCAGAATATTAAAATGATTTCTGAAGGATCATGTGACTGGAGTAATGATCACAGGAATATGTGATGTAATTGTGGTAATGTAATTGTGGTAATGTGGTAATGTAATTGTAAGGGCAAATATGTTAACCAATAAAGAACCGATATATTGTGCATCTCTACATAATCCAATGAATTAAACTCACAAACAAGGTAATTGACATAACACTTTAAAGGTAGAGTAGTAAAAACATTTTTTATATAAAGGAGGCAATGACTATCAATTCACATAAATCCAGGCCATCTAATTTACGACTCTGAAAGCACCAACTCTTGTTGAAAACAAATTAGTTTTTTTTTCCTGAAAATTCTCATTTAGAGCCAAAAAAAGAAGAAAAATGACACTTTTTTTGCGCAAGACATTACATGGAATTTGAGGAGAAATATCACCTTTGACAGAGCAAACCAGCAGAGAATTACAATAGGGAAGAATAAAACACAACATGATTTATCAGCATCCTAAAAGCAGTACGCACAGATAAAATATGATTTGTTTTTCCACCACTGCAATACTGAGAAACTGCAAGTCTCAGATGTCTACATGCTCCTCACACAGCGGTACACCAGAATAAAAGAGCCGTATCCTACTGCAAAGCTCATACGGGATCAGGTGTTAACCCCCAGACGGTCTTACTTCACACATGTTAGCTCAACGGCAGACTAGAGCAAATAACCATTTACAGACCCGTACAGGGAGACCAGTGAGCCTGTTGAGTCCTGAGCATCAGACTCTCAAAATGTGCAGACAAGAACAGCTCAGGTTCTTGTCGACAGGAGTACCATGACAGAACAACCCTAAAGTCAAGCATCAGGGACTGCAGACACTGAGCATCCAGGAGATGGCAAAATTATCCATGAAGGGCTTTACATTCAGGTTCATCTCTCACAATTTAAAGGCAACGTGAGCCTTCGTATGAAGGGGAATACACAAGCATGCTCGACGTTGAAGTGCCTTTACAGTGCCAGGTCAAGAATCCTGATGAAAAATGACATGAGGTACAGTCGACAATTTCCTTTGAACTTTGCTCTTATGCATATGAACAGCATTTACGTCTATGCACAGTATCTTCCCTAATAATTCCCTCTGAGGCCTATTAGTTCTTTGATGAACATATGCCATTGAATAATCCCACAGTTTTCTATATTCCTTGCATACAGTGTATTACTAAGAGCATTGAATATCTAAGAAAGAGATTCAATGGTAAACCAGATCTTTCATCACATTTTGTAAGACACTATGAGCTATTTTAGCAACTTCTTGTTAGTGGATTCATAAAGCACAGCCAGAAAATGTCATAATAGTAAGACGTATCCAGAAGGCTCACTTTTGTCATTGATAGTCAATTGTGTGCCGATTATGCTAATAAATTAACATTTTTTCACATGTACTTAATTAGATTTTTCTTGGGCCACATACCAAGTAGGCCTTCAGGTCCAGATGGAATCTGCAGACATTTTACCCTCATTGATTTGCAAAAATTTGCAAATTTATTTAAATAGGGTTCTTCTCACAAATTACAAGTTTTTCAACTGCATTTTTTACACATTCAATAAATGAATACCTGATAGTAAGTAACAGATGTATAAATTCAAAAAGCAATATATGATGTTGTACATTAACAGAGTGTTTTCATCAATCAGCCATATTTGCGGCACTGAACGTAAACAATGCCACTGAACTGAACTAAATTTGCATTATTTGCTGATTATTGCTGCTGAAAATGGTCAATTATTGTCATGTTTTGGGCTGTACTAATCGGTCAGACTGGGAAAAACATTTGGAGTATTATAGACTAACAAAAGTTATAAAAAATCAAGAAGAAGAGTGCAAGTCTGAGGAACAAAAGGTGTTTGTGGTTGGCCAGACTGAACCAGGATTTTCAGGGCAAGAAATAAGACAACATTCGTGTTCGCAAAATTCGCTAATATCTTAATTAATGCATGTGAAAACTAATACTACAAGATCTACTATACTTGAGCAGTTTATTTAATCTCAAGTCTCAATAAAATACTGACATTTTCACCAAATTTTTCTATCATGATACAGAGCTATCTTCACAACTACACTACACTACAACTACAGGGTATTAAAGCTGCTTTTGAATGCGCGTGCGCGTTTTACTTTTGGTTTCGTTTCTATAGCGCGAAACTCTCTGCAGCGTAGAGCGTGCATTCTAAAATGCAAGAGATTACTTAACAAAACCATTTGGGTGGACACCAACGGGATTTTGAAAAGCGTGTAGAGTACAGTTTGAGAAACTGATTATCTACATTTTAAAGATGCTCATCTGAGAGGAATGTCATTAACTGACATGAAAATAATGCCACAATGCAAAAACATTTAACTCTAAAATATAATTTCATACTAATTTCTGTTGGTTTGCAAGTCAAATTTGACCTGGACATTGGCTTGGCAGATTTTAGGAAGAATTTGTGCTCCAGTGAAGTAGGGAATATAGTACTTACATTTATTTCAGTTAATCATAAAATGGCCCTGACATGTCACTAGACATTAAGAAATCATGTTCATTTCAAATACTTATATCACTGACAACAGTGGTCCGGCCAGGATATTGTCATATAAAAGTGAAAGTTGCAGCCCAGGGGCCTCATTTATAAAACTTTCTTACGCACTGATTTGATCTTAGAGTGTTCGTACGATCAAATCCACGTCAAAGTACAGATTTATAAAAACCGTCTTTGACGTGGAAAAGTACTTATCTCCACGTCAGATTCCAGCTTGGCGTACGACCGTTTCCTTGTGGTAATGCCTGGTATTGCAGATAGTTCAGCCTCACTATAATTTGATTTCTTGCGCTCCTTTTTACTTGCCATTGTCACAGAGTTTTTGCTTTAGGAATAAGCTCATTTTATATGTTAATTAATTAAGCAGGGGCGTTTCGACGGCGGAACATTCAGCTGCACACAATTCCACGATCATTTGTGATTTGTAACCGAATGACTGGCGTACGCATGGATTTCGTGGTACGTTCGTTTCTCTGAATCGCTCTTACGATCAAATCAGAAAAGTTCTTAGATAAAATCTAGGATGGTTTCTACGCAAGTCTTTATAAATGAGGCCCCAGGACTGATGTTATTGTTGTCATTTTGTGTTTTGGTCTGAGGCTCCACCCTCCAGCTATCTACTAATCACGAAGTCAGTAGAGTTTCATCCTCCGGGTTGCCAGCTCTGTTACAGCTGCAGTTATGAATGTGTCGGATAAAACATGTATAACGTTACGAAACCTAAAAGACCTTGTTATGAATCCGAAATACGTCGTGACAAAGTCCAAAATAAAACAAGGATTTGTATAGGAGATGCCTTTGAAAGATGGAGACGGCTGAAAACAGAGAAGAATTTGAAGACAGACGCCAGCGTTGCTAATTTTCTCCTGGACAGGTAAGATTCATCTATGTTTGGCTAACTTTGCTTCCATACACAGTGGATTTTCCACGGTCGGCCGTGCTAAATGCGCTCATAAAAAGCTTTATATCGCACCACTAGCAGGGTATGAAAACAATCTATGTTCCAGCTGAAATGTGGTATTACAGTACATCTTTACAAAATATTTGGCTAATCGCCATTAGTAAATTTTTGCGATACATAATTACTTCGCAAAACATCTCTCGTGAAGCATAAACATAATTAACAGAAGAAAAAAAATTACTGTGTAGGACACGTCACTTGCCATTGGAAGCTCCTTGTAGCAGCCTACGTTCCTGCTGGATCCTGCAGCTTAGCTGGCAACCTCGAGTCAGGGGGGAGGGGGAGGGGATACACGTTCTACAGTATTTTGAAAGTGATTGCAGTACCAGTTTTGGCCACAATTCTACATACAGTTCCTTTAAAATGTAATCTTGTGTCTACCATTTGTCATTGATATGTGTTTGTTGGTGTTAAAACTCTTTGTAATCATTACCTTTGAGCTTTCGTCTTTTCCCCTTTCCTATTTATGGCCCGTTCTCTAATCCATCCATTACAGGTCTCATTTTGTCTCCGTTTCTTCCTTTGCCAAGCGTTCCTCTCGAGAGCTCGGATTTGCTGCTCGGTTTTTCATTCCCACCAGCTTCTGCACATGGGCCCTACCAAATGGATTTGAAGTATTCCCACTTCTCTACACCTGACCTTGAGTTTGTTGTTTACTGCCACGTTTTTGAAGTGGTGGGAAGAGTTCTCCCTCTTGAACAATAGCCTGGAAGAATGGAAAATGATCTAGTTCCTCCAATTTTCTATTAGTGCTTCTGCACGTGTCGCTCTGACCTGGCCTCTTGCAGGGAATGTTATTAACGTTGGTGAGTTTTCCTTTTTAGAAAAAAATTATTTTCAAGTATCTTCCAGCTCATTTCCAATGCATGCAGCTTACTTAGGCAAAAGCTTCCCACCTGTATTTCACAGATATGTCATATATAAATGATTGTATTTTCTGTCTTTCTCGCTTTTCTGTTCTATATGTGGCTGGATCTCTTATTGATTGATGAAGTAAATTCTTAATATAAACGATAAGCTTTTGTCAGATTTGTTCCTCTGTACTACCAACACTGCAGAGACCTGTGCGAAGCTCATTTTTATTCTTCACACTTAGTCTGCTAGCATTTTATTTATTTCCTTTTGAATGATTTCATTTCAAATTATGATTTTTTGATTGCTTTGTTTTTTTGTCTTGCAATCCCTGGCCTAAGAGTGGAGAATATAAACAACCTGCATATTGGTATCTCAACGTTTCCAAAACCATAAATTATTCTAACATTTTCTGACTGAGAGTGCTAAGGAATGTTACCTTTAGAAATGCTTTTAAGCACTGTGTGATAGTGAATTCTAAAAGTTAAGACTTTAAACAGCACATACAACTATTCATCCAGAAAGATCAAGGAACATGCATTTTTATAATATGGCCTTAACAACGTATATATAAAGCCTGGACCTTTATAATGTTTATAGTTAATATAATATTTCAAACACTTTTTAGGCACTAAAACTCTCCTGACTTCTAAATTCTATTTGATACTCAGATGAAACCTGTGTGCTACAAAAAAACCTTTGAATTATGTAAACAAACCCCATATGAGAAAGTACTTTATCTCCCAGATTCCTCCTGCTCTCTGATTTGATTTCTCAGGATGCTTTTGTTTCTGACATTCTGGAGAAATAAAGTGGCAGCTCAGGTGCTTTGTTGAAGAAACACCTGACACTGAGAGAAAACAAACAGACACACTCAAACGGAAATGTTCCAATCAGATATATAACAAGAGACAAATTAGTCAAACACACTATGATATAATATGAGTAGCTTTCACCTACTCTGTTTCCCCATGTTATTCTACTAGGTTTCACTTTGCTGTGCTTTTGAATGTATATAACATTCAAAATATTCATAGAATGAATAAAAAAATAATACAAATTAGCATATTTGTTTGACTTCTAAAGACCGGTAGCCTGGAAAAATCCAGACCCTAATCTATAAGATTAAGGGTCTGGCATCGAGCAATGAAAAGGACCTAACTTGAGGGGCGGCACCAAGCGTGCATTTGAAACTCTCACTGCACGCAATTGGATAACGCCACGACCAATCACAACAATACACGGTGTGAGCGACGGTGAACATATAAGAGTGGATTTCAATGTTATAACATAAACAATCTGACAAGATTAATAACTATTAATTACGACAGCCGAATCAACCTCATAAAACAATTAGGTCCGATCAAACTATTCATTAACTAATATGTGGATGGACGCTAGCGTTTCATTCAGCAGCGAGACATATCATCCTGTTCAAGTTAGGCTACTGTATTACTATTGAAAGTTCCGTTTTTCGTTACAGTAAGTTTACCAAGTGCCTCTTACCATTTGTAAATGAGATGGACCTCATCCACCACAATCCCGCAGGTTGTCCCGGTAGACCTTGTTCGATAACATTTATCGCCACTTCTTTTTTAACAGCCAGGACTCGGGACTGCCGAATGCTATCTGGCATTGCCCGCTTCGGATCTGTTCCTCTTCGTGGTCGCCCCATACGCTTAACTACCAGCGGAGCTAACTGATAGATTAAACTCTTGCCGTATCCAGTCGGCAAAACAGCAAAAACGTCCTTCTTGCAAAGGAAGGATTCGAGCGCGGTTTTCTGTTCCTCTTTTATATGAAAAGCCCAGTTTAACTCGTTCATTGTAGTGGCCAAAGCCGTTTCAAACAACTGGTGTTTATCTGTAGATCTCTTTCAATGTTTACTAAATGATTCCGGACGTCGCAGTGCTGTCGTCATCAGCTTAGCTCGCCTCTGGCCCGCCTACATCAGATACACCGTTTTGATTGGTTCCCAGAACTGCTTACGTATTGCAGTAACATGCATCATTGATGCTAAAATTCAGCTTTGCATCACAGAAATAAATCACATTTTAAAATATATTAAGATACAACAGTTATTTTAAATTGTAATAATATTTCACAATATTTCTGTTTTTACTATATTTTTGATTAAATAAATGCAGCATTGGTGACCATAACATAATTATTTAAAAAGAAAATTTACTGATTACATATTTTTTTTGAAAATGTCATTTATGTTTCAGGGTCAGAAAACTGGCCCATAAATTTAAGACAAAGGGGCAAAAAATGTTCTTGTAATATTAAACAACATGACTAGCATGTTGCTAGCATGTTTACAGCATTATTAACATGTTACTAGCAAGTTGTTAGCAGGTTTTTAGCATAATTAGCATGTTACTAGCATGCTGCGTGTTACTAGCATATTGTTAGCATTATTTGCAAGTTAGTAGCATGTTGTAGCATGATTAGCATGTTACTAGCTTGTTGCTAACATGTTTCTAGCATGCTTAGCATGTTAATTGCATTTTGCTAACATTATTTTATCACGATTAGCATGTTATTAACATGTTGCTAGCATGTTTTTAGCATAATTTTCAAGTTGCGAGCATCAGCATGTTACTAACATGTTGCTAGGATGATTTTATCATGATAAGCATTTTGGTAGCATGTTTTTAACATAATAAGCATGTTGCTAACATGTTGCTAGCATGATTCTAACATAATTAGCATGTTTCTAACATTATTTGTAAGTTACTAGCATGTTGTTAACATGATTAACATAATACTAGCATGTTGTTAGTATGTTTCTAGCATGATGAGCATGATTAACAAATTACTAACATGTTGTTAGCACATTTCTAGCATAATTAGCATGTTACTAACATGCTGCATGTTACTAGCGTATTGTTAGCATCATTTGCAAGTTACTAATATGTTGTAGCATGATTACCATGTTACTAGCATGTTGCTAACATGATTTTTTCACAATTAACATGTTACTAGCATGTTGCTAGCATGTTTTTAACATCATTTGCAAGTTACTAGCATTTTTGTTAGCATGAATAGCATGTTACTAGCATGTTAGCATGTTGACATGTTTCTGGCACGATAAGCATGTTACTAGCATGTTGTTAGCATTGTTAGCAAATTACTAGCATGTTTCTAGCATTTTACTAGCATGGTTAGCAAGTTACTACCATGTTGTTAGCATGATTAGCAAATTACTAGCATGTTTCTAACATTATTAGCATGTTACTAGCATGTTGTTAACATGATTATCTTGTTTCTAACATTATTAGCATGTTACTAGCAATGTTGTTAACATGATTAGCATTTTACTAGCATGTTGTTAGTATGTTTCTAGCATGATGAGCAAGCTGCTAACATGATTCTAGCATGATTAGCATGATTAACAAATTACTAACATGTTGTTAGCACATTTCTAGCATAATTAGCATGGTACTAGCATGCTGCATGTTACTAGCGTATTGTTAACATCATTTGCAAGTTACTTACATGTTGTAGCATTATTACCATGTTACTAGCATGTTGCTAACATGATTTTTTCACGATTAGCATGTTACTAGCATGTTGCTAGCATTGTTAGCAAATTACTAGCATGGTTAGTAAGTTACTAGCATGTTACTAGCATGATAAGCATGTTACTAGCATGTTGTTAGCATGATTAGCATTTTACTAGCATGTTGTTAGTATGTTTCTAGCATGATGAGCAAGCTGCTAACATGATTCTAGCATGATTAGCATGACTAACAAATTACTAACATGTTGTTAGCACATTTCTAGCATAATTAGCTTGTTACTAGCATGTTGCATGTTACTAGCGCATTGTTAGCATTATTTGCAAGTTACTAACATGTTGTAGCATGATTACCATGTTACTAGCATGTTGCTAACATGATTTTTTCACAATTAGCATGTTACTAGCATGTTAGCATGTTTCGCAAGTTACTAGCATGTTGTTATCATGTTAATAGCATGATAAGCATGTTACTAGTATGTTTCTAGCATGATTGGCAAGTTACTTTGAATTGTTGAGTTTGATTGGATTAGAAATATAGTACATGGGAAGTTTGATTGAGTCTCAAGGGATTCTGGGAGTTTTGACAGTTGGAGTTTGAAAAGTCTTGGCTCATTTGAACATTCCGTCAATGTAAGTCTATGGGATTTTCCCCAGTTTTATTTGTCATTTTTAGGAAAACCGCAAGTCCGATCAGTTGGAAAAAATATAGCAACTGGAGTCAGATCAGTCTGAAGATCTGGGCTGAGTTTGGAGTTTGTAGAGTTAAAGCTCAACGTGGAGTATCAGTCACAAATTTTAGTCTCAGAAGAAGAAGAAGAATATTTAGAAGAAGAAGTTTAAATAGCATTTAAGTAAGTCAGCTTTCTCCAGCCAACTTAAATATTGATTGAAATTAAAGACAAGATAGTATGTTTTTTATATTAATAAGTTGATTATAAACAATTGCCCTGACAAATGTAAAAAAAAAAAAAAAAAAAAATGCAAATGGCCCTTAATGGAAAAGTTAATTTCTGACCCTACTATGTTTCAGTGGGATTCACATTACACTCACATTTGTTCATTTTTAAATATTTCTTTGTCTCTAATCGGTGTTGTTTTGCAGCTCAGATTGGAGCGTTTGGGCATTGCGTATGAGAAGACAGATTATGAGCATCATGGGGGCTTTTGATTACTATTTAGCCCCCAAACCATTCAAGATAACATTGATTTATGTGACCTGGGGGAAAATATGTGTGTTCTATGGCCCGTGGGAGAGAAACGAGAAGAGAAACAGGACCCCGTCGAGGATTAATAGGGAGCACTATCATTTGTACACAAGTTTGCCCCAGTCTCCAATCTGGAATCTAACCGTGTGTGGAAAAAGCACCAGAAATAGATGGATCCTCGCTGCCACTTAACAGCCTACAGTTATAATAGCAGGCACCCATGATATCAAATCCCATCGGGTTATTTATCTACAGTACGGTAGGTTCAATAGCTCATGGTTGAAGTCCTGATGGTTTACTTACTTACAGTATAAATGAACATGTATCTGCTTATTTTGTGCCATAGCAGCTGGAAACAAAAAAAATATAGGAATAGTTAATTTACGCAGGGTGTATTGTGGTCTGCAGAGAATATTTCATACAGTATTTTCCATACCAGTACAAGTTCATGAAATGTAGCATTGGGAAGACTGCATGATAAGCAATTTGTTTCAATGGCAATCTTGCACAGCGGTTAGTGCTGTTCCATTGATATTGATTTTTTTTAAACTTTCATATTTCTGAGCTCATGCTCTCTTTTCACAAGCTGAAATGAGAGACGCATTAAAATTCTGTCCATAATGAAGATAGCCCCCCAGTTCTTGTGGGCAGCACCGATCTATACCACCTTTTTTTTCCATTGGAGATCCATACTGAAGCTCTTGGTGACTATATGACGTCAAATAAATATATAATTCATAAATTTGATTTTTGCGTTTACTTTTTCATCTTTTTTTATGGTAAAGATCCTAACAAACATGCATCACAGTTATAAAATAAAATAAAATAAAAAATTAAATTAAATTAAATTAAATTAAATTAAATTAAATTAAATTAAATTAAATTAAATTAAGTTAAAAATAAATAAATAAAATAAAATGAAATGTATAGCACAACTGTTTTCACCATTGATAATAATAATAATAACAATTCAATTCATTTTTTTTATTTATTCATTTTTGTTTTGAGTACCAGATCAGCATATTAGATTGATTAGAAGACTTAAGTAATGATGCTGAAAACACAGGAATAAATTACATGTTAAAATATATTCACATAGAAAACAGTTAAAACAATATTTCACAATATTCATTTTTTTTCTGTATTTTTGATCAAATAAATGGATAACAGTTTTGTCAGGCATATTTACAACAAAATCAATGTATTACATATTAAAAGACAAATTACTTTCACCCCAAATACTAATTAGTTTTAATTCTAAATTTGTAAAATTTGCCACTATCCTAGGTTTTGCCCATTTGTCAGTAAGATTTTTTTTTACTCATTTAAAACACAATGAAATTTAATATGCTCCCTTATTCATTTATATATTTTAATGTGCACAAGTCAGAATAGGCATGTTGTTAGAATTTTGACATAAATATTGTTACACTGAATGACAATGTAACATTAATTCAACCAAATTGTGACGTTTTATTCTCCAAAAACTGAAGCCAGTAGACAATTCACTTACATTTAATTCTATGGACATAAAATCACTTTTGTAAATTTGAAAATTAGCAGTAATTAACCAGCCTATCAAAGTCCTAATAACCAGCATAGTAACAAGTCAGATACAACACAGCAATACCCTGGCAACCACCCACATTTTAGTATTGCGGCTGTGAAGTTTCTCAGAGTTTTAATGAATTTGTAATTAGGATGGAGCTGTTTATAAAGTTCTTGCCCTTGAAAATGAGAAAAATGCTGAAGAAAGAAAGAGAGGAAGAGAAAGATTGCAATTGAGCGGATTTATTTTTACTCTTTGAACTGAGTTTGACATTGAATCAGTGCTCTGCTTCGATTCGTCTCTTGTTTATCACAATGGACTCTATTATGAGATTGATCCAGCCGCTGCAATGGAGCACTAAAGATCTATTTAAAGAGAGTCAAGCTGTTTCTGCTTATTAAAGGAGGAAGCTCCACAGCTACGTAAACAACATATTTGTTGGATGTTAACCTTGTGCATTCATTGAGATTAAAGTCATTGCCTCTCAAAACTCTCATGTCTTCTGTTCTTCCTTTTGGGTTGTCTCTTTGTTCTCTAGTTTACCATCAGACACCCATTAAGTTGGATCCACTTTGTTGCTTTTTCTGGACATGAATTGACCAATTTGTAAAGGAATGAATCATAGTTTTTTTGCTTGATTGCAATGTTAAGGGGGGTTTAAGAAAAAAAAAATAGCCAGTCATATCTTTCCTCATAAGTTCAGACAGGTTTTAAAAGAATAAATCAGCCAAAAATGAAGATTGTCACATTATATTCACTCCCTATGTTGTTTTATAACCACTATGAACTGATATTTTTTCACTGAATCACAAAAGAAGAACTTGGAAGAGTATTTATGGCAAATCTGAGCCATCAAATATTCAGCATAATGACTTCTGTATATACGACTGTCAGTAAGTATTTATAAACAAAAAAAAAATATTACCATAAACTGCACACTGTAAAAAGTTTTAACCAGATTCAACTTAAAAACCTACGTTCAGCAGCTTAAAACTACAAGTCATTTTAACTTATTACAAAAAATGAGTTGATTTAACTTGTGAGTTGAAATTACTTAAGTTGATTTAACTTAAAATTTTAAGTCAGCTGTTAAACTTAAGTTTTTAAGTTGAAACTGGTGAAAACGTTTTAGTGTGTGGAAATTCATAATTGATGTATTAGTTAATTGTCTACAAAACTACTTTGTTACTACTAGTTTTAAAACTAGTTACACATTACTTGCTGTCTATTCTGATAACATGTTATTCTTCTTTCACCAGGCATTCACTCTCCGAATATCAAAACTTCTCTTTGGTGATAGGCTTACCCACCTGTGGCTAAAATTGATCAATCACTGTGCTCGGAAAAGAGAGGGAAATCGAAGAGCATAAAGGGAAAGGATATAGAATCTGCAACTCTTGCTTTGGATTGAAGGTATGACAGTGTATTAGAATAAGGAAACTGATAGCATCGTATATCTAGAACCTGTGATCAGTAAACAGGCAGGTTCTTTACAGAGATAAAGGGATTTTCAACAGGGTGGGAAAAATTTAATGTCAGATTTGCTTTGAGATCAGGATTAGTAATTGTCAGTGCAGTAGGATGTGGCGACATGCGACTGTGATTATGTCAAAGGATTACAACAAACAAATCTAATTCTATTAATGAACTGACAATTAGAATGTAAGTTCCTAATTAAATTTGGCACTTTCCCACAAGCAGGGTGCATTCAGAGCCCTGTGACTTTTTTTTAAAAGCATTGGGGCACAAATCCCATCTGTTTTTTTTTTTTTAGAGTTGAAAACTATTAGATATGTTTTTTTGTTTTTGTTTTCAAATAAATAAATCAGTACACAAACTCAAATCACAAAGGAAGAATTTGTAAGAATCTTTAAATGATAAATATTTAGTATTTACTTTTAATGTAGTCCAATAAAGTGCATAAATTGACATAAAAGGTGTTCAATAAGGCCTTCTAAAGTGAATTGAAGCATATGTGTAGGAAAAATATCTTTAAAGTTATAAGTTTTATATTTAAAACTTTGTAAACTGTAATCTCTCAATTTGCTTCAGAAGGTCTTTATTAACCCACCAGAGCTGTGTGGAGCACTTTAGATAGATGAACTTTATTGGACTTCAAAATCTCAACAGCCATTCACTGCCATTTTAAAGCTCGGAAGTGCCAGGACATTTTTTTTAATATAACTCCAATTCTATTTGTCTGAAAGAAGAAAGTCATATACACCTAGGATGGCTGGAGGGTGAGTAAATAATTGGGTAATTTTCATTTTTGGGTAAACTATCCCTTTAAGGCCTAAAAAAGGTCTTACATCACCTAAGTCAAGTCTTACAGTCATGTATATAACAGTCAAAATATAACATTTTTCTCCATATTTTGTTTTGTTGTTTTCCAATACAAATATCTAAACATCCTTAAATCAAGATACATTTACCTGATATAAAATGACAAAAAATGTAGTTTGTTTAAAACAACACTGTAAAAAATGTTACTGGAATTACTGGAACTTAAATATCCAACTTAAACTAAAGTTACCTACATTTGTTTTAAGATCTTAAGTCAAGCATGAACACTAACTTTTTAAAGTGAAACAACACATTATTGCTTATTACTAATGTGATCACAGCAATTTTTTTACAGTGAAGAAAAAATATTAGTCAATGAGGAATGAACACTTATTTTTTCTTTGAATTAAATAGATTTTTCTGTGTTCGTAACGACAGAGATTTGTTATTTAATCATAAATTCACTTCAGCTTGATCAATTTTTCATAAAACAAGACTTTTATGTCACTTTACATCTCAAAGAAATGGATATTGATTTAACAATCTTTAGAGGTTGCACTAGAAAATAAGACAGACGTACTAAAGAAAGAAGGTTTGCAGTGTTATCAGAAGATATAGTAAAAGTTATTTTCAAATACGAATAGTTTTTGTTGTTGTTGTTAATGGAGATGGGTTGTAAGTTTTGAAAGTGTTGCAAATAAAACTTATAGTATTGTTTGTTAAGATACTTTTTGAAAATCACGAACAGCACACAAGTTTTCAAAATTAAGTTCTTAGCAAAGGATACTACTAAACAAAAATTAAGTTTTGATATATTTGCAGTAGCAAATTTACAAAATATCTTCATGGAACGAGATCTTTACTTAATATCCTAATGATTTTTGGCAAAAAAGAAAAAAGTATAATTTTGACCCATACAATGTATTTCTAACTATTGTTACAAGTATACCTGTGCTACTTAAGATTTTTGGGGTTTTGTGGTTCAGGGTCACATTTTATTTGTTTACTTTCATAAAAAACTGCAGAAACCCAAATAAAATGAACAATAAATAAAACTGATTCTCCTTTCACTCGTTGAAAAAAGCAAAATAATTGAAAAATATTGTAAATATGTTAAAACTGCACATTAACACAGTGTACACTGTATAGGAGCAAGATGATGCAATAAAACTAGAGTTGATCGATCAAGTTTCTAGTTTGGAGCGCAAACGCTGTTTTAAACTATTTGTTTGTAGGAGAGTCTGTATGAAATACTAATTTTTAAGCTTCTTCTCCCAGTGTAGTTTGGTATTATCTTTATTCATTTGGAATACAGTACAATGTCACAGGTGGATACAAACATTTTGTGCACTCAGTAAACACACTTCACAAGGTGAAATGAATGAATAAGGTTACATCGACCCTCCTCGGAGAGCGTAAGTCGCACTAATAAACATATGCATGGCACATTGATTATCCACATTCAAAAATAGTTCATCCCATACAGAAGTATATTCAGACCTGATCGGAATATCATAGAAGTGTCATCACTGTAAACAATATTCTTTATGAGCATTAAAAAAAACAGCATAAGGCAAAGTAAGAAATGTCACAGGACAACATTCAACACGCTCGACGTCTCAAGTATGGAAATACTTGTTTACATAAATTAACGTGAGCTGAATTTTTGCGCATCTCTTTAGAAACACAGAAATGTGGCTCACGTCTCGGATAAAGCCATATATGTCATATATTGCCATCTCTTTAACAAAAATAATGAAGCTCTACATGTATCTTACAAACATAAACATCTTGAGAATTGATGTAATACAAAAAAAATCTGGCTATAATAAAAATGACTTCAATGTGAAATTACTAAAAATCCTGATACTAAAGTGCTCTACAGATAATAAACTACTGGTCTGATTAATGAGAAAATAGATCCATCCTCTTTTGTACAAACCAACATTCTCATTAAAACCCACAGTTATATGTACTGTATGTACTTAACATTTGTCATCCCACATTTCCTATTTGCTTTCATGTATTGCTTAAACATATCCTCCTCAGCAAAGATGACGCAAACCTCATAAAAAAATGTATGTTTTTTAGATACCCTTTTTCATGATGCCAAGTAAACATGAAATACTTATATAATATATGATTTAAATTAAATGTACATTCTAATGAAATATATATTTTGAATGTTTCATTTAAGTTCCAATTAAAATGGAACATAAGGTTCATATACAGGCATCCCCCAGTAACAAGCATAATAATGCTGAAGATAAAGAAGCTTTTAATTAAAATAGTCTTGGCATCAAACTAGGCAACATCAAGAAGGCATCAGTTTGCGTTTCATTAATCTTGGGTCATTTGCAAAGCGTATTCAAGAGATAAGTAAATAAGTCTCGCTTCATTAGGTAATCTGAAAATTTGCTTAATTAACTGGTATAATCCAAATAAAGTATAGAATTTAATTTAATAATAATAATAATAATAATAATAATAATAATAATAATAATAATAATAATAATATATACACTGTAAAAAGTGTTCACCAGTTTCAACTTAAAAACTTAAGTTTAGCAGCTGCCTTAAGATTTTAAGTTAAATCAACTTAAGTCTTTTCGACTCACAAGTTATATCAACTCATTTTTATTGTAATAAGTTAAAATGACTTGTAGTTTTAAGCTGATTTAACTTAAAAACTTCAGGCAGCTGCTGAACTTAGGTTTTAAGTTGAATCTGGTGAAAACCTTTTACATATACATAATTTTATTTATTTTTTAATTCATGGTCAAAAAACAGAATTTAATAATAAATTAAATCATTTTATATCTTACATTAAGTGGTATTCATTATCAAAATTGCAATTGAATTTAATAATACAATACACAATTTTAAACCTTTTTATTCATGGTCAAAATTTTAGTTTAATAATACATTAAATAATTGTAAACCTTAACTGTTTTTATTCATGGTTAAAATTTAAATTTAACAATACATCATAAGCCTTACATTAACAGTTTTTTTTTTTCATGGTCAAAAATTTAACCTAAATATTTTTATGTAAAAAAAAAAAAAAAGTGACTTCATTAAATTTTAGTAACACTTTCCAATAAGGTGGCATTTGTTAACATTAACTAATGTATTAACTATCATGAACGAACAATGAACAATACATGTATTACACTATTTATCTTTGCTAATATTAGTTCATAAAAAAATACAGTAGTTCGTTGTTTGGTAATGTTATTTCACAGTGCATTAACTAATATTAACAAACAAACTTAGTAAATGCCGAAATTAACATTAACTAAGATGAATAAATGTTTTAGAATTAGTTAATTCTTAGTGCATGTTAACTAATGAACCTTATTGTAAAGTGTTACCTAATTTCTAAATCATTTTTATTTTGCATTTTGTTGTTAAAGATAGATCTTATTATGAATGTTTATTCACACAAAAGTGTTTTAAGGGTTAGAGCAAGTAGAAATAGATCCTAAGCATTCAAAACTGCTCTGCTTTTCTTGTATTTCTTTTTTTTTTTTTTTCTTTTAATAAGCAGCTATTGTGAATAATTAATTCTGTTGGATCTGATTTACCAAGCGCAAATAAAACTCTGGGGCAGACGGGGTTACCAGCCAATCCGGTAATGATATAATGAGAAGTCCCTTATCAGGTTTTGCTATTCTGGATGAGTTTTGAATAATAGGCTATTCTCTGGTTCAAGATAATGTGCTATTTAAAGTGATAATATTTTGCTTGCGGCTCGGGAACATTATTAGCTTTCCATTTCTATTAATGAATAAGGAATTGTGCCTGTATAGTGGGGGAAACCTGTACATTGTTGTCCTGTGACTCCTTCTTGGGATCGTAGTGCTCGTGTGTGCGCTGAGACAGGTGTTTCCATCCATTGCATATTTCATTTATACCTGGACATCCAAATATAAGAGTTTCATGGTGCTGTAACTAACAGCTAAGTCAATTCAGGCCCTGGGCAGAGTTGAAAACTAATGTTATACCCTGGAAAATGCCCTTCAACAGACTGTCACAATAACAGCTGATACATATTCAAACCCTGACATTCATATTTGAAACATTATTCACACCTTAGATACTCCGTTTTGCTATCATCAAGTCGACCTCCACACAAACGACTGTGTTTCCCAGGAAAACACTGAACGATGTCACAAATGGCACATTCATATGGACATATGAACGATATATTTTTTGAAATAGAAGTGAAACACTGACATACCACAGTGTTTGCTCCCAGGTTATATTAATACACATAATTCTTACATTGCGAACGAATAAAAACATCATGATCATCCATTTAGGTTTGGCGATAAGCTTAAATGGGCATCGATTTGGTTCGAAAACAACCATTAAATCCTGATATGTCAGAAATCAGATACCCCTCTTATAATGTGTCTTTACGTAATCATTTGGTTTCATTTCACGCCAGTCATGTCTTTTCGATTCAAAAGCTGCTAATTATCAACTCTACGTGATAACTACAGTGCAAATGTTCGCAAAATGTAACAGTTACATTTGCACAGACAAGCGTTGTTTATCATTCAAAACAGTAAGCCTGAAAATGCATAGTATATTTCAGGTGAAAAGAAAATCATTTTGATTCACTTACTTTAAAACACTTAAAGGAATAGTTCACCCAAAATTGAAAATTGACTCAACCTTTGGTTGAGGAGTTTGTTTTTTCATCAGAGCAGTTTAGAAATTTAGCATTACATCACTTGGTCACCAATGGATCCTCTGCAGTGAATGGGTGCCGTCAAAATGAGAGTCCGAACAGCTGATTAAAACATCACAAAAATCCAAAAGTAATCCACATGACTCCAGTCCATCAATTAATGCCTTGTATAGTGAAAAAATGCATGTTTCTAAAACATTTTAACTTTAAAACTGTCACCTCATGGCAAAATATGAGTTCATAATCCATAATAAGGCTTTGCCCAGGGAAGAAGTCCATCCCCTATTGTCCTCTCTCATCAAAATGAACATTTTTGACTGTTTTCACTTATAAACGGTGCTTGATCTGTGCATATTTCTCTCCTGATTCAGACAGGGCAACTTTTTTACTAGAGAAAATAACATTACGGATTATGGAGTTATATATCAGCCAGGAACCAATGGTTTAAACCTACAGCTTTTCCGCTTCGCAAGACGTTAACTAATGAACTAGAGCTACGTGGATTTTTGTGGAATGTGATGTTTTTATCAGGACTCTCATTCTGACGACACCCCATCACTCCAGAGGATCCATTGGTGAGCAAGAGACACAATGGTTAATGAAAAAAATGTATTTGATCCCGATGATTTTGTACATTTGCCCAATGACAACGAAATGATCAGTCTATAATTTTAATGGTGTTTATTTAACAGTGAGAGACAGAATAGCAAAGAAATCCAGAAAAAGTTATAAATTGATTTGCATTTTAATGAGTGAAATAAGTATTTGATCCCTTATCAATCAGTAAGATTTCTGGCTCCCAGGTGTCTTTTATACAGGTAACAAGCTGAGATTAGGAGCACTCTCTTAAAGGGAGAGCTCCTAATCTTAGCTTGTTACCTGTATAAAAGACACCTGTCCACAGAAGCAATCAATCAATCAGATTCCAAACTCTCCACCATGACCAAGATCACAGAGCTGTTCAAGGATGTCAGGGACAAGACTGTAGACCTACATAAGACTGGAATGGTCTACAAGACCATCGCCAAGCAGCTTGGTGAGACGGTGACAACAGTTTGTGTGATTATTCGCAATTAAAAGAAACACAAAATAACTGTCAATCTCCTCTGGTCTGGAGCTCCATGCAAGATCTCACTTGAGGAGTTTCAATGATCATGAGAACGGTAAGGAATCAGATCAGAACTACACATGAGGACCTTGTCGATGATCTCAAGACAGCTGGAACCATAGTCACCAAGAAAACAATTGACTGTGAAAGTTTGAGTTGCCAAACATTAGCCTCAAAACCTTAATGACATGGAGAGGGTCTGCAAAGAGAAGTGGGACAAAATCCCTCCTGAGATGTGTGCAACCCTGATGGCCAACTACAAGAAACATCTGACCTCTGTGATTGCCCACAAGGGTTTTACCACCAAGTACTGTCATGATTTGCGAAGGGGTCACATACTTATTTCACTCATTAAAATGCTAATCAATTTATAACTTTTTTGAAAGTTGCTTTTCTGGATTTTTTTCTGGACTTATTGTTCAAATAAACCTACCAATAAAATTATAGACTGATCATTTCTTTGTCAGTGAGCAAACTTTACCACATTTTATTTTTGGGTGATCTGTTCCTTTAATACTGTACAGATCTGTCACTAGTGGTATAGAATCACTTTTGGGTTGTTTCACGCCCCCTTTGGCCACATGGAATACTACTACAATCATCTCAGGCATGTGCAACAGGTAAAAACCAACAATAGTTACTGGACAAACACAAGACGAACATTGCATGACATGAGCATGCCTTAAACAGCCCTTATTCTCATGCAAGGGATCAGTATACTGGATGTAAAAGATGTCAGAAACGGCTTCCGCTGCATATCCAACTCTTCAAACGTGTAAGACGGGTCTTTCTTCTGAAATTTTGATTTGGGATCTAATATATAGATGAATGGATGCACAGCTGAGCTCTACTTGTACATCCAAGCTATTGTAAATCCATGCATCGTCATGCATTGAAGAGTAGGATCCTCGGTTTGGTGATGTCCATGCGGTTAAACTCACCCAAAACATACTGAAGAGGGAGAGAGAGCAATTGAAGGGGGAAACTTTTTAGAGTCCATTACAGAATAAACTTCTTTCTCTCTTTTCATGTATTTTTTTTTTTAATCAGACCTTTTTGGGTTAGTCACAGTATGTGTGCGTTTATATATCTGTGTGCATTACGTTTGCTGTCAAATATGAAAAATTCAGTCCAGTGGAAGCTGTAGCTTGTCTCAAAAATATTTAAGTCATAACATTTGGATTTCACATAAATAAAATAAACGTTTCAGCTGCTCCAGTTTATGTGTGCATGTTTTTTTTTTTTAATGCCGTTTTTGTCACTGTTACATGTTGAATTGAATCTACGCCGTGATCCATTCGGTTACTTCATGCCACTGCGAAGCACCTGATTGGCTGCGATAAGCATGACACTGATGATGAAAGCGATTGCGAAGGCGCAGATCAGACTCTTCCGTACGCATGTTTGCTTCACCTGCTGGGTTGGACTCTCCGCTGAAGAAGCAGAGAGAAATGAATCAGAAGATCAGGAGATATAAAGTGGTTAGACAAGGAGGTGGAGTTCGAAGGTGATTAATTGAAATGGAAAAAAAAAGTGGGATGTTGTGACCAAAAGGTGTTTGAAAGATAGTGTACATCACTGGATACTTTGCAAAAAAGGTTTACAAATATGTAGGACTGCAAAAAGCCACATCTTCTTGTCAAAACCTAGTGAGATGCATGCTTAGCCTATCTTTATAAGTAAATTCCTATTGTGTTATGCTGCCTTAAATATCTAAAATATCTTGTTTTGGACTAAATTAAAGCTGGCACCACAAATATCCTTCACAGATAACAATGTCGTAGAATGTGTTGCAACCAACTTCATGAAAGCCCATGAAAGTTAATTTTGATTAGTAAAATGCATTGCTAAGAACTTAATTTAGACAACTTTAAAGGCAATTTTCTCAGTAATTAGATTTTCCAAATAATATCCTATCCTAACAAACCATACATCAATGGCAAGCTTATTTATTCAGATGATGTATAAATCTAAAAAAAAAAAAAAAAATTACCATTATGATTGTTTTTGTGGTCTAGGGTCACAAATGTACTGAAAAGTAATGTTAAAAATGCTTTTAACTATATGCTCGTCTTCTTTGTGCTCTTTTGTGCATTTCACCAAGAAGGAGTGCTATTTGATGTAATGTTACATACACTGTTGTTCAAAAGTTTGGATTTGTACAATTTTTAAAATGTTTTTTTTTTTTTAAATCACACAAAATTACGCTAACCAAAGCTACATTTATTTGATCAAAACAGATAAAACTGCAACACTTTGAAATATTATTACAATTTAAAATAACTATTTGAATATATTTTAAAATGTAACTTATTCCTGTGATGCAAAGCTGAATTTTCAGCATCATTACTCTAGTCTTCAGTGTCACATGATCCTTCATAAATCATTCTAATATGCTGATTTGCTGTTTAGGAAAGATTTCTTGTTATTTTGAAAAACTTGTGCAGCTTAATATTTTGTTACTTTTTTCAAGATTTTCATAAATAGAAAGTTTAAAAGAACAACATTTATTTATAATAAAATGTTTTAACTGTTTATTTGGATTTATTGCATCCTTGCTGAATAAATATATATGTATTTTTTTAAATCATACTGACTCCAAACATTTGAACAGTAGTGTATGCATAGATCAAGATATTAAGATTTGTAAGGGTCATCATCCACCAAAACCCTAATTTAGCCCTTCTATACACCTTACAAAATTAAACATGATGATGAAATGATCATTTTGAGAGGAAAGTAATAATAATTCAACTTGTATTTCAGCCAGAGCTGTGCATTGAGAAAGAAAAAAAACATTCTTACTGTCAATGTCAACCTGGCAATCCTCAGGATTTTCAATGTGATTTTCCTCTGTCATGATGATATTCTCAATGTCCTTCATAGTCAGGTGGTCACAGAAGGTGTCATATAAGAGTCTCTTCAGCTCTTCCACAGTCAGCTTCTGCATATCACACTAAAAACAGAGACCAAACTGTATTATTTCACTCTGAAATTTATTATAAAATTTATTTTATCATTCTGAAAATGCCTATTTTGAGTGTAAGCAGAAACACATTGTTTTCATGTATGTCTCTTTAAATGCAAATGAGCTGCTGCTCGGACCCCCTTTTCCAGAATAGGGTTGTACCTTTACAGCTCATACCTAGTACTCGTATACTATCTCGTATCTATTTGGTTTTGATTATCATGTCTGTCGCATTGAAATCATGCGTTTTAAACCATATTAGTTTGAACTTCTGATATGATTTTCTGAGCGCACACAGCTGAAGCACGCACACAGAAAGCGGCTGTCACACGACATGTAAGTACTAAACTAAGTTCTCTTTTATGTCTTATTGCACTTAAACTGTCAAATACACACAAGTTTATGTGAAAAAACCCACAGGAGTTACAAACACAGTTGGTTTTCTCTGTAAAACAGGTAAACAGCTGAGAAAGAAACAGAATGTTTATATTAGATCTGTGTGGCAGCAGTGTAATATACAGTAAATAAATCAATAAATCCACTACTCTCATCTCCTCTGAGGCTGGGACTCTTAATAGTGTTCTGTGCTAGTCTATGCAGCCAACGACAGAACAGTTAGCATGCTTTGCTTCAACTTTTGCCATGGCGTTAGAACTGGTACACTGTTGTCGCTTGCAAAAACAAAATGGCGGCGCAGTGGGTAAAACGTGCAGATTAAGGGGCGGTAATATTATAATAAGATCTCTTTTCTACACTCTTAAAAATAAAGGTGCTTGAAAAGGTTCTTCAAGGGATGCCATAGAAGAACCAATTTTGGCTCCACAAAGAACCATTTAGTCAAAGGTTCCTTTTAAAGAACCATTTCTTGCTTACCTTTTTATAATCTGAAGAACCTTATTTGCCACAAAGAATCTTTTTGTGAAACAGAAAGGTTCTTCAGATGTTAAAGGTTCTTTATGCAACCATTTAGACAAAAAGGTTCTTCTATGACATCGTGAAGCACCTCAAGTTTTAAGAGTGTATGTCACTGGGGGAGCAAAATCTGGGTGGCTCGTTTTTTCACATGCTTGCAAAGTAAAGTTTACCAAAACGAAGTTACTGGGTTTGTCCTTTTTCATGTTTTCTAGGTTGGTAGATACACCAGAGACCCGATTCTATCACTTAAGCAAGTCAGATTTTCATGATACATGCGCTTTAAAAGTGGACTGAAGGACAGATGGGAAGTTATCTTTCCAGAAAGTTGTTTTGTTTTGCACACATTTTGAATACAAAGACATGTCTTTTCTTTGAAACAACATGCATGATGAATTTCTGATTAGGAATGTTTTGTAAAAAAGTAGGAGGGGTTGATTTAGATTTCAGCACACATATATTCATAGCTCTGAACTCATAATTACACAAAGAGACGTTTAAGAGGGAGACCCCCATAGCTATTTGGGGTCAAATGCGCTGCTAAAAAACGTACCAGCAGCGAGCTGTGATTAGAGAAGCAAACCCTTTGGGGGAATCACCATATGGCCCGTACAAATGATATTCTGCTCTTCTTACCCGAAGACATGCAGCGGAAGAGACTTATGAAATCTATTAATGAACCTTGCTTAAAGTCATCATGTCACATCGCAATATATCCGCATTCAAATGGGTTCAGATATGTAAATCTGGCTCATGTTTAAAAGATATGAGGCCCTTTATATGAATCAATTCCCATAAGGTGATTCATGTCTGCTTGTTGGATTTCACAGAAGGCATTGAAAGTGTATCTAATCTGGTTTCTGTGTGTGACAGGGGCAGACAGAAGCAGCAGACTTTGTGCCTGTTGTCACATGGAATAAGAGGGAAGTGGCTAATAATCACCTTCCAGAACACGGAGTCAAAATTGGTTCCGTTGAACTTGTCAGGCATCCCGGCAGCCGAGAGTTTGGGCCCCAGGAGGGTAACGAATTCCTCAAAATCCACCTGGCCATCTCCTAAAAAACAGACCGTGAAGTATTAGATGCATTCTAGCACCACATCAAGTTCCAGTTGTTTCCTGTCAAGATTGTGTGCTGGTAACAATTGAATAGAGAATCCCTGCATCTGAATCGAATTTGCATTGAGGTATTGATGTATTGTAGAAGTGCTATTTAAATGTAATAAAGAATCAAAACGGGATGAAAAAAAAAATCATATTGCTGTAAGGTCTTTTAACAATACATTTAATTTGTAAGTATGAATTACCCATAAAAATGTAATCAAAAAATACGAAAATATCAATATTTAAAAATAAAATAAAGCACTTACTAAAAATGTTAAATGTTTTATTGTTATATTTATTTTACCTGCATGTCATAGCTTAACCAGCATCAGAGAAAATTAATATAGAGAAAATACTAATTTAAAATTTCAGGAGGTAAAAATTAAGTAAACACTGTATTTTGGAGATGTATGTCTAATCAGTTACGAAAAAAATATTTCACGTATGTGAACATGGATCATAAAATCAGCCTTAAATAGCACAGGTATATTTGTAGCAATAGCCCAAAAAAATATTGCATGGGTCAAAATTATTGATTTTTATTTTATGTATATTTTATGTTCCATGAAGATATTTTGTATATTTCCTACAGTAAATATATAAAAACTTAATTTTAGATTAGTAATGTGCATTGCTAAGAACTTCATTTGGACAACTTTAAAGGCGATTTTCTCAATATTTAGATTTTTTGCAGCCTCAGATTCCAGATTTTCAAATAATTGTATCTCCGCCAAATACTGTCCTATCCTAAGCTTATTTATTAAGCTTTCAGATGTTATATAAATCACAATTTTAAAAACAATTGATCCTTATGACTGGTTTTGTGGTCCAGGGTCACATCTCTGGGAGTAAATAGTTGTAATTAAGCAAAATAAATGCTTATTAATGATTTAATAATTAAAATCATTATTTACTTGTTTAATTTTGTTTAATATTTCTGAACTGGAATTCAACAAATTCCTTTTCCTGGCACTATAGTTTGACTTTCTGGACAATTTGTGTTGAAACTCATTAATTAAAATGAAGCAAATTCTAACATTTGCCTGGGTTTCCATGCATGGAATGGTTGGCTAACTAGTCCTTTGTAGTTATTAGTTTATCTATTTTTTTTCCCCTCTCTCTTTTTTGTTAGCTTCAATATTTTTAGTGCCAGATTGGGTGTAATTTTATGGAATGGTTTTATCGAGCTGACATTCTTTAAAGCACTGCTGCTACAGCCATCAAAGCACCGCTTTCGCCTTCAATTAATTTCAAGACAATTACTGTCAAACTTCAAAACGCCTACTGTGAACAGTGTTCTCATTATTAGCCCATGCATAATCCCTATGTCTCCATGCATTGTGAGGAATATGATAGTTTGGAGCAATAAAAGGTTCCAGTTATTTAGCGTCTTTGTTTGTTGAATGT
This sequence comes from Garra rufa, assembly GCF_049309525.1. Classification (NCBI taxonomy): domain Eukaryota; kingdom Metazoa; phylum Chordata; class Actinopteri; order Cypriniformes; family Cyprinidae; genus Garra; species Garra rufa. The sequence goes on along the minus strand of NC_133365.1, from coordinate 48,833,293 downwards.
CTGTCAATTGCGCTCGGCATCCCTACAAAGCAGAGAAATGCATCTGATTGGTGTCTGGTGGGCTTCCTTAAAGGATTAGTTCACTTCCAGAATAAAAATTTACACATAATTTACTCACCTCCTTGTCATCTATGTTCATGTCTTTCTTTCTTCAGTCAAAGAGAAATAAGTTTTTTAAAGAAAACATTATAGAAATTTTCTCCATATAGTGGACTTCTAAAATGCAGTTTAAATTCAGCTTTAAAGGGCTCTAAACGATCCTAGCCGAGTATAAAGGGCCTTGTCTAGCAAAACGATCGGTTATTTTCTTAAAAATATATATATACAATGAGATGGGAGTTTTTTTTGACAGACCATAACTGTATTGATTTGTGGTTAAAAAGTGTAGTTTAGAGCCTTTGCAGCTGTGTTTAAACTGCATTTTAGAAGTTCCAACTCGCGGGCACCACAGAAGTCCACTATATGGAGAAAATTCCTAAAATGCTTTCCTCAAGAAACATAATTTCTTGACGTCTGAATCTTTAGATCCCTCCACAGATTCTCAATTGGATTTAAGTCAGGACTCTGTCTGTGCCACTGCAAAATGTTAATGTTTTTGTCTGCTAATTTTGTTTGCCTTGGTGGTGATCCTTGATCCTTGGTGGTGATTCTTTTTTACCTCTCTCACTATCCTCCTGGCCAGCACAGGTGTCACTTTTGGCTTCCGACCACGTCCTCTGAGATTTTTCACAGTGCGGAACGTCTTGTATTTTTACAATACTTTGCACTGTAGCCACTGGAACTTCAAAACAATTAGATATGGTCATATAGCCCTTTCCTGACTTGTGAGCAGCCACAATGCGCAGCTGCAGGTCCTCAGTGAGCTCCTTTGTCTTAGCTATGACTGTCCACAAACCAACAGCAGAGAGCTTCTGTTTTTCACCTGTTGAGTTGATTAAAACAGCTATTCCCAATTAATCAGGGTAATTAGGATGCTTTAGCACAGCTTGGACTATTTGGAATGGTATAGAACTTTGGATTTTCCCATAGACTGTGACAGTTTGCAAAGGGTATGAATAATTTTGGACATGCCACTTTTTGTTCAAATGTAAATAAAAGCTGAGAAATATTTTTTCCACAATGATGCCTCTTGTACATCGTCTTATTATCTTTTTGGAGAAGCCTGTGTCATTTCCGGTCCAAAAAAAAAAAAAACTTGCTGGTTAAATAAAACTAACTTTAAGTCAGAATTTGCCAGGAGTATGAATAATTTCGGGCTTGACTGTATATATATATATTTTTTTTTAGAAAATGACAAATTGTTCGATAAATAAGACCCTTCAACCCACTGATCACCACTGAAGTCCACTATATGGAGAAAAATCCTAGAATGTTTTCCTCAAAATCCTTACTTTTTTTCGACTGAAGAAAGAAAGACATGAACATCTTGGATGACATGGTGGTGAGTAAATGATCAGAAAATTTTTATCCTGGAAGTGATCTAATCCCTTAATGAAATATACATATTTTTACTCAAATTTTAAATTCAATCCATAAAACTTGTAATGTTGCTACTGTATTTGTTCTGGTAACGTTCTGGCAACCACAGCTGCTGTTTTTTTTTTTTTTTACTGTTAATTTCACAGATCTTTTTTCCAGCACATCAGCTCCCATGTCGAGGGCGACTATCTATTCTTGTTTTTTCCAGCATGGCACTCCATTCACAGCATTGTGTATGTGTTTCCTCACCATCCATGTCGAGTCTTTGAATGATGACCTCCAGCTCGACCTCATTGGGCATGTACCCTAGAGAACGCATGGCCATGCCAAGCTCCTGCTTTGAGATGAAGCCATTCCCATCTCGATCAAACACCTTAAACGCCTCCCGGATTTCTGAGGAAGAGAGCAACACAGATCTGTAAGATGGTGCTTTATACATCCAATATTAAAACTATTACTCTGCAACATTGTTCTAAGAGACAGATATTAAAATCATCACACTGAAGTGACTCAAACAAAAAGCGATGATTGCGGTATATTGATTTTTTACACAATAATTCACTTCAGCAGAGCGCAGTCCTTCTTGACTTGATTGATTTAAAGCAAAGGAACGGGATGATTTCCGTTGCATCCGAACAGGCTTGTTAAAATACGTTAAAATGCTGCAATAGATACGGTTGGTTGAGCCAAGTTGTTTCGCTGTATATGCATTATACATCATCATTAAGTCATTTGCAATTTTCCACTTGTCACGCCATGATGCCACATTCATAATTATGAAATATGAGCCACTCTGGCTGCAAGATATTACTATAAATCCAAATAATATATACAATACGGAGCGTGAAAAGAAGTATTCGCTATTTGCTTTGCTGTAGGTTTGATGAATAGCTATTTGGACATGGGGTCCAAACAAAAACAGCGCATAAAATCTATCGCTCCCCTGAGTGAAGGAAATTAGGAAGGAAATATGAGAAAAATACAAGAAATGATGGTACTGCGGTCCAAATATGCCAACAGCAACAGATGGTGAAAGCAACTTTACTCTGCATTATGGTGGAAGTAAGCAGATTTCAAACGGAAGTTAAGTGTGGGCTCTAATTTGCTCATTTCAAAGCAAAACAATTTAGCTGCAAGCAACACATTTGGAGGCCGGAAAAAAGAAATGTTTTAAAGAAAAATAAGACGGTTCTAGTTTGCCCTATCAACCATGAGAGAAAGCACAAACAGGATATTCAGAGTCATTTACATGCTCATTATTCAAGACGCTAAACAATTATTAGCGTACAAAACACATTAACAACAAGAATTAAAAATGACATATCATAAAAATCTGACTTTCTCTGTGTTTAACTGCTATTATCGGGTCCCCAGTGCATCTTCCAACTCAGAAAATGTGAAAAAGGACAACCCAGTAAAGTTGGTAAGTCTTTTCCTGCAAGCATTCGCTCTCCCCGTGATGTAGGAAGAGAATCTTATTATAAACCATTGTGTTTTCCGACAACGGTGTACCCGTACTAATGCCATGGCAAAAGTTCGAGCAAAGCATGCTAACTGTTCTGTCGTTGACTGCACAGACGAGCACAGAACACTATTTAGAGTCCCAGCCTCAGAAAGACATAAGAACAGTGGATTTATTGATTTATTTACGGTATACTACACTGTTGCCACACAGATCTAATCTAAACGTGTGATTTCTTTCCCAGCTGTTTACCTTCACAGACATAACCGACTGTTTTTATAACTCGTGTGTGTTTTCAACATAAAAACATAACATTTGACAGTTTAAGCGCAATAAGACATGAAAGATAATTTAGTACTCACATGCCATGTGACAGCAGCTTTCTGTGTACATGCTACGAATGTGTGTTGTTGACCCAACTATACTGTGTCTGATTAACTAAAAACAACCAGTTGAGAAGAGTTGTTCATTCAGACTACACTCATTGTTTGTTGTTTTTCCCCTTGATTTGCACAAAAAAAACAGATTTATGATGGTAGAAGTGAGGCTTTTTGACATTTTTGTAGACAAGGATGTCTACTGGTTAAATCTACATAAGCACAACAAAATCTGACATATTCTCAAAGAACTACTGCAAGTGTTCTCTTGTGTATAGTAGTCTATAATATCATTCAAATCCAAAATAAATTATCTATATAACATATGAGACTCTGGACCACAAACCCAGTCATAATGCTAAATTTTTTGAAATTGAGATTTACACATCATCTGAAAGTTCTGAATCTGAGGGTGCAAAATACTGAAAAAAAATGTAAAGGTAAAGTTGTTCTTAATCAAAAAGTAAGTGTTGATATATTTATGGTAGGAAATGTGTCTTCATGGAATATGATCTTTAGCTTATATCCTAAATATTTTTGACATAAAAATAGGGCCATCCAAGATGTAAATAAGTTTGTCTCTTCATCAGAACAGATTTGGAGAAATTTAACTTTACTTGCATAATTTGCTCACCAATGGATCCTCTGGAGTGAATGGGTGCCGTCAGAATGAGTCACATCACAATAATCCACAAGTAATCCACACAACTCCAGTCCATCAATTATCTTCACTTGTAAACGGTGCTTGATATGTGCATATTTCTGACAAAGCCACTTTTTCACTGGAGAGAGCAGTTTTCCGAATTATGGAATTTAGTCAGAAACCAATCGTTTGAAGTTTTAACGACTTAAAAAAAATTATAGATTGATTTATTACAAACAGGTATCTTTTCACTTCACAAGACGTTAATTGATGGACTGGAGGGGTGTGGATTGCTTGTGGATTATTGTGATGTTTTTATCAGCTGTTTGGACTCTCATTCTGACGGCACCCATTCACTGCAGAGGCTCCAGCATTTAAAGTAAAAAGTATTTTTACAACAACCAAATTAATTAATGTAATGTTCTGCATTTTGAAAAGAAATGTGTACACTTTTACATGCATTAACTCTTAGCAAGTTCATTATTATTGTGATTGTTTTAATAGACTGACAGCCATACTTGTGAATAACTGAACTGTGACTAAGAAAAAAATAATACAACAAAACACTAAAGATTTAATATTTCAATGCTTATAAAAGTTAAGACAAGATTTTGTGTAGTAGTGTATTAAAACATTGTAAAACACAATTAATAGAAATTACAAGCTGAAATAATGTGCCTCAAATGTCTGAGCACACAACAAAAATGATAATTATTATGAAGAACACTAAAAATAAAGATTGAAGTCTTCAAACTAATAAATAATAATGGCTAATAATAACTTCTAGAGTATAGAAGTAGTCAACAGGCCTCTTGTCTAAATATATTCTGATTGACAGACAGGTAATTAGTATATGCAAAGGTGATAATTTGAGACTTTTTAAAGGACCTCCATCATACAGTGACTCAACCCACATGTGACTGCAAATATACATGACAAACAGAAAACTAACCTGACATTCACACGACTTACCAAATTTTTAGAGAAGTACTTGCTTTTAACCTTTAGCCTTCAATTTAATTTGAGAAATGAGATGAGCATCCTTGGAATGTCCTTGCGTAATGAATGCATGACGTTATGTAGGAGTTGTTTGGAATAGAGAATGAGGTCTCTGTCACAAACACCTCTCAACTCAGTTTCTAAAAACACCATAACGATGTGGGGAAATTTGGGAAACTACCGAGGCTCTATAGTGGACTCAACAATGTTCATTGTGCAACAAAGCTTTTGGGAAACCCACCTCTGTCTGTTGCTAGGCAACTGCACAACTGTTCCAACCCACTATTGAAAGGGTTGTGATTAGACCAGCCCTTCCAGCATGATAGCGCACGCTTGTCACAGTATATCAAAAAGTTGTACCCACTCATAAAAATAGCACTTCCTATAAAAAATAATAATGATATCTATGAAAGTCAAGCATGCACCTAAAAATGATCCAGTGTGGAATGTGTTTTCAACAATGCTATTCAAAAATGTGGTTTTTCAGAATATTTAAAGGAATAGTTCACCCAAAAAGTAAAAATGGATGAAAATGTACTCACCCTCAGGCCATCCAAGATGTAAATGGGATTCTTCATCCGAACAGATTTGGAAAAAATTTGCATTAAATCAGTTGCTCACCGATGGGGTGAATGGGTGCCGTCTGAATAAGAGTCCAAACAACTGATAAAAACATCACAATAATCCACACGTAATCCACACCACTCCAGTCCATCGGTTAATGCGTTGTAAAACAAAAAGATGCATGTTTGTAAGAAACAAATCCTACGAAAGCAGTATTATGGATTATGTTATGTCGGATGCAATAGTTTAAAGTTAAAAATATTTTAATAATGGATTCATTTATTACAAAACCGGTATCTTTTCAGTTCACCAGACGTTAATTCATAGACTAGAGGGGATCATTATGATGTTTTTATTAGTTGTTTGGACTTTCATTCTGACGGCACCCATTCACACAGAGGATCCATTGATGAACAAGTGATGTAAGCTACATTTCTCGAATTCTGTTCTGTTGAAGAAACAAACTCATCTACATTTTGGATGGCCTGAGGGTGAGTAAATTTTGAGCAAATTTAGATTTTTTGCTACATTTTTCCAAATGTCTTTAGTTGAAGAAACAAACTCCACATCTTGGATCACCTGAGGGTGAGTAATTTTCTTTTTTTTTTTTTTTTGGTGGTGGTGGAAATTACATTTCTGTCATCATTTACTCACCCTCATGGTTTTCCAAATTCTTACAACTTTCTTTTTAGCTGGAAAGACGAAAAATGGATTATTGTGTGTTCTATCAGCTGTTTGGACTCAAAGTCTGACTGCACCCATTTACACAGAGGATCCATTGGTGAGCAAGTGATGTAAAGCAAATTTTTTTCTAAATCTCTTCTGTTTAAGAAACAAACTCCACATCTTGGATCACCTGGGTGAGTAATTTTCTTTTTTGGTGGAAATTACATTTCAGTCATCATTTACTCACCCTGATGTTTTCTTACAACTTTCTTTTTAGCTGGAAACATCAAAAGATTTCAAAGAATTTTGAAACTCATTATTGAGAAAGATTATCATCAAAAAAATTCAGCTATCATATTACTTCAAAAGACTTGCAATATAGAGCCCAAATCATAAACTATTATGTTTTTATGCTGCTTTTCATCCTTTTTGGAAAAGGAAAAAGAGTTTTTGATTGTTTTTTTGCAGAAGAAACAAAATCATACAGGTTTGGAACAACATGAGGGTGAGTAAATGAATGAAAAACTGATCATTTCTGTGCACATTGCAAAGCTGCATCATTGACTCTGTTTTCAAATGACTAGGTTTCGGAATATTCATCATTCAACTCCATCAACCAGGTAGATTCGAAAATCTAATGTTTTATTTACTGTTTTGCTCAAAATCAACCAAGAAGCAACGTGCCTTGACCCACACCTGCTGTATAATTTACATAATTACACCTTTCAGCCCATTGCACATGCAATGCTCATAAATAAAATTTCACTTTTTGTCTTTGAAATAACACAGAAGGTGTTTTTCTGCAAATTTAGTGGCACGAGGCAACAACATCAATACAAATCCTCGAGTGAACTCAAATCTCTTATGAGGAACAGATAGCAGTCCGATTAAGGGATTGCCACAGGTTTCCTTGGAGTGAAAAACATTTCGATTGGGGAAGTCCAGGCCAGAGCACAACATGTTGCCAGATGCCGTGCTGCTGGCAATGATTAGATTTGTTGGGAAACCTTAGTTCTTTGCCAATTAAATTCTGACCCACCATATGCATTTGTTTGTAAATGTTTTGGGAATTTTGTTAGTTTGGCTCCTGGAGAAAACTACATTTCTAGAACTCAAGGAATGTTTTTAGTTTAATAAAAGTGAGCTCTATAATTTCACTTTAAGAAGCAATATGTTTCCCACAATTGTAAAAAGCTTTAAAATACTTTAAAATAACTGTAAATCAAACATTTGAGTGTTATTTTAGTATTAGTATTATTATTTAGTATTATTTCGTATTTAGCATTAGTATTTAGTATAGTGTTATTTGTATCTTCATTCTGTTCAAAAGTTTACACCCCTGGCTCTTAATGCATCAGTGAGCATTTGAACCTTCTTTAAAAGTTGCACATGAGTCCCTCAGTTGTCCTCAGTGTCAAAAGATGGTTCTCAAATCATACAGTCATTGTTGGAAAGGGCGCAAATACACCAAAATGTTGAAAAACCAAAGAATTTGTGGAATCTGAAAGATGGATCCCTCTTATTTTGGTAAAATAATTAACATTTAGCAGATTCTGCAAGGTGTATGTAAACTTTCAACCTGAACTGTATTTCAGTTTGTTGCCATTTTTAATATACTTTTTTTTTTTTAGTGGAGCTTTATTTCAGTTACCAAAATTGATTCCCTTCCGGGAACTCTACACTGCGTCCTGAAACGCTGTGGGGAACGCCATTGGCGGGCCGCACTCTGAGTCATGTCCAACGTCCAATGAGAAACGGGAGTGATGTCACAGGCGCGGTGACGTCATCGACCAGGAAGTATAAAAGCACGTGCGTTTGAAGCTGGCGTCAGCTTTTGTCATTCAGCGAGAGCGCTCTGTGTTATTGTCTGTCTGATTCGCATTCTGCTGTTTTTCAGTGCCAATTGCACTACTTTTATTTGAGCAGAAATGCCAGGGGGAAAACGTTCTTTTAAGAACGAACGTTCTTTTAAGAATGAGCGATCTATGGCGGTTCAGCAGCCACATAGACGGTGTGTCCCTCCCTGCCAACGCTTCATTGTTGGTGGGGATACACACGATCTATGTGTAGCCTGCTTGGGAGCGGAGCACGCTAGGTCAGCCCTTGAGGGGGCTGGCTGCCCGCAGTGCGAGCGGATGCCGCTGCGGTTGCTCCGTTCCCGGAAAGCCCTCTTTGAGGAGGGGGCTTTCGCTAGCGTTCCCCGCGGGTCTGGCCCCGCTTCCGTCGAGGCGGAGCGGCAGCTGCACTCGTGGGGTTCGCAGCTAGATCTGCTGGAGGGAGTTGAGACGGGTGATCCCCTATCTCTCTCCTCACCCAGCGGATCGTATGACCTCCTCTTGGATGAGGAAGCCCGCACTGCGGTTCCTTCCCTCCGAGAGGAGGAGTCAACGCTTCTCCTGTCTTCCTCCGAGGAGGTTGACATCGAGAGCGTTGACCTCCCACAACCGCCCCCCCGTTCACCCCAGTATGAGGAGCTGGTGGAGGTGCTGACGAGCACGGTGGCCAAGCTCAACATCAGCTGGTCACCCGCTCCAGATCCAGAGCCCCAGGCGAGCAGGCTTGATGAGCGCTTCCTGCGGGCTAAATCAGCACCTCCCAAACGGAGCCTTCCCTTTTTCCCCGACCTCCATAAAGAAATCGCGAGGTCGTGGGATAAGCCGTATTCCTCTCGTCTCTACTCCCCTGCCTCAGATTACTACGGTAATGTGGGGGGGATGGAGGGATACGGCTACAGGGCGATGCCTCAGGTCGAGCAGACACTAGCGAGCTATCTGTCTCCCGGCCTGGCATCGTCCCTGAAGGCTCCGTCCTTGCCCACCAAGCCGTTAAAAGTAACATCAGGCTTGATGGGCAAGGCTTATGCGGCAGCAGGTCAGGCTGGTGCATGTTTACACACCATGTCTGTGCTCCAGGCGTACCAAGCCGACCTGCTGAAGGAGCTTAGTGATGGCGAGGAGGTGAGCGTGTCAGAGATGCGTAGGACCGCTGATCTGGCGCTTCGGGCCACCAAGGAGACCGCTCGCGCTGTTGGGCGGTCTATGGCAGCCTTGGTGGCCGCGGAGAGGCATCTCTGGCTGACCCTGTCCGACATGAAAGAGAAGGACAGGGTCACGCTCCTGGACGCCCCCCTGCACCCCGCTGGCCTCTTCGGTGACTCTGTTGACACAGTTGTCAACAGGCACCAGGAGGCCCGTAGGCAGGCAGCGGCGTTCCAGCGCTACCTCCCTCGCCGCACTTTCTCCTCTGGGGCTGCCGGACGGGAGCAGCCCCAGCCGCACTCCAGCTCCTCACACAGGGAGACCCAGAAAAGGAGCGTTGCTACCCGTGCCCCTCCGGCGCGGCCTAGAGGGCGGGCTCAGCAACGCTCCAAGCCGGGGTCCTCGAAGACTAGGCCCGACCTGAGGGTCGTCCTACAGTCTAAGAGGGCCGCGGCTAAACGGCCCTGATGGTCGTGGCCCAGGGCCAATGAGGGCAGCCCCTCTCGAAGATTCAGGTGCCTCACCGCCTCTGAGGAGTACGGTGACCACCTCTCTTCGGGGCCCTCAGGAGATTCGTCAGCTAACCCTGCCGGTGTTACAGGGCGCGGCAGTCTCCCGCGAACTTCATTCTCTGGTCCTTCCGCCCGGAAACGTAGCGGAACCAGAGTGTTCGCCACCCCCACGGGGGTCTCGAGAGCGCTCACTTCAGGTGCATCCTGCCAGTTCGCTGCTACAGGTCACAAGTTAGCTCCTCTAATAAATCCAGAGACCAGTCTCGAGAGGCTGGTTCCCTTAGTAGAATTTCTGGCAGCGTGGAAACTACTGCCAAATATTTCTATGTGGGTCCTGCGTACTGTAGAGAAAGGTTATTCCATTCAATTCGGCGCCAGGCCGCCACCTTTCAGCGGGGTATTTCCTACTCTGGTAGGCCCCGAGCAGGCTCTGGTATTGGAACAGGAAGTGAATACTCTCCTGAGGAAGGAGGCCATCGAGGTGGTCCCTCCTCAATGCAGAGAAGCCGGGTTCTACAGCCGGTACTTCATTGTTCCCAAGAAGGATGGGGGCCTGCGGCCCATTTTAGATCTCAGACAGCTAAACCTCTCAGTAAGAAAACTGAAGTTCAAAATGTTGACTGTCAAACAGGTCGTGTCCCAAATCAGGTCCGAGGACTGGTTTGTCACGATAGATCTGAAAGACGCATACTTTCACGTCTCCATCCTTCCTCAACACCGGAAGTTTCTCAGGTTCGCTTTCAGGGGCAAAGCTTACCAATACAGAGTTCTTCCGTTCGGCCTAGCGCTCTCTCCCCGAACTTTTACGAAGTGTGTGGATGCTGCTCTGGCTCCATTGCGACTCCAGGGCATCCGCATACTCAACTACATAGACGACTGGCTCATTCTAACCAGTTCAGAACAGTTAGCGGCTCAACATCGAGATGTTGTTCTTGCTCACATGAAAAAGCTGGGGTTGAGACTCAACGCCAAGAAAAGTGTGCTATCTCCATTACAGAGAACCACTTATCTAGGTGTAATCTGGGATTCGACCACGATGCAGGCACGATTGTCACCTGCTCGGATAGACTCGATCCTTACTGCAGTAAATGCGGTCAAGCTAGGCCTGCTACTCACTGTCAAACAGTTCCAAGTACTGTTAGGTCTTATGGCAGCTGCATCCAACGTGATACCTCTTGGACTGCTGTACATGAGACCACTGCAGTGGTGGCTCAAAACCAAAGGGTTTTCCCCGAGGGGGAACCCATTCCGCAAGATCAAGGTCACGCGGCGCTGCCTACGTGCCTTAGTCATGTGGAAGAAGCCCTGGTTCCTACTACAAGGTCCAGTGCTGGGAGCTCCTTGCCGCCGCGTCACGCTAGCGACAGATGCATCCCTCACCGGGTGGGGAGCGGTCATGAGTGGCCGCTCCGCCCAAGGCCTATGGAACGACCAGCATCACTCCTGGCACATAAATTGCCTAGAGATGTTGGCAGTGTTCCTGGCTCTGAAGCATTTCCTTCCAGACCTGAGAAACCGTCACGTGCTGGTCCGCACGGACAACACGGCGGTGGTCTACTATATAAACCACCAGGGAGGTCTGCGTTCACGCCCCTTATACAAGCTGGCGTACCAGATCATCCTGTGGTCACAAGGGAAGCTTCTCTCATTGAGAGCAGTTCACATTCCTGGACGTCTCAATGTGGGAGCAGACGTCCTGTCGAGGCAGGGGCTGAGGCCCGGGGAATGGATGCTTCACCCTCAGGTGGTGAAGCAGATATGGAGAGTCTTTGGTCAAGCCCAAGTGGACCTCTTTGCGACTCAGGAGACATCGCAATGTCCCCTTTGGTACTCTCTAGTTCCTCCAGCTCCTCTCGGACTGGATGCCATGGTACAGACGTGGCCGAGGCTTCGTCTGTATGCTTTTCCCCCGATCGCTCTGCTCCCGGGAGTTCTGGAAAGAGTGCGCCGGTACGGAGTACGGCTGCTGCTAGTAGCCCCGTACTGGCCGGCCCGAGTATGGTTCTCGGATATAATCGCTCTCCTCGACGGCTCTCCATGGGAGATTCCTGTCAGGAGCGACCTTCTTTCTCAGGCTGGGGGCGCAATACGCCACCCCCACCCAGAGAAATGGAAGTTATGGGTGTGGCCCCTGAGGGGGCACAACTCATAGAAGCTGGTCTCTCAACCGAGGTTGCTGAGACCATCCTTCAATCCAGAGCTCCCTCTACGAGGAAACTTTATGGCCTAAAGTGGAACCTGTTTGCGTCATGGTGTCACGAACGCCACTCAAACCCAGTCCACTGCCCGATCGGTACAGTGCTGGAGTTCCTGCAAACTCGTTTGTCCGCTGGGTTAGCTCACTCCACCCTGAAGGTGTACGTGGCGGCTATATCGGCTTACCACGCCCCTCAGGGCGGCCTTTCAGTGGGCAGAAACCCCCTGGTCTCACGTTTCCTCCGCGGTGCACTCAGGCTGAGGCCTCGTGCAAGACCGAGAGTCCCTACATGGGACCTGGCTGTGGTATTAGAAGCGCTGTGTAAGCCTCCCTTCGAGCCTCTGGAGGAGGCCTCCGATCGGATGCTTACCCTAAAAACAGCACTGCTGTTGGCGCTAACATCTCTTAAGAGAGTCGGTGACCTACAGGCCCTTTCAGTGGCCCCTTCTTATATTGACTTTGCCCCAGGGTTGGCCAAAGCATTCCTCTACCCAAGAGCTGGGTACACACCCAAGGTCCCCTCAGTAACACCACAGCCAATAACGCTGCTAGCGTTTTATCCTCCTCCATTCGTGGAGCATGACCAGAGGAAGTATAACTTAATGTGTCCAGTAAGAGCACTAGACACTTATGTCCACAGAGCTGCCCTGTGGCGTAAATCAGAGCAATTGTTTGTCTGTTACGGCCCCCCTAAGAGGGGGTGCCCGGCTTCCAAGCCTACTATCAGTAAATGGATCGTTGATGCCATCTCTACTGCATACGAGTCCTCTGGTCTCCCATCCCCGATGGGAGTCAAGGCTCACTCAACTCGAGGCGTCGCAGCCTCCAAAGCTCTGATGGCAGGTGTCCCAATCAAGGACATCTGCAGTGCGGCGGGTTGGTCCTCACCTCTTACGTTCGTCAGATTCTACGAACTAGACCTCAGAGCCACTCCGGGCTCAGTCATCTTTCAGCCCTAGCATTAAGGCTAGGCTCAAGAGGTCAAAAAGGCGCTTTCCTTCGAGTAAGGAAAAGAGTTTTTACCCCTTTTTGTTCTGGCAAAATTCCCCAGACAAAGGCGTATGACTCTCTACATTCCTTCCAGCCTCGTGTGCCTGAGGGCCGAGGCCTGTATTCCTCGTGTCTGGTGGTTGATCACAGACAGAGATGAGTTCCAGTGTCCTGGCAGGATCACCAGGCACTTCCTATGTCCCTCTTGTACTGGCTGTACGCAGACAATGGACTGCCATTTCTCCTCGTGTGCCTGAGGGCCGAGGAGCTTTTTCTCCCTCTGCACTGGTCGTGTGACAGGCAGCGGTTGAGAACCCTAGCCTCGTGTGCTTGAGGGCCGAGGCCTATTCTATCCCTCTTGTCTGGTGGCTGATCACAGACAGAGATGAGTTCCAGTGCCCTGGCAAGGTCACCAGGCACTTCTTGCGTCCCTCTTGTACTGGCTGTAATGCAGACAATGGACCACTATCTTTCCTCGCGTGCCCAAGGGCCGAGGAACCCCTTTCTTCTCCCCCTGCGCTGGTCTGTTGACAGGCAGCGGTTGAGAACCCTAGCCTCGTGTGCTTGAGGGCCGAGGCCTATTCTATCCCTCTTGTCTGGTGGCTGATCACAGACAGAGATGAGTTCCAGTGCCCTGGCAAGGTCACCAGGCACTTCTTGCGTCCCTCTTGTACTGGCTGTAACGCAGACAATGGATCGCCACTTCTCCTCGAGTGCCCGAGGGCCGAGGAGCATTTCTCCCCCTGCTCTGGTCGTGTGACAGGCAGCGGTCGAGAACCCTATCCTCGTGTGCCTGAGGGCCGAGGTCTCTTATCCCTCTTGTCTGGTGGTGGATCACAGACAGAGATGAATTCCAGTGCCCTGGCAAGGTCACCAGGCACTTCTCGTGTCCCTCTTGTACTGGCTGTAATGCAGACAAAGGACCACCATCTCTCCTCGTGCGCCCGAGGGCCGAGGAGCTTTTTTCTCCCCCTGCACTGGTCTGATGACAGGCAGCGGTTGAGAACCCTAGCCTCGCGTGCCTAAGGCCGAGGCCTACTCTATCCCTCTTGTCTGGTGGCTGATTACAGACAGAGATGAATTCCAGTGCCCTGGCAAGATCACCAGGCACTTCTCGTGTCCCTCTTGTACTGGCTGTAACGCAGACAAAGGACCACATCTCTCCTCGTGTGCCTGAGGGCCGAGGCTCATTATCCCTCTTGTCTGGTGATGGATCACAGACAGAGGTGGATTACCACTCGCGTCCTGGCAAGATCACCAGGCGGAGTTACTACAGTGTCTCATCAGGTAAGTATTGCTAGACACTGTCCCTTCTCGGTCTTGCGAGACCAGACGAAGGATGTCATGACCTCGTGGGCTCGAGGGCCGAGGTCTCTTTCCCTCTGATCTGGTGGGCTACACAGTCAGAGATGTATTACCGCCCATGTCCTGGCAGGATCCCCAGGCTGAGGTTTGTAATGTACTAACGCTGTCTTTTTCCCCCCTTGTTCTAGCAGACACTAGGCAGGGTGCGGAAATTATGGGGACGTTGATACCTCGTTCCCCACAGCGTTTCAGGACGCAGTGTAGAGTTCCCGGAAGGGAACGTCTCAGTTTACGTATGTAACCCTGGTTCCCTGAGGGAACGAGACACTGCGTCTCGGACCATAATTCCCGCATCCCTGCTGCGCTCGCTTCATGCCTATGAGCTGACGCCAGCTTCAAACGCACGTGCTTTTATACTTCCTGGTCGATGACGTCACCGCGCCTGTGACATCACTCCCGTTTCTCATTGGACGTTGGACATGACTCAGAGTGCGGCCCGCCAATGGCGTTCCCCACAGCGTTTCAGGACGCAGTGTCTCGTTCCCTCAGGGAACCAGGGTTACATACGTAACCTGAGACGTTTTATTAGTTTAAGTTTCACAACAGCACTAATTAACACTTACATTATTTATATTTCTCTGTTACTTCAACCACTCACTTCTCATCTCAAACCACATAAATTCATTGAAGACATCCTAAGGGACCTCCAAAAAAGCTTTTGCTAGCTCTAAATGTGTCCTTCTCTCAAGTTGTTTACTTCTGAGCATGTGCACTGACTTTATTGCCAAATATTAAATAAATAAAACAGTTGATGTTTGCCTGATATTATATAACTGACATCCAATCCTTACACAGAACTAGTCAAAACAGGTTTCTGCACATGAGAATACAGATGGATATTAAGTCCTTGGACAAAGTGTAACTATAGAAGAGAGATGAATAAAGTTTTCTTCAAAGAGAGCTAATTAATCACTTCCGAGTGCTAACTTTCTTATAGAGGGATTAAACTGACATGACAGCCAGTCCAAATCGCTGCTCAGAAAGAGAGAGATAACATATCCATACTTCTCTTTCTGTCCTACAGTGAGATAACGGATTTACAGAGAAGAGCTGAATCCCAACTCCCTCTCACGTGGCAATCATATCTGATAACCATATGCTCAGGGGTTTGCGAATGCATTATGACAGTCAGAAATGAATTCTATACAATTATGGTGTTTAATTTTACAGATTTAATTTTAAAAAATCAAATATTCACCCTTATAATGTCTGCTGCTTATTTAAATGTCTGTTCATTAATGGTCTGTCATTTACTTATTTTGACACTTCTCATTTCCATATAGTTTCAATAAATGTGAACATCATATGTACCAAATTTGTATAGCTTTATCATGAAAATTAAATGTTCATGCTGTTCTAAGTCAATGACTGTATAATAAAATCCTGACATCATGCTACCAACAAATCACAAAGTGTTCAGATCATGTTCTACCATCGTCTTCAAATGCCCTTTGCTGTCCCTTTGTTGTTGTGGGATTTTTTTTACTGATATTGAACCTCTGTGTTTAATCCCTGTGCACCTTCCCTTTAAAAGTCCCGGGAGCTTGAAAGGGCTCGCAGGATCTCTATCATCTGAAGGCAGGGTGCTTCTAATACACGCTGAAGCCCTGTTTGATGTATGAAGGTGCAGTTGCACTTCAAAGCTGTAATGTGTTCTCACAGTTCTCATATAGAGATGCTATTGAAAGAGAAAGACATGAAAGTGCATGTGTGGGGTTAAAGGACTATCGAGCCTTCAACACAAACCGCTTTCGTTCTCTCAAACACACTTGCAAACAAATTATGCAAGGAAGGCTTGAATATAATCCATTATGTATGCAATCGCTCACTCATTAGTTTTTCATTTAAAGTTATTCATCTATTATGAATAGACAGACAGACAGACAGAAAGACAGATAGAATGACAGAACAATAGATACAATGATAGAATGATAGAACAATAGATAGATAGATAAATAGATAGAAATATAGCTGCAAGCAGCGATTAGCACGGTTCAAGAGCATTAAGGCATTTAAGCACATATAAAAAAAGACATTACAGATTATTGAGCAAGCCTGTAACCACCTAAATCGAGGATTTAAAAAAAAAAACATTTTTGGCAATTACAGGTAATTTACTATAGAAATGTTATGTTTTTTTACATTTATGACTGTTATGACTATCAATAGCTGTGGTCCTATCTCCCTGAAACTTTGCGTGCTTGTTTAGAATCACCTGTCGCATGTGCTTACCAGGTTTTGTGAAGTTTTGAGTTTTTGTTTAGGTTTTATAGGCTTTTGGGTATATTTGGACAGACCCCTTTTCTAAACGACTTGCCAAAAGGTAAAATTTCAACATTTTTTGATAATCATTGCCCTAGAGAGTCCAGAGAATTGCACTGCAGTGTTTTTTTGTTGTTGTTTGTTTGTTTGTTTGTTTTTGAACAAAAAAACCTAGGACTAATTTGAATGTGAAAAGTGAAAGTCATGATGTATTGTCAAGTATGGTGACCCATACTCGAAATTGGTGCTCTGCATTTAACCCATCCAAGTGCACATACACAGCAGTGAGAAGTGAACAACACACACTCTGTAAACACACACCCGGAGCAGTGGGCAGCCATTGGGAACAATTTGGGGTTGTTCATTCACAATCCCCACGTTCAATTGCTCCTGGTGCGGGAATCGAACCTGTGAATGAAGAGGTATATCGTGTGATATAAATATTGTGCATACGTGTGAAAAACTGCGTAATATACAATCGTTTACATACTTGAAAAATACGATATAACCCCTCAGTGGCCGATTTCTTCCAAATTTCTCACAAACCTTTAGGTCCACCTCTGTTAACCTGGTCTAATAGGTGCTCAAAGTTCATTGGCCTATGGTGGCCATGTTTTTTGAGATACGCAAATGTCCTTAAAGCCACTTGTGGCACATTGGACCAAGACTGTGTACCTATTTTCATGTCAATAGGACAAACGGGTGTGTAGTTATTGCCGTTTTTTTCTTATAGCGCCACCAAGTAGCCAAGCTCAGTGACTCTTTTATGTGACCTTAGATTCAGCATTTACATATGCATTGCGAGTTTGCCAAAGATATCTGATTCCGTTCAAAAGTTATAGCCGTTTTAGTAAAAGCAGCCCTGCCCCTTGTGAATGTTTTGGCGTCCCTTTGTGACGAAGAGTTGAAAGTTAAACTTTTTTTGATAATTATTGATATTCACTGTCCGGAAAATCTTCCCGCACTGGTTTGGTTCCGATCAGGTGAAAAAACTAGGACTAGTTCGCAAAAGTAGGTTTTTCAAAAAATGCAAAATACCCAAAAATTCTGTTCCTTGCGTGAGCCAAGGATTCCTACAACATAAGATACTTTAGCCTGCAACAAACGGTTTAGGAGTTATGAGCAATTACATACTTTTGATTGCTATACCGCCTCTGTCAGCCCAATTGGGGTGAGCTTTGGTGCGGTTGTAGACGGTGTGAGTACTACCATCCCTCCAAGTTTCAAGTCTTTACGACTTACGGTTTGGTATGCCTGATCAGTTTTATAAGGAGATTGCAGATCTTTGGCTACTGTAACAGTTACAGTAGGTTTTCAGTGCACCTGTGCATGTGCTTGAACGCCTAATAATAGAACGATAGCTAGAACGATAGATAGAACGATAGAACGATAGATACATTGACTTCATAAGAAAAGCATATAAATGCATTCATTCATTCCAGCTATACTTTTAATGACTCCACTCCCACACTTGGCAATTCCCGTCAGCTATATTCCATAATCTCTCATTTCCCCAGTGGAGATCTATCAGCGGCATCCGTCCCCCTTCCACAACAGGCTTCCCTCAAATGAGCTCTTTATGTAAAACTCTTAAAAATCAATTTCTTCAGAGACAATCTTGAACTTTGTGGGTTGACAATGAGAGCGTGTCTTTATACTAGCGTGTCTATGAGCGTCTAGCGTCTGTGTGTTCATGTCCTCCGGACTATTTTTAAACATCTGTGGCAGGCTTAATCCATCTTGTGTGGTGAGAGGGCCCAGCAGATCTGAATATTACAGTAACCATATTTTAACAAGACTCTGGAGTATTCACATAAGCATTAAATACAGCGTCGGGCCGCCTTGTTGGAGGGGGTTACTCTCGTTTTGCATTCTGATCCTGTAAACCTCCAGAGGAGACTAAATCACACATGGTTTCGGGGTTGTGGGAAAGCAGTTGCATTTGCCTCCCGGTCACCTGAATAAAGGCATCTAAAAATGGGAGTTAAACAGTGAAATTCATTCTTATTCTTATCATATTTCACTCTTATGCTTCATCTTTCGAAAACATAAGGTCAGTGATGATAAAACACTATCTAATCAAAGCAATTTTCCAGATTCCACTGTAAAATACAGATAAAAAGATTAAGGGCTGAATTGACTGAGGATGAATTGCGTCTGCTGATGGCTCTGTTTATTTGCAAGCACTGTCTGCATTGTTTTATTGTCCGATTCACTAAAGGAATTATGCAAATCAAGTAACGGCATAACGTGGCACAAAATCCGTGCCAAGCGCAATTTGCATGGCACAATTTCTACATGAAATGGTCCACAGTCAGAGCCAGAGTCCAGAGGTTAACATACATGCTCATGAACATCACAGTCTCTCCAGATTTTCCTGTCACTCTCCAATATATATTTTGAATAAAAAATAGGCAAAATTACAAGTAACACAAGTTACATAATCAGATTACTTTTACCATATTACTTCTTAATGTACAAAAAAAAAAGTTTTTTTTTTTAAATGACAATTACTTTTTGGCAGTTACTTACGTTGTGTCCTGAGGCTTGGTGTGAAAGTGCTTTTACATTAGCCAAAAATAGTACTTTTCTATTAAAAACAATCAATTAAGCCCATCCCATCCTAATTAATGAAAAAGTAACGTAACACATTACTTTCCATAAAAAGTAACTAGTAATGAAGTTAGTTACTTTTTTAGGGACTAAGGCAATATTGTAATGGATTTTTAAACATATCTTTCCCCAACACTGCTAGCATCATAAATCATAAAAAAAAAAAAACTGTACAATATAAATAAAATACAGACTTGAAATGACATAAGAATGAGTAAATAGTTTTCCTATTTGTGCACTTGTAAAAAATGCATGGGTTAAAGGATAACTATTGCCAAAATGCAACCTGAGAACATTGTTTGTGTACACAGAGTTTACTAAAAAGAAAGTTTTTGAACAACTCACTTTCACTGTTTGAGTTTCTGCTCGCGGCCGTCTTGCCAGTCAAGAGGTGTCGATCTCCGAATGCGAGGAGAGTAAAGATGGATAGCTCCTAAAGCATATTTCCATATAAATGCACGGCTAATTTGTTGTCTTGTCGCAAGTGAAAAACAATATTAACCTTCTAGTTGTAAAAAGAGCCTCATATAAGCCTAATATTTCGTCCTATGGAGTCCATTCATTCGCATTCAGAGATCGACACTTCTTGACTGGCAAGACGGCCGTGAGCGGAAACCCAAACAGTGAAAGTGAGTTGTTCAAAACCTTTCTTTTTAGTAAACTCTGTGTACACAAACAATGTTCTCAATGCTCGAGTTCATGTGTAGAGAAACAGGCGATACTTCGAGCAAAGTTTCATGGTGTGTCGAGCCTTCTTAGTGATGTAAAAATATCGATTTTGATGCGCTCAAAGTTATGCCCCTAGTACTCCCATTCACCGGGCATTGACCACAAAACGAAATCACGGTCAACCTCAAAAACAGCTCGTTTGTCGTAATTATGCTTTTAGATTTAAGTTTGTCTCGTTTACAGTAAAAAAAAACAGCCCAGGCTGCATTTTGGCAATAGTTATCCTTTAAAATCAACTTGGGTTATTTGGCAACCCAGCGCTGAGTAAATATTGGACAGAACACATGCTGGGTTATTTTGAGCCAGCTGGTTGGGTTAAATGTTTTTACCCAACATGCTGGGTTGTTTTATTTAAGTCAGTTATTGTTTAAAAAGTATTATATTGCTGCCTTAAAATGGCCTGAAAATTAAACATTACACACAAAATTATAGAGGCAACAGCAATAATCAAAAGATTATTTTTTTAAGCAAGAACACCCATAGACAAAAATATAAGACAAATTTTATTAATTTTGGTGAATACAGCATACACATATATATACAGTATGTGTGTGTGTGTGTGTGTGTGTGTGTGTGTGTGTGTGTGTGTGTGTGTGTGTGTGTGTGTGTGTGTGTGTGTGTGTGTGTGTGTGTGTACCTGCTATTCATCACGTTATGGGGACCAAATGTCCCCACAAGGATAGGAATACCAGTAGATTTTGACCTTGTGGGGACATTTCTCAGGTCCCCATGAGGAAACAGGCTTATAAATCATGCACAATGAGTTTTTTTGAGGAAGTAAAAGTGTGCACAATCTCCTGTGAGGGCTAGGTTTAGGTGTAGGGTAGGTGTAGGGCATTTCATACTGTACGTTTTGTACAGTATGAAAACCATTACGCCTATGGAATGTCCCCATAAAACATGTAAACCCAACATGTGTGTGTGTGTGTGTGTGTGTGTGTGTGTGTGTGTGTGTGTGTGTGTGTGTGTGTGTGTGTGTGTGTGTGTGTGTGTGTGTGTGTGTGTGTGTGTGTGTGTGTGAATTCAGTCAATGAGTGTGCACAACTCTAAACACTGAACAAGCCAGGAGTTGATTCGGTGACAAATCAAAACGCCTCTAGTTGGATACTGCATTTATAAGCTCAACAAAAACATGTGTGATTAGTTATGCTCAGCAGTGCAGACCGCGCTAAAAAAGGATTTGATATGTATTAAGCAAATCTACTATAAATGAAATGCTGTGATCAACACTTTTCATTCATTTTACTTTACACATTTCAAGTGACTGTCGATTCTAGTCAGTTGGATAGAAAAATAACCCAGAATTAAAAATGACCCAGCAGCTTAGTTAAAGAAAAACTACCCCTCACCTGGGTAAAAATGTTAAAAACAACCCAGTAAAATGACCCAACAAGCTGCACCCATTTGGGTTAAATAAACAACCCAGCATTTTTTTGAGTTCCTTTAATTAAAGGTGTGTATATGATTTGGAGCAAATAATATAAAATAAAGTAAATTTTGAAATATAAAATATCTAATTTGCTTTTTTTTTTTTTTTAATTGTCCACTGCCTAGACCTGATGACTCGAGCCACATGGTTTCACAAGAGCATGTGAAATTTGACTTCAGTAAAATGAGATTCTCTTTTGTTGGTTCTTGCCCTGATAATTGCAGGATGACAGAGGTTTGACTCACGGCGGAAGGCAGATGTCTGCACTCATTGTCAAACATTCACAAAGGAACGCTGATCTGCTGTCTGAAAAACTGCTCCTAAAAATCTATCACGAGATTTGAAAAAGAAGAGAGGGAGAGAATGATAAAAGCCCATAGACATCTCATGTGTTACTTTCCCTACTTTGACATCTTCGGATTTGGTGTACTCTGAGCCCTCAGCCTGCTTACATTTTTAGAGCAGGCTCTATAAATCCTGAGCCAAAATTTATATCACAACTTTGTCTCTGCTCCTACTGTGATTTGAGAGCCGCATTTGACCTATATGAACTTACGCCCCCATAACGCCTACCCTCTGAGTGAGCCCTACATTACAAAAGCCAATGTGAATCACAAAGCTCATGCAGACAAACTGCTCCTCTGGATGAGCCCCTAAAGCACCGATCAGGCTGCCAGTCAGGATTTCGGCTGACATAGTAAAATTCTGCTGAAATACTTACAAACATAAAGATTCTTCATGTGTTATTCAGATCGTTGGCATTTCTCAAAGGCTTTTGCAGAATTTTAATCAAAATAGTGATTCAAAGATCAAATCTGGGTTCAATACAAATTAAGCTCAATATCACAGAAAAAAGAAAGAAATTAGAAATGTTTACAGTAATCCATTTACTTCCATTGAAAGTGAATTCACTTCTTGTCTTACAAGCTGAAAATTTTAAGGAATACATACCCAAAAATGAAAATTCCGTCATTAATTGCTCACCCTTGTGTTGTTCTAAAACCATAAGACCTTTGTTCACCTTCAGAACACAAATTAAGATATTTTTGATCAAATCCAAAAGCTTTCTGACCCTGCGTAGACAGCAATGCATCTACCATGTTCAAGGAATGGGTGTTTTTAAACAAACCTGTTAAGTAAATGATTCAGTGACTCACTTGAAGCCATTTACCTTGCTTAAATCTGAATCAGTCACTTGTCGCCATCTACTGGTGTAACAACATAAACTACAGGCAGTCTGGAAAGCAAAACACTAACGCTAATAAAATTCATTTTATCATTTCAAATAAACCAAATAAATAAACCATTTTTAAAGGGAGACACTGGAGGCAAAAACACTGTTTTTTCATGCACCTGTCAATTTTGAGATTTTGGGCTTTTCGGTTTTTCATAAAGTGTTTTTTTTTTTTCAGACTAGTGGAAAGAAAACATCCAAAAAACACTGTTAAGTGTTTCTTTTATAGCACTTTGTCTATTTGTGTCAATGCATTTCAATTACAATATATATATATTTTAAAGACTGTTTTCTCAAAATGAGTTTTTTTCTCCTACACTGAGCCATAAATCTCCACTTCAGTAACACTTACACACACCAAACTTTACATTTTTATTCCTGTCTATATTCTGAAGGTTTTTACCGAGGGATTTGTTCATATATAATTTGCTTGATTTTATACACAATTCTATCCCCCCAAAAATGGTACAAAAAAATTCTGTCTGTTGTAAGTTTTTCTGAATTATGAAGTGACAAAATGAGATACCCAAAATCCCCTAAAAAAACTAAACAAGTATTTTGAAACTGACTAGATTCCAGTGTTTAGATTTCTGTACTAGAAATATATGCAAATTAGCACACATTTCATTAATTAATGCCTCATTTGGATATTTAAACCTAATATTTTAGAAAACTTGTAAAACAAAAAATGTTTACAATTATCAATGTAATCAATTAACTGGGTAAGTAAGGTGATAACTATTAGTTCTTTTTTTACTCTATTCACCTGCAGTGTCTCGCCTTAAATATACTGAAAATAGTACTGGATGTTATCAAAAGCAAGACTGCAATGGTACAGTTCCGCTATTGTTTTTGTAAACAGCTCATTAGCAATTTTATTTTTGTGAGCACATAAACAGCTTCAATCTAAAATTAAAGCAGCAAGTTTGATCTTGACTACAGATGGCTCAAGTGCCTGAACATGTAGGCCCTATTTCACCCCTCCCAAAAGAGCTGAAACACAGCACAAATAAACAAAGCCCCCCATCTATCAACACCAGCCTATTGTCTCTCGAGTTGCTTTACCTTTAAATAACAATCCAAGTGTCCACAGCACAACTTGGTGCCCATCCCGAGGGCCATTTGTTGAAAGTGCAATACCTTCACTTAAATGTCAAGCGTCTTGTTTTGAGGTTGGGTATGATAGAGGATTAATGGTATAGGTCAGTGTCAGGTTTTGTATGCGATTGAACGAACATTCTGTTAAAAAAACTGCATTGCACGCAGATTCACACATGTGCAGTGAGAGTCTAGTCAGAAGATCTTGTGTATTGTAGTCTAAAAACACAATTTTCTTTCCCCACAAAACAAAATGGCATCCTACTTCAAAAAATTGGGATTTGGAGCACCATTTTGGAAAGCCGCTGAAGCAGAACTCTCTTCTAGTTCTCACCAGTGGATATATGCTGGTAATAGAAAATCAGACTGTGTGTAAATTGCCCCTCCTGTCCATGCACCACGAAACAAGCTGCCCTCACAGAGAAATGCATGAGCAGCTTTAAATGCACCACAGATGCTTTATAGACAGTTTTTTAGCAAATACATAATTGTTAAATACTTGTTTGGTTACTCTTATTATACTATTATATTATTGTTCCAAATTGTGGAAAATCATTATTTACATTATTATTTTACAAAACAAACACACACAGAAATGTCACATTTAGGTTACCTAAAACTAAGTCTAACAGTCAAATAAAAGCAGAAACAGTGATAATTGCATGGCTGTCTGGAATCTGTGGAAGGCCGTTTTCACCACTGAATTAAAAAATGATATTGTGACTTTATATCTCACAATTCAGATTTTTTTTTTTCAGAATTGTGTGATCCAAACACATAATTCAGACTTTTTGTCTCAGAAATCAGATATAAAGTCAGAATTGCGAGATATAAACTTGAAATTCTGAGAAATGAAGTCAAAATTGCGAGATATATGTATTGCGACTTTATATCTTACAATTCAGAATTTTTTCTCAGAATTGCATGATATAAACTCAGTTTTAAGTTATGAAGTCTAAATTGTGGAATATGAACAATTCTCAGAAAATTTCAGTCATTATTCCCCCTCACAATTGGACTTTTTTTTCTTGGAAATGTGGAGTTTATATCACACAATTCTGAGAATAAAGTCAGAATTGAGAGATGTGAACTCACATTTCCAAAAAAAAGGCAACAAAAGAATTGTTTTTCTCTCACAATTCTGACTTTATCACAATTGTGAGTTTATATTTTGCAATTATGAGAAAAAAAGTCAGAATTGCGAGTTTATATCACACAATTCTAAGAAGAAAAAGTCAAAATTGTGAGTTCATACCTTGCAAATCAGACTTAATTTCTTAAAATTACAAGTTTATATCTCACAATTCTGACTTTACATCTCTCTATTATCAGTTTATATCACGCAATTCTGAGAAACAATTCAGAATTGTGAGTTTATATCTCGCAATTCTGACTTACTTTTAAGTTTATATCATGCATTTCAGAGAAGAAAAGTCAAAATTGTGAGTTAATATCTCCCAAATCAGTCTTCATTTCTCAGAATTGCAAGTTTATATCTCACAATTCTGACTTTTTAACTCGCAATTGCTAAGTTATATCTCACAATTCTAAGAAAAAATTTCGAGTTATACCTCGCAAATCAGATGCAAATCAGGTTAATTTCTCCAAATTGCAAGTTTATACCTCACAATTCTGACTTTATAACTCTCTATTGTGAGTTTATATCATGCAAATCTGAGAAAAAAAGTCATAATTGTGAGTTTATATCTCACAATTCTGATTTTATAATTCTCTATTTTGAGGTT
Organism: Garra rufa; assembly: GCF_049309525.1. Taxonomy (NCBI): domain Eukaryota; kingdom Metazoa; phylum Chordata; class Actinopteri; order Cypriniformes; family Cyprinidae; genus Garra; species Garra rufa. The sequence goes on along the minus strand of NC_133365.1, from coordinate 48,807,951 downwards.
TTATCTCACAATTAAAAAACTAAAAATCTGAATTGAGAGTTTATAGCTGCTGAATCAGTCCTTATTTCTGAGAATTGCAAGTTTATATCTCGCAATTCTGACTTAACTCACAATTGCAAAGTTATATCTTACAATTCTAAGAAAAAGTCAGATTTGTGAGATAAAATGTCGCAACACACTCCAGTGACGTCATACACCCTTGATTTCCAATTTTATTTTGTAGAAAATATGAAAATACCAAAGATGCTTTAATATGTTATGCGTTTTATTAAACAGGTGACGCACACACAGAATAGACATATTATAGAAAAACTTTCAACACACTCAAATGTATCTAGTATGATAAAACAGTGCTGCTTTACCCCACATATGCATGACCGGAAAGAGCGGAAGCGGTCAACGGTGGCATAATAAAATCTGTGTGGCATATTCATGACACGCAATTATGTTCCAGTGACATTTTACAGTTTTACAGTGACACCATATTGGGTGTTATTATATATCAATAAAACATAAACACTCTCTCTATCTGTCTATATATATAGTACATGCTGTCATGATCGGGGCTGTGGGTCTCCCCTCAGCCTCCCGAGGTCGCTGTTCCTACACTGCACTTCCTGATTGCATTCACCTGTCTTTGTCATCAGCACTGATCACTCACATCTGTTCACAATCATCTGGTCTATAAGAACTCTCACCTTTCACTCCTGTTTCATGGCTGCATTGTCTTCTGTCTTGTGTGTATTTTGTGTTCCTGATTCTGGCTCTTGATCGTGTTCCTGTTCAGTTTATGTTTCAGTTTATGTTTAGTCTGCCGTGTTGGCTTTTTGGTTTTGTTTTGTTTGTTATTATTTTCATTAAATATATCTTCCATGCACCTGGACCCAGATCTCCTCCTTCTCAACGTGACAGATGCACTTAAGAATTATATATTTTGTGTAGCTTCACAACAAATCAAGCAAGCGTTCTATAAACTTAGCCAGAGGATTTAATTTGACTTTACCTCTCTGAATCCCTAATGCACCTTTATAGGAAAAACAAGGGCATTTTTTTTCCATTTCTAACATTTAAAGTATTTTCTGTGTCCTATTTTTTGTGTCCTCAAGCTATTGTTATTTTTAAAAAATGAAACATTTTTTCTTTCTCTGCAAACAAATCAGATCACAGAAAGGAGATGAAAAATGAAGTTACTCTGCATTTGCATCAAATGAAAGATTCAAAAGGAAGATACGCCATTGTCCGTCTGCTTCCTCTCATTTACCCTCCTCGAAACTGGCAGCGTGTGGAAAGAGAAAATACGATGGAGGGAAGAGGAACAGGAAGCAGACCTTGGCTGGTGGAGGGTTTGTTTGCTCTCCTGTTTGTCTGTCAGTGAGATACGTTCAAGTGAATCACTCTTCTGTTTGTGTGTCTATTTCTAAACTAGTCTACCTGCCAAACAGCCATTTGATCTTTCTTTACTTGTACTCTGACAGGAAACGGATTTGTCCCTTCTGCACTGTGTACTGAATTCACCCAAACCGTGATTTTACTCCTACGTTGGCCATTACATTTATAGAAAGAGAAAAGTATAACAGAATTAATGTTTTTTATTGCACTCAGAACATTTATCAATGTGGTCTAATGCAATCACAAAATGCTGGGCTTCCCGAACCATTAAGTAGGATGGCAGTAGCGCATAAGTATTACTTAATATCCAGGGCACGTTTCCAATTACGGATTACTGAGTTACCCAAGTAATACATACACGCATTCTTAAAATGACCACTTGTAAGTCCATTATCTGCAACTCAAAAGGATCTTTACATTTGCTTTCAAAGTTTAAGAGAGACAAATGGCACATTGTTTTTTCATCAGAACAGATTTGGAGAAATCTGCATCACATCACTTGCTCACCAATGGATCCTCTGCAGTGAATGGGTGCCGTCAGAATGAGAGTCTAAACAGCTGATAAAAACACAATAATCAACAAGTAATCCACACAACTCCAGTCAAAGAATAAAACAGTAGTTAAAAACATCTGAATGGTGGATTTGTTTCTTACAAACATGCAGATTTTCTCTCATGAGATGTTAATTGATGGACATGAGTGGTGTGAATTACTTGTGAATTATTGTTTTGTTTTTATCAGCTGTTTGGGCTCTCATTCTGACGGCACCCATTTACTAGAGAGGATCCATTTGTGAGCAAATGATGCAATGCTAAATTTCTCCAAATCTGTAAAAATTTAGTTAAAGATCAATAGCGCAGCTTTAAAATCTTTAAAAAGCTAATGCATCTTAAATGCATCGGAAATTTGGTTACAACTTTTATTTCAGTTCATTCAAGTTTATTAAAAAGGAAGTTAACTTCCATTTGCATTGGGACTGAATGTCACACTGGATTTATGTAAATCCAGACTGACTAAGACACTTCGGAAAATTATGAGTTATTTTTAACGTAAGCCTGACATAATTTGTTCAAAATCATTTAATTTAGCACTCTACTAAATTAAAATAAGCTAATTTCTTTATTTATGCCAGAAAGAAAAATCAATAACCAGTGTTTGGTAAAACGCCAAAACAAAAAAAAAAAAAGTATTCAGATGTCCTTGACATTTTGATTGCATCTAGGGGCATACCTAAATTAACACCAACAAGAACAAATCTGTTCTAAAAAAAAAAAAAAACGCTTAATTTAATTACATGGAAGTTTTCCTCATGTAATTAAATTAAGGTTAGGGTTATTGGACATTCTACATTTTGACTAAGTTCCTGGACACACAAAACAATTTAAATCAATCTAGAAACCATTTTAAAGCTATTGTGTTTAAATAGCTATATTTCTACACATAGCCGCATCCGTAACACTAACATGGTTTTCCTAGTATGCAGATTAATCCAAACTAGCATTAATCAAAGTATAAGTAGTTCTCATTAGTGAGAATGTTAGTTAACATTGTGAGCAATTTTTATGAGCAAAAACTAATTTCCTATACTGTTATGGTAGTAGATCACTGGAAAATTGATTAAATTTTCCCCAGTACGGAAACCATCTGTCGGATTATTCAGTTGGTTATGCTGCTGTCAGCCAAATCAGGCAGATGTGCATCCATCAGGCGACATCACATCAGTACAATCCATTTCCTCTACGATACATCACCCGAATTCAGCATGCATAATGTAGAAACTTCAAAGTTGACACCATTTCCAATGTCTTGATATAGAGTAGTGGCCAAAATGATTAGAACACTAGTATTTTCACCAGCTAAAAATGGTTTTAAGTCAGGTATTTCTATATTTTGCTGTAGTGAGTCAGTAGGCAATATCAGTATATATTTCCAAACATTCATTTTGCCATTAATTGTAATAATCCAGTCAGATTTTTGTTTGCACAAGTAGTCTGACAACAGCCAGAGCTCCACGCAGAGATCTGATCCTATCAACATCCAGTCTGTCTGGAATTACATGAAGAAACAGACGAAATGAGACAGACTAATTACAACTGTGGCAATGTTTCCAAGATGTTTCAAGAGACCTACCTGCAAAGCTACAGTGCTGTTAAGTTTTAGGCACTTGTGTAACAATGCTGTACAATAAGAATGCTGTCAGAATAATGTCATAAATAGATTTTCTTTATCAGCTGACTTCTTTTAACTAAATTAAATCAACATTTGGTGAGACCATCCTTTGCGCATAAAGTAGCTTTTGCCCTAGGTACACTTGTGCCTAGTTTTTCCGGTAGCTTTGCAGGTAGGTCTTTTGAAGCATCTTGGAGACGTTGCCATATTTCTTCTAGATTTAGTCTGTCTCAGTTTGTTGTGTTTCTTCATGTCATTCCAGAAAGACTGGATGAGGATGAAATCAGATCTCTGTGTGGAGCTCTGGTTGAATGTCAGACTCCTTGTGCAAACAAAAATCTCACTGGATTATTACAATTAATGGCAAAATTAATGTTTAGAAATGGAAACTGACTTTTCCTACTGACACACTACAACAAAAAAATAGAAATAAGTGACTTAAAACTACTATAGTGTACTGATAATTTTGACCACCACTGTAAGCAAAACAAAAAAAGAAAAACACTGAACATAGAAGAAAAATTTATTTATAAGTATTTACAGACAAAGTGTAAAAAAAATATATATACATATATATATATATATATATATATATATATATATATATATATACGATAATAAATATTTATTAATAACTACACTACAATTAAATCTTTTTTTGTAAAAAAATAAAAAATAAAATCAAAAATATAAAAACAGTCATATTTTATAGTATTATTACAATTTTAATTAAAATAACTAAACTTTTTAAAATATATTTATAAATTAAATTTATTTCTGTGATAAAAGCTGAATTTTCAGCAACATTACTGTTACTGTTACAATACCCTGATTTTGTGTTTAAGAAACATTTCTTATTATAATTGATGTTAAAAACAGTCAATGGTTACCAAATCTTTAAGAGTAATAAAACATACACAGACAAAACTAAATTAAACTCGGCGGCCTGTGACAATACATTGAGGTCTTAACACAAAAAACAATCAATCTGTGCAAGAAACTGAACAGTATTTATATCATTGTATATCAATGTTCAATTTGGTTTTGTCTGTGTCTGTCTTTTTACTCTCAAAGCTGTAGGTCCCATTAACTGCCATTATATGACTGACACAATGCAACGGTTTGAGTTAAAAGCCTTCGTTTGTGTTCTACTAAAGAAACAAAGTCACCTACATCTTGGATGCCCTGGGGGAAAGCAGATCAACATCAAATTTTCATTTTTGGGTGAACTATCCCCTTAACTATTTACTGTATTTGTTACTCACTAATAATCCTTCCCATCACAAATAGTGATCTTTGTTGTGATTGGTTAGCCCTCTGCATACCAGTGTTGTTCACACTGTCCATCACAGCAGTGTGTGAAGCTCCCGAATACTAAGTAGTTGTTGTGATGTCAAAGATACTGTGATGATTTCTGAAAAACATGTTTTTGCAACCTAGTTTCCATAAATGCTCTTGGTGGACTTAAGAAGGAGCATCATGTTCAAGTATAAGAAGAGCAAGGAAAATCCTGTTTTCTCTGATACGCCCCCTTTAGTTTCATAAATTTTTGACTGAGGAGCATCGGCTTTAACAGTTTTTTGGACCCAGAGGCTGAATTTGACTGTGTGTAAAAACATCAGTACAACAGTCCACCATGTGCTGTCAGTGTTTCCTTGATCAAGAGGGGCTGGCGTGCTCTCAGAGGCGGCAAATGGCACCCTTACCATCCCTGTGACAATGGGTTTTGAGATTGCTTTCTGAAATCCATCCACAGCACCAAATTTAATCACAGCTTTATTTGCTTCCATCACCGCTGCCAACCTCTTTTAATGAAATTCCAAACAAGCTTGATGTCTGATTGTCATGCATTGCCATAGAAAGTCCATGTGGCGCGTGACGTCGGATGCGGTTAACAGCTGGGTAATTCCTGCCGCACAGAGGACCCTGCACATTAACTGAATTTCACTCTCACAAAGCCGTGCGGCTGCCAGTTTGCACTGAACGTGCATTCAGTGAAAGCCATACCGGTAATGGATGTTTATTCAGTTTGTGTGAATCATATGGGTCACTGGTTCATAGTGAATAAAGTCCAACATAAAGCGGCTTTCTAGGTCTTGTGAATCATGATGGGTAAAAGAAGTGCTTATCTTTTATATAAAAACAAACTCTGAACACCAAATGTGAGTTTTAGAGACTTCCGCTACTTTTAAAATATTTGCATTATGAACAAACTGAAATCTAAGCTGTTATCCATTGAAGACCTTGCCATTCGTCCTATTAGGGAAGTAATGCTAAAATATTTGTGACCCTGGACCACAAAACCAGTCATAAGTAGCACAGGTATATTTGTAGCAATAGCCAACAATACATTGTATGAGTCAAAATTATCGATTTTTCCTTTATGCCAAAAATCATTAGGATATTAAGTAAAGATCCTGTTCCATGAAGATATTTAGATATAAATATGTGAAAACGTATTTTTTTATTAGTAATATGCATTGCTTAGAACTTCATTTGGACAACTTTAAAGGCGATTTTTCTTCTTTTTTTTTTTTTTTTTTTTTGCACCCTGAGATTCCAGATTTTCAAATAGTTGTATCTCAGCCAAATATTGTCCTATCCTAACAAACCATGCATCAATGGAAAACCGATTTATATATGAATCTCAATGTATAAATCTCGATTTCAAAAAAATTACCCTTATGACTGGTTTTGTGGTCCAGGGTAACATTTGTATATTTCTCCTCTGATTCAGAGAAGACAAATTAATAAAGAAAGCAATATTAGGGTTATAACTTGTTTTTTAGATGAACGCAAGTTTGAAGTTGATGGATTTGTCTTACAAACATGCAGCTTTTCACTTCACAAGACATTAACTGATGGACTGGAGTGGTGTGGATTACTTACTAGATTATTGTGATGCTTTTATCAGCTGTTTGGACTCTCGTTCTAACGGCACCCATTCACAAGTGACATAGTGCTACATTTCTCCACATTAGTTCTGATGAAGAAATGAACTTAAAGGGATAGTTCACCCAAAAATTTAAATTTGATGTTTATCTGCTTACCCCCAGGGCATCCAAGATGTAGCTGACTTTGTTTCTTCAGAAGAACACAAATGAAGATTTTTAACGAAAACCGGTGCAGTCTGTCAGCCAAATAATGGAAGTGGATGGGCACCAGACCTTTAAAAATAAACAAAAAGAAACTGAACAGTATTTATATCATTTTTTACCTTTGATACACAGCCACGTCCATCTGTCCTGAGCACGAGCTTGTCATCCGGCTCGTTACATGTGAACGTGCTCTGCCGTAGTATACACAAACGCCGTAAGGGGAAATCGGTGAAGTCCCGGATGAGTTTGCACAAGCAAACATAATCTTTTATCTTTAAATTGGTTTGAACAATCAAGATAAGTGCAAATAATTGCCATTTTGAATAGCCGCTATACCCACAATCTATGTGCACTGTGTAAACAATGAGTGTTATATACATGCGACAGATCGCTTCCGGCGTTTGCGTATACTACGCCAGAGCACGTACACATGTACCGTGCCTGATGCTAAACTCGTGCTCATGACAGATGGACGTGGCTGTGTATCAATGGTAAAAAATTATATAAATACTGTTCAGATTCTCGCAAAAAACGATCGTTTCATGTCTTAGGACATCAATTTATCATCACGAGTCGTAGGGTGTAATTTGGATTTGTCTGTGCATGTTTTAGTTTACTTTTAAAGGTCTGGTGCTCATCCGCTTCCATTATTTGGCTGACAGACTGCACCGGTTTGAGTTAAGAATCTTCGTTTGTGTTCTGCTGAGGAAACAAAGTCACCTACATCTTGGATGCCCTGGGGGTAAGCAGATGAACATCAAATTTTCATTTTTGGGTGAACTATCCCTTTAAACATCTTGGATAGCCTAAGGTTAAGTAAATGTTTAGCAAATGAATCATTTAAACCAGTTCACTAAACCAGTCTAAACGATTCATTCACTAATCTGACTCATTTGATTGTTGTTTTCAACTCACTTGATTCAGTCTCAATGGTTAGCAGTCCACTCCAACTGAGGATTATCAGCGAATAATGACATTCATTGCTGTTTGTTCTTCACACAAAGCTTTTGTATGGCCTCGGAAGACTTGGAGTATAGCACATGATTCATCTGAATGAAGTGGAAAGCTTAAAAGCTCCATTCTCAATTCATCTTAGCTCTTCACTGAAGAACAAAATGGTTTGGAATGAGTAAATGATGTCAGAATTTTCATTCTTGTCTGAACTAATCTTTTAAAGGACGTTATCAGTGGGTTAAGATGTCCAGTGTGTGTGAGCATACAGTCAGGAGATAATGTCTTTTAGATGAACCAGACTTTAAGCAATCGTCAGCTGAGAATAATAATGAATTCTTCGAGCTTTAGCTGAGGCTCTTATCCTCATTCTTCATTTTGAATGAGGACGGGTTTATGATGAAATATTGCTAACTAAAATAAAGATGCACGGATCTAGCTCACAAATTACATCTCGGTTTCTGCCCCCAGCGTGTCATACAAGTTCAAAGCAAAATATAAAAATCTGGCTCAAACTTAATATTCACAAATAAACAACTATATATCCTAAGGACGAGAATGAACATGGCCTACTTCATTAGTGTGAGGCAAATGCACCAACAATTTGGTCCATAAGCCACATTTATATTTTCTTGAGTTTAAAAATCTGTGTAAAAGCAAAACTGGAGATGAGTCTCTTCATATACACAAATTACAATATACAGTCAAGCCCGAAATTATTCATACCCCTGGCAAATTCTGACTTAAAGTTACTTTTATTCAACCAGCAAGTTTGTTTTTATTAGAAATGACACAGACCTCTCTCAGAAGATAATTTTTTTTTACTCATCTTTTATTTACATTTGAACAAAAAGTGGCATGTCCAAAATTATGGATAAATTATGGACCCTTCTCAATAATCAATAGAAAAGCCTTTATTGGCTATTACAGCAATCAAACGCTTCCTATAATTGCTGACCAGCTTTTTGCATGTCTCCACTGGTATTTTTGCCCATTCATCTTTAGCGATGAGCTCCAACTCTTTCAGGTTGGAGGGTCTCCTTGCCATCACCCTGATCTTTAGCTCCCTCCACAGATTCTCAATTGGATTTAAGTAAGAACTCTGGCTGGGCCACTGTGAAATGTTAATGTTTTTGTCTGCTAACCATTTCTTTACCACTTTTGCTGTGTGTTTTGGGTCGTTGTCGTGCTGAAATGTCCACTGGTGCCCAAGGCCAAGTTTCTCTGCAGACTGCCTGATGTTGTTGTTGAGAATTTTGATGTATTGCTCCTTTTTCATGATGCTGTTTACTTTGATTACATTTGTAAAGGCCAAGCAGGCTTTTAGTGATGTCCTCCTTGGTCTGCGTCTGTGGAACCCAGCAGTGTGCAGTGTCCGTTGGACTGTCTGCCTTGAGATGTTGCCACCAGCAGAGCCCAGATTCATCAGGATGCCCTTTGTGGTGATCCTTGGATTCTTTTGTACCTCTCTCACTATCCTCCTGGCCAGCACAGGTGTCACTTTCGGCTTCTGGCCACGTCCTCTGAGATTTTTCACAGTGCAGAACATTTTGTATTTTTTAATAATACTTTGCACTGTAGCCACTGGAACTTCAAAACATTTAGATATGGTCTTATAGCCCTTTCCTGACTTGTGAGCAGCCACAATACGCAGCCGCAGGTCCTCAGTGAGCTCCTTTGTCTTAGCCATGACTGTCCACAAACCAATAGCAGAGAGCTGCTGTTTTTCACCTGTTGAGTTGATTAAAACAGCTGTTCGCAATGAATCAGGTTAATTAGGATGTTTTAGAACAGCTTGGACTATTTGGAATGGTATAGAACTTTGGATTTTCCCATAGACTGTGACAGTTTGCAAAGGGTATGAATAATTTCGGACATGCCACTTTTTGTTCAAATGGAAATAAAAGCTGAGAAATATTTTTTTTCCACAATGACGCCTCTTGTACATCATCTTATTATCTTTTAGGAGAAGCCTGTGTCATTTCCGGTCAAAAAAAAAAAAAAACTTGCTGGTTGAATAAAAGTAACTTTAAGTCAGAATTTGCCAGGGGTATGAATAATTTCGGGCTTGACTGTATGTTCTAGGATGACCACATGTAGGCACATTTGCACATAGATTGACTGTTTCATTTACACATGGATATCTGTACAGAACACACACAATCATGTACTTCAGGGAATATCCGTATATGACCTCTCATCTTTTGCATTTGTCTCTTTGTCGCCATTTTAGCTTGTGTTAGTTCAGACCAGCATGTTTTCGAAGGGTTAAGAGCATGAGAAATTAGCCTGGAGATTTTAGGTTATAGCATTTTTATTTAACTAGATGTGCTGATCAAAAACATCCCTTGATGAATGGAATTGCAATGAGGTGCTGGGATACTTAATTAAACCTTAATCACAAAAGATTGATCTGGAAAGGCACTCTGAACTGAGCTGACAATCACACCAGTCAGACATCAATATACAAGGTTTAATGGAAAAACTAATCTTAGTGGATGCATTTGATGGCACAGTTTGACATTACAAACGTTTATATTTTTGCAATAAAATAATACATTTATTTCATTTTGCAACATGCATAGAAGTTAAATGTAAAAGCATGGGGTTTTGATGCAATGTGATGATGCTGAACTGATTATAGTTTGCATTTCACATGTAACACCTGTAAATAAAGCATTGCATGGTGATGAACAAAAGAGTATTTTCTTTTATTTTCTAAATAAAAATACATTTATTTGCTGCTATTGAACATGGTGTGTCTACTTCAAATTACATTTTAATGATTTTATTTAATTGGATACTTATCAAGGTAAACTAGTGGGTTTCCTTGGTCCACAGCACTGCTCATTTTGGATGTCTATCTGATGCACCAGTTCTGGTCTTGGTGCCATTATTAATGAGCTGATGATATAAACCAAGTGTGTTAATTAAGGGAGCTATCCAAAATGTGCAATTTAGAGATATTTAATGATCAGGATTGGAAAACACTGGGGTAAACTGAATAAATAAGCTTTTCATTGGTGAGATTCAACTATTTGAAAATCAGGAATCTGAGGATGCAAAAAATCTAAATACTGACAAAATTGCCTTTAAAGTTGTCCAAATGAAGTTCTTAGCAACGCATGTTACTAAACAAAAATTAAGTTTTGAGGTAAGAACTTCACAAAATATCTTCATGATCTTTACTTAATAACCTAGTGACATAAAAAGAAAAATCGATCATTTTGACCCATACAATGTATTTTGCCTACTGCTATTAAACCTGTGCTACTTATGACTGGTTTTGTGGTCCAGGGTCACATATAGTATAGTGCAATATGATTCAGATTCTAAAAATTAAAGCTGGTTTTATAACATGGTATCAGAAACTAAATTAGAGGTCCACATTAGTGCTGCGTACCACGAACAGGTCTGTTTGCTGGTTTACGAGACACCTACTCTCCAAAAACCATACAAAACATCATTTTACTCAGAAAAGCTAATTATATTGCAGATACTCAGGTATTTTTGTACTATTATATAGTTGGATAGTCATTGGGGTAAAAAAGAAACTGGAAATACTCTGTCAAATTTAATATGCATTTAGAATGTCATGTCAAAGACTTTATATTTACATTCACTTCTGATTTACTTACTCACACAGGCTGAAAAACTGTACATTTCAAACCAAAGACTGCAGCATACCACTCACAGTTCTTTCTGATGGATTGTGATAGACCTACTTTCCATAAATCACACCATCAGATTTATCCACCTTATAGAGAAACACAGGCACAGGTAACGGGATTTTCACGCGTTTTAAGTGAGCTGTGCTGTGCGTGGCGCTGAATCCTTCCAAACTGTTCTACAAAACAGAAAAATCTGTATGTCTCTTCACTTTTCACTTACAACATTTTAAATCGAAATTGGGTCAGTAAGATATGAGAGGAAAAAAATAAAACGCCGAACAGGTGCGCAAAACACTGACCTTCTGTCTAGAAAACAGATTAAAATAGACTAAAGCAATGCAAAAAAAATAAAAAAAATAATAATAATAATTTAGAACGTAGTAGTTTGTATATATAATACAACAGAACATGCGTTTCAAACACTATTAGGACTCTCACACTCACCTTCCACTTCATCCTCAGGCAGGTTGACCGGTGCCCGGTACGATAGGATATCAGGGATGGTGCAGATCCCCCGGTACATCAAAGTGGAAGTCACCGGATGCATAGGCATTTTTGCGCTTTATGTTGACCAGCACGTGTGTATTGATCCTCATATATGTGATTTAATGTGCAGAGGGCAACTTTTTACCCCACATCAGATCGGACCGAAACCCTCACTGGAGATCAAGCGTGGAGTTGATTCCATGGAAAGGTCCTGTAGTACTCTCGCAGCGTGCGCAATTGCGCAGCCCTCTCCAAGAAACCAGGTGTAGGGATTTGCAAGTCTTTACAGGTCACTGGTGGTCTAGATGTAAGGCTTTGGAGTTTGAATCTTCACAATATAAGCAAACCGCCCGCTCTTTAGTTTGATGTTAAAATGACCAAGACAACGAATTACGGCGGCTCCATCGGCGGGGAAACTAGCAGATCCACATAATCCACCAGCTCACACGACGCGCGTCAAACAAACGCGCATTTTTAATCGGTGCGACAAAGTATGTCCGTGTTTGGCGAGGTTGCTCGATTCGATCTCCAGGTCGTTAGGCACTGATCTCCATATGACTGTTTTCTCCTCAATCGCAGTTGAGCTTCGAGCACGCACTTGTTGGACAGCGTGTGCGCACCGACAAGAACAATGAGTTAAAAATGCGCTTTACGCGTGTGTAGCTGTTAAGGTTAAGATCTTTTTCTCTAAAGAAATCCAGTTTTTTTTCCCCTGTGGGAAAAACAGAAAAAGATCTCACCGATATAATCAAACTTTCCAGCTAATCACAACATGCAGATAAACGAGCTGTGCGAGGGGAGGCGGGTGTCCGGGTTCCCTCGCGATGGATCTATATTTAGTGTAAGCCGTTGCTCCACAAGGTATTTCCCGCCGCAGGTGTTTGGGAGGCGTTTACACAGGACGCGTTCTTGCGTTCAACAGCTAGACGGCGCGTATCGGATTGGAACACTCTTGACGCGTTTTGAAAAGTTGATCTGCTTTTTTAACTTTGGAGGTTGTCTAAAAAAAGAGGACGCGATGTTTCCGCGTGTGTATAGACTAACTTTAATTGAACATGAATATCCCTGTCAAAACGTTCATTTAATTTATTAAAATAAATTTAAACCCTTACGAAAATTAACCATGGTTTTATTACAGTGAAAGTGTAGTAACCATGGTTTCTTTGGCGTATTGATTACAGTTTTGTAATCACAAATTGACAGTTTACTAAACTATAAATGTAAGTAGTACGAATAAAATTCGGACGTGCTTCATCCGCCATGTTGTCACTGTCACATGACCTATCAGAATCTCTTTTGTCGCTTAACTTGTATTCACAAATCCCCTCCAATAGTAGTGTCCATCAAGTGCACACTTAAAGGGGTCATCCGATGCCCATTTTCCACAAGTTAATATGATGATTTAGGGTAGAAATGAAAAGTTTGTAATATACTTTGATTAAAAATTCTCTATGGTAGTGTAAAAAAACACTAATTTTACCTGGCAAAAAATGCCTCTGTTCTCAGCAAGCGATATCAGTACCTGGCCCTTTAAATGATATGAACCTCTGCTCACCCGAGAAGCCCCTGTCTGCAGCCTGCAGATCGAGGCGGGGCTGAATCTGGGGCGGGGCTGCACGTGTCGCCCCGCCCACATGCCTTCTCATTGGTTGTAGGTAAATTAATAATGTCGAGATAACGTAACTCCCACAACTCATCTCATTGGTGGCAAAGTAATGACGTTGAATACATTATGAAGTTAAGGGACATGAAATAGCAGATAAAATAGCAAAGGTAGTTACTAAAAATAATCAAATTGATTTTACAGTTATTATTAGAGGAACAAAAATTATTATTAAAAATAAATTAAAGAAACAATGGCAACAACAATGGGAAGAAAATAGGAAAGGACGATGGTTTCATAAGATTCAAAGGAGAGTGGGAGAAATAAGGTGTACAGAGAGGAATAGGCGAGAAGAGACAATAATATCAAGGCTTCGGTTTGGACACACAGGATTAAATGAAACATTACTGAAAATAGGTAAACATAGCACAGGGAAATGTGAATATAGCCGGCATGAAGAAACAGTGGAACACGTCATATTAGAGTGCAGGAAATATGAAACTGAAAGAAGACAATTGACCTTATACACTGAGCATAATATGGAACTACCCAATATAACCAAAAGATGGCAGCACAGGATTATTTATTATGCAGCTGCCTTTTAAACTTCCTACATTTTTCAAGACGTCTTGCTTTTCGATTTATTATAAAATTAATACATTTTAGTACTTTTACCGTCCTTAAGTATATAGTATAGGAAGTGCAGAAAATCCTTAAGCTCACACACAAACAGCCTATAAGGGTAAATTATTTAAATACTAATATATAGTTCACTACAAATACATTAAATAATTATGGTATAATAATTAAATAATGCAGTCAATGTGAATAGATAGGAATATTAAATATTTTATAAAGTTTAATACCATCTTTTAAGTTTTATCTTGAACTCTAAAATCCATTGATCTATTAACCATACTTGTTCCCGCTGTAGTTTTGTTACTCTAAATTTAGTCTGAATCATTTAAGCTCTTTTTTGCCATCAGCTTGTCAGATGTTTGGTCCAGTTATTCCTGTCAATCATAGCAATGAATCGCGCATATTTAGCCGAATTACTCTATTTTTTTAAACTGCCATTTGTCACTCTTGAAACGGTATACATGGACGTTTGATCCTCTTAGACAAACAACACTTTTCTTCGATTGTGAATGGATTATGTAGAGAAAACGAACAAAGTACGCTCATATTACGGCACAGTACAGTTGACCAGAAATGCCTTAGCTGGCTTGACTAAACAAGGAAGTAATCCGATATGGTAAATTAATAGCGAAATTAGAAGAAATTAAAATATGTTTAAATTTAGTAGATATACTTCGGGAAGGGTCAATAGGGTGTTATTTCAATTTCTTAGAGAAATTAATGTATTTGAGCACAGAGGACCCAGACAGCTGTTTCGCGTGTCAAGATCGGGAGTGAGAATCAGAAATAACTGTGAACATTATTATCTGAAATAAATAACAGTGAAATTAATTTATGTGTCGTCAATTCATTCATGTGTCATAAATGTTCGTATTTATAAACAACTCTGATGTTTAACAACACTTTTCTATTAATTAATTTAATAACATAAGGATAGTGGACACTCTTGCTGATAATTTTCCACATTTATGTATCTTAACAATTAAGACAATAATAAAAAAAAAAAGCTGTAAATAAACACCACTGGTTAACATTGCATAACATGCTTGTAAATGTATGTAACCTTGGACCACAAACCAGTCATAAGTGTACGTTTTAATTGAGATTTGTACACATCTGAAAGCTGAATAAATAAGCAAAGGATTCAGCGTTTATATAAAACGTATAATACATAAGTATAGTTTCCAACTGCATTTGGCGTCAATCCATTTCACTAACCAATGAGATGAGTTGTGGGAGGGATGTTGCGTCGACGTCATTAATTTACCTACTACCAATGAGAAGGCATGTGGGCGGGGCGACACGTGCAGCCCCGCCCCAGATTCAGCCCCGCCTCGATCTGCAGGCTGCAGACAGGTGCACTTGGCTCACCCCGCCCTTCAGTTCTGTGGGGCGTGTCATTACATAGCACATGGGGTGTTGCCTAGACAACAGTTGGGGGTATAGTTGTATAGTTTGGGGCAAAATGGCTTTGAAGACACTGTACAACCCTATCCATTGAAAATTGAATTTAAAACCGGAGTTGGAACCGAAACAAGATGACACCCGCAAAGAAGTTCGGCAATTACGGCTTATACTGGACGTGTCTGAATGGTTAGTAAACGCGATGTGTTTACTGTGCTTACTGTGGTAAAGAGACGAGCGCGGTGTGTTTACTGAGGTATAGCTGATTGAACAAGAGCAAAAAAGTGATCGGTTAACATAACCTACCCCGTCCTTATATTGAAATACATAAATGTGAGTGTTGTAGTCTTTACTCATGTGCAGTTGTGGGTTGTAAACACTTTTGCAGGTGTTGCGTTAAGGTTACATCTTAATCATTAACAGACACCGCTTTAAACCATCCAGCCTTACAAAGCTTTATACTGACCCTCGTTTATAAAGTGGTATGGTGAGAAATGATTCATGTAAACATGAACCCATTTAGGTAGATCGGCGCTCACATTCCCTCAGTGCTGTCAGTTTACACTCGGGGCGGGTCTATGCTAAAACACTGCTGTCTATCAACTATCGCAGGAGCGGCCTCTGTCGGTGTTACGCCACAACGACAGGCATCTGAGAACGGCTCGATATAAGAAGAGGCAAATTATTTTACTAAATTAAAAGAAAACTACTAGGTGGATCTTTGTCATTCTAGGGTGGTTGTGTACACACACTCCCAACACACATTTCAGTTCAAACAGCTTGTAAAAGTGCATGTGGCACCGGATGACCCCTTTAAGAATATCACAGAAGTAATACTGTGAATTCATAAATACATACAGTTTTTGGCCTTCTATTGTATATGCACCTTTTTGTTTAATAAGTAAGCCTATGGGTGAGATTTCCTGTTAATTTCCACTATAGGGAAATAAAGAGAAGAATAACAACGTGCAGTAAATGGTAAAACTGTTTACAGTAGCACTACAAACCACTGTGCTCATAATTAAGATAATACATTAAAATAATATGGCAAGACACTTCTTACAAGAAGAAAAAGGTGGATAGTATGCAAGTAGGCATACAGACACGGTGTTATTGCTGATTTAATCAGTTCTTGAAAAGAATCGGTTAAACTAAAGACTCAGTGACTCAGAGACCATCACAATATTTTGTTTCTGAATGAATTATTGTTTTTTGCCCCCTACAGATATGCACAATTCTGTGGAATTTCCAACATTTATGACCCTCACATAGCCTAAACATACAATTAAAAAACATGCAGAAGGAAAACAGGAACACATCCTAAGTGAAAAATAGCACTAAGCGAACACGTCCTCCATATGAACGCCCCCTTACACAGCGCTCTATGCGCAACATCACTATCAAGCACATAACACTCCTCTCATTCATTCTCATTCATTTCTGCGCATGTATTTCTCCACAGCCAACCATGACAGACGTGATTCTCAGACCCCCTCAAACAAGAGGAGATGTAACTAATGTTTTCACAGGGCTGGGATTGTTCCCATCCCCTTTGGCATTTCTTTAATGAAAACTCATCTGTAAAAATTCACATTCAGCTTGACGAGCAGTGAGTTACTGCTGTTCTTAAACTCAAAAGCTGTGTCAGATCTGTCCAAACAAGAGATTGAAAGCATCCCAAACTCTAGCGCAAAACAGCATGCCAGCATCTCAGGAAAAAGATGCTTATTATTTTGCATGTGCAAGAGCATAGTACTTTGCAATGCAAACATATTAATCAAAAGGTGCTTGGCATGGTGTAAGTCATCCACCGCACACTAATCTGTCTCAGTGTGGGTGGGTTATCTTTGCTCTTCTGCCCAGATTTCTGACACATTTGCAAGCAGGTGTTCGAGTCCCTACCAGGGATTTTCCGCAGGCGTTCTTCGTCAAATGCACTTAGTAAAAAACATATGCATTCTTATTAGGGGTTATCTTGGGCTGTGATGGATTTGGGTGGTGTAATGACACCATTGTCTCCTCCAGATGTGGACCGGAGCTCTCGCTACAGGACCCAGGTGCACATATCAGGACCTGATGGCCTATTATGACCGGCGGCCTCTCAAACTCTAACACCCAGATTTTGAGGCATTTTCTAGCCCTCCACATAGTGACAGGTGTCCTGTGTTTTGCACACACACATACTCAACACATCTCGGTGGGAGAGCGTAAACTTTTCACAGTGTCACCCACGTCTAACACTGAGTGACAAGAAGAGAAAGGGGCTTCTTTCCGTCTCTCTTCAGTGCTCCTGAAGCTCTCCTGGGTGCATCACCTGCTTTGACAGAGAAACGCTTCTCCAAGAGATTTTCATTTCTAGATCCGGCCCATTGGCGAGAAGCATCAGCTGTGAGCTGAATGTCAGAGGTTAAGTGGTACCCATAATGCATTGCTCATTTCTAGTGTGATTAAGGCTGATATGCCTGGTGTAAATTATGTATTATGTTATCTTGACAACATAAACCCCCGGTTTGAAAACCTAATAACATATTGAACACTCCAACGCACGCTGTCTTTCCTTTCTCATAAATAAACAAACACTAAAACACCCGACTGGGTTCACAAAGGAGTTCCTTAGAAGATGAATCTCATCAAAACATACTGCCATAAACATTACTGTTGTACAATCTTTTAATTTAATTGAACGAATAGTCAATTTAAAACTGAAAATGTCATTATAGCCTCATGTCTTTCCAAACTTTTTCCTTCCTTGGAACACGAAATGAGCAAGTACACTTGATACTTATTACTGTGTTGTTACCTGAATGATCCACAGCTGTGTGTTTTTTTTATTTTTTATTTTTCTAGTTGATAGTTGTTCATGAGTCCCTTGTTTGCAGTTAAACTGCCCACTGTTCATCAGAAAAATCCTTTTGGTCCCACAAATTCTTTGGTTTTTCAGCATTTTTGTGTATTTGAACCCTTTCCAACAATAACTGTATGATTTTGAAATCCATCTTTTCACACTGAGGACAACTGAGGGACTCATTACAGCTATTACAGAAGGTTCAAACACTCACTGATGCTTCAGAAGGAAAAACGATGCATTAAGAGCCAGGGGTGAAAACTTTTGAACAGAATGAAGATGTGTACATTTTTCTTATTTTGCCTAAGTATCATTGTTTCAATTAGTACTGATCATTAGAAGCTACAGAAGATACTTGTTTCCCAGATGACAAAATCTGTTAAATTTACCCTGATCTCCAAATTCAAAATTTTTGACGCCCACGTAAATGTATTTTATGTGAAATATCTTATTCAGGTCAGTACTAAATTAAAAAAAAATTACATGCTTTTTGTATGATCTCTCTTATTTTAGTAAAAAAGGCTGCAAAAATGTCATGAACGCGATTCATATGAATCATGCATTGAAGTCATACAATAGCTTTGCAGATCAAACTGACATTTAACTGAATATTCACTGCTAATCTTCTGTTTCAGTTCAAGCGGAACCAGTGAATTGAACTCCGGAACCAAATCGGTCTAATCATAAATGAATCACTCAGAATCAAATCAACTGATTTATTTAAAAGAATTATGCATTCTTAATTTGGACATCTCTCACTAACTCATGGAGTTGTATTGGCACTTTTATGATACTTTTATGGTGCTTTTGCATTCTTTTTGAGGTTTGAAATCCCCATTTAATGTAAATATTACTAATATAGTTGTTACATAAAGGAAACAAAGCTATGCATGTTTAAAACATCATGAGGGTGTGTAAATAATATGTTTTCCCTTCAATTTATTATTGTATGTAAAGCTGAAAAAAAAAGAATGTATATACTAGTACTTGAATTAAATTATTAATAATTTCTATTAAAAATAATGTCAAAAATTTGTAATAGCCTAAAAGAGACTTTGTTTCATTAAGCAGAAGTATAACAATATTTTTTCTTTCATTTATTTATTTAGCTTAAGGCTGTTAAGCATACATTACTAAAATATATAAAGTATATAAAGTATAATAAAGTAAATAAAGTATAAATACTTGTCATTTTTAATAATATTTTTTATATATAATCATTGTATCATTTAATAAATTATTGTTATTATTAAAAATAAAAATAACAATAGTAATATTATTTAATTATTATTACTACTCCTTTATGTTTTGTTGTTTAGCATCAAATATAACCCAGACATGTTTGGCTTCCACGAAATTCACCCCATTAAACCATTGTTGCATAAGCCTATAATGAACTTTGTCCAAGTAAACACACAATGCCTTCAGGAGAGCCGGACGAGCCCCTGCATGGGTTTCCTTTCACTCTGGTCTGTATTGATCCCTGTATTGGCAGTGCCCACTAAATACAAAAAGCAAACGGAACCTCTTAGTAAACTCTATTCAGACATCTGCACAAAACCTCCACAGCACGGGGCAGCATCCAAAAGGTCACTCAATAGATTCCACTGGACTTTATTAGGACACACACTGAAGGGTCTATTGTTCATAGAGCATGTTTCATTCATGTATAGCGCACAGAATCGAATGGCCCTCCCGAGGGTCTGTCTGGAAGGCTTTACAGCGCATCACTGCTCTTAGTTTATGTGTCGGTCTCTAGAGGGCAATGTGGAGAGCCTGTGGCTCCTGTCTGCTGGTGGGCTCCTGCAGTGGCAGACATTGGATTTTGGCTTCCGAATATTTCTGTGGACACATTAGACAAATTAGAAAAACAGCATGACGTGCCTGTTCACATATTTTATTCATCACCTCAAGTTTGCAAAAAAATTAAGTAGTTAAAGACTGCATTTAGTGGATGGTTTTCATCTGAAGCCAGTTAGAGTGACACGGTCAATCCCTCCGAGGCAATCTCAAAGCTAATGCTTTCTTAGACATTTCAAAGTAATAAAGATTGTGACCTCTGTGTTTTTCTAGTTCATGAATAGAAGATTCTTCCCCATTATTCTGTTCTATTTTATTCTTAGGCTGTGCTTTGAGTATGTAATTGTTTAATTTTATTAATAATAATTTTGAAAAAATATAATATTTAACTTTGTTTGTATATTATTATTTAATTATTATAATATTATCCATATTTATTATGAATAATATAATTCGTAATTTTTAAAGCACTAATCTATGTTTTAAACTACTTACCCTAAGTATGAACTTCAACTCATTACTTATATTACTCAGTATTTCTTCCTTTCTTATAAAATTTTCATGTGGCAGATGAAAGATGTTGAAAGCCTTTTCAAACTATTTAGACAGAAATATTAGATTTATATCTTTGAGTTGCATTTCAAATTTCCTTCCATTTGTATTTCCTTCTGCAGTTTTAACGATAAACAACTTATAAACTTAAAGTGATGCATATTTGTCATACAGTTTCTGGATTTCAGGTAAGATTATTGGCTATTTTCATCCACTGATTTTATTTAAATAATCAGATTGCTTAGAAGCATCATAAATTTGTTCATTATGAACACAGTTATATTTATTCTGTTAAAATTAAGAAATGATACACTACCAGTCAAAAGTATTTGAACAGTAAGGTTTTTAATATTTTTTTAAAGAAGTCTATTCTGCTCACCATGACTTCATTTATTTGATCCAAAGTACAGCAATAAATAAATAAAAATCAAAAAATATTTTTACTATTTACAATAAATAGTTTTCTTTTTAATATATTTTATAATGCAATTTATTCCTGTGATTTCAAAGCTGAATTTTTATCATCATTACTCCAGTCACATGATCCTTCAGAAACCATTCTAATGTTCTGATTTGCTGTTCAAAAAAACATTTAATATTATTATTATGTTGAAAACAGCTGAATAGATTTTTTTTCAGGTTTCTTCGATGAGTAAAAATTTCAGAAGAACAGCATTCATCTAAAATGGCTATCTTTTATAACATTATAGATGTCCTTATCATCACTTTTAAAGCATTTTGAAGGGATAGTTCACCCAAAAATTTGAATTTGATGTTTATCTGTTGAGTTAAAAATCTTCGGTTGTGTTCTACTGAAGAAACAAAGTCACCTACATCTTGGATGCCCTGGGAGTAAGCAGATAAACATCAAACTTTTCATTTTTGGGTGAACTATCCCTTTAAAGATCAATTGCTACACTGTAAAAAAAAAAGCCGTAAAATTTACAGGAAAACCCTGGCAGCTGTGGTTACCAGAGTTTTACTGTAAACAATACGGTAGCAATGTTTTACATTTTACGGTTTTCACTTACATATACAGGTAAATACCGTAATTTCTGATTTTTTTTAATTGATATAATGGTCATGTACCAACCTTTTGAAGTACTGAAATCTGTTTTGTACCTTTGCAATACACTGATAACCACCAAAAGCAGGTGGTGATGACAACATCACATGATCAACCAAAGCCCATTACAAGGGGATTTTAAATAATGATATATATATAGAAGGTGCACAGTATCATTCACACAAACACTAAACACCATCACGGTAACACACATAAAACTGATTTAAGGCAAAAAACATTAATTTAACAGCATTATATGTAACATATAACCCTAATGTACAAACTGGCAAGAAAAATCTAAGAAGAAAAAGTTATTTCCACAAAAAACATCGAACAAAAAAAAATGAAACACAGGGAATTCTGGGAATGTCAGTTTACGGTTATTCACTGTAAATTTTACCTTCTTTTTCACTTCAAAAAACGGTATACTGCCGTAAAATTACATGCAATGTCCAACACAGTTTTTTACCGTATATAGAAGGGGAACTTACCGTTAACCATATCACAGGTTTTTACCGTAGCATTTTTACAGTTTTTTACCGTTAAATTCACGGTCATTTTTTACAGTGTAAATAAAAGTATTAATTTCTATAATTTCTTTCCCAGTGAAAAAAAAAAGCTTTTGAATGGTATAATGTATAATGTTACGAAAGATAAATGATGATCTTTGAATCTTTCTGTCAAAGAATCCTGAAAATAAAATGTACTCAACTGTTTTAAATATTGATAATACTAATATAATAATGTTTCTTAAACAGCAAATCAGCATATTAGAATGATTTGTAGAATTTATAGAAAACTGTTTTTTTTAAATAGTAAAAACATTTTAAAATTTTACTGTTTTTGCTGTACTTTGGATCAAATAAATGCAGGCTTGGTGAGCAGAAGTAACTTCTTTAAAAAATTTTACAAATCTTACTGTTCAAAAACCTTTGACTAGTAGAGTATATCTATATGTATGTATGCATGTATGCATAAATAAACAATATTATTTTCCAATTTAAATATTTACAATTAAAGCAAGTAACTCCCCAGAATACCATAGCAATCATCTAGGAATGCCCTAGCAACCACGTAGAAACGAGCTAAAAACACTCTGAACATCTCAGTGATCTACTCACAGTACAGGCAAGCAGCACTCCTATTTTCTTCAAAAATGTAAGAAGCTTGTTTGAAGTGCTGTGTGCGGATGGATGGTGTGATGCTCTGGGCTGTTTCTGCCTACAGGCTGCATGCGGGGATCCAGGGAATGTTCAAAGTCAATAATATCACTGATGTCTCTGTAGGGGGAAAGAAAACCTCTCGCCTGCATTTGCCGGCCACTCTTGTAATAGACTGGATAAATGAGAATGAATTAAATGGCAAAGCTGCCATCTTGTTTACATGCATCCTGCCATTGTAGACATCACCAATTAATTGGGAGAAAGAGAGCAGCATTTTGAGCGTAAAGCCGGTAACAGATATTTTTCTACATGCTATATATAGTATATGTGCACACAGGTCTTTACCTCAGCAGATGATGACAGAATATTCTTTGAGGGAAGGGAGAAGATAATCCAAAAAAATTAAAATAAAACAACCAATAGTTCGAACCCTTTCCAACAATGACTGTATGATTTTGAGATCCATCTATTCACACTGAGGACAACTGAGGGACTCATATGCAGCTATTACAGAAGGTTCATGCAATGCAATGCATTAAGAGCCAGGGGTGAAAACTGTTGGAATGTGAAGATCAGGGGAAATTTATCTTATTTTGTTTCTGGGAAACATCTTCTGTAGCTTCTGAAGGGCAGTATTAAATGTTCTGTTCAGAAGTTTACACCCCTGGTTCTTAATGCATCATTTTTCCTTCTGGAGCATCAGTGAGCGTTTGAACCTTCTGTAATAGTTGCATATGAGTCCCTCAGTTGTCCTCAGTGTGAAAAGATGGATCTCAAAATCATACAGTCATTGTTGGAAAGGGTTCAAATGCACAAAAACGCTGAAAAAACAAAAATATTTGTGAGACCTGAAGGATTTTTTTTTTTTAAGGAACAGTGAGCAGTTACTGTTCAGGACAAACGAGGGACTCATGAACAACTATCACTAAACAAACAAAAAAAAGAAAAAAAAAAACAGCTGTGGATCATTCAGGTAACAACACAGTATTAAGAATCAAGTGTATGTAAACTTTTGAACAGGGTCATTTTTATAAATTCAACTATTATTTTCTCTTGTGAACTATATGTAAACATCTTTTATGTGAAATATCTTATTCAGGTCAGTACTAAATAAAAAAATAACATGCATTTTATATGTTCCCTCTTATTTTGATAAAATAATTAACATTTTGCAGACTCTGCAAGGTGTATGTAAACTTTTGACCTCAACTGTAAGTTGCACATTGTTACTTTTGAGTAATGTAACAGTATTCAGCAGCATGAAACAGTTTTTTTGCGTAAATTAAAAATTTTATAAAAACACCTGAATGGAAACACTGCAAATTTATAGGTGTACAAACCTAAATGCGACTTAGCAGCTGTCCTGAGACTGTTGCTGACAGATATGTACAGAAACGCCCTCTCATAAACATCTGGCTGAATCAGACCGCTGTCTGTCTTTCTGACCATAACTCTTGGCATATTCTGTTAGTATAATATAACATAAACATGTTTTAATACATGCTGCAAGACAGAAAGTCACCACATTAGCAGCGGGACAAAAGAAACACTTGTCACTGTAGCGGGACAAAAGTAACAGGAGCTCCTGACAATTAAACCCAATTTACTTTTATACTGAAAAACTCTGAAAAGGCAAACTTCAGGATGTGTTATAGCACTAAATAACCAGTAGATCGATCATTACTGTGAACATGAGAAAAGAGAAACAACTTGTAATTAGAAAAAAGGTACAACTTCATTTACCTACAGTACTCAAAATCTGCTTTCCCAACCTATCCACGGGAAACAACGACAAAATCACATGATATTTGGCAGCTCCAGTGGGAGGAGCCAGGGAGGAAACAGGAGGGACCAGGAGCAGGAGGAACAGAGCGAGACCCAGACCGCAGCCATGATGACGGCCCACGGAGGAGCCGACGGAGGGAGGAGCCATGGTGGAGAACGGGCTGACGACTCCATGGGGCTGACCAACAGAGGTGGAGCAGCTGGCAGGGGAGGAGCCCGAGGTGCAGACGGAGAGCCGAAAATTCAGGGTAACGCCAAGGATCCGGAGGGCCAAGGTGGAACAGGAGGCTCTGGCGGCCGAGGCAGAGGCGGAGATCCGGAGGTCTGCGGCGGAGCCGGAGCGACAGAGGATGGAGGCTGTGCCTGAGAGAGGGAGGAGTCCGAAGGAGCCGGTGGGACGGCGCAACGAGGCACAGCCGGAGGAGCAGAGTCCTGAGGGGACGGAGGTACGACGACTGACCAGGGCGGAGCCGGAGAGACAATGGAGCCCGGTGGAGCTGGTGGACCGACGGGTGACGATGAAGGTGAGGGCGCTGAGAGCCGTGGTGGAACCGCAGGGTCGGAGGGCCGAGGCGGAGTCCTGGACTCGGAGGCTGATGGCGGAGCAGAGGGATCCTCCAGCCGAGACGCCGATGGAAGCTGGCAGCCCTACGGCGAGCCCACTGCACAGGTGTTGGGCTGAGGGTGAGCTGAGGGGCTGTCAGGGGACAGCGGCGGCCAGGCAGACATGGATGTGGATGACAGAGGGTGGGTGGGTGGGAATTCCAGGCAGACAGGAAGATCAGGACAGAAGGATATTTCCGTGACGAAATCAATAAGATCCCCAGAATCTTGCTCAAGCTCACCCCAGTGGTGGTGCAGTGGGCAGGGCTCTCTATCACCCTCTCTTGCTCCACGTCGTAATCCACCTTCACGGATGTTGTAGTCGGCTCTCGCACCTGGTCAGATGGGTCAGGCTCTGGCTCTGTCGCTCTCGGCTCTGGCTCTCCATCTGCGGTGGGCTCGGGCTCAAACTCCGCTTGTCGGGGTGATGGTTGGCTGGGTTCTGGGTCGGGAGTGGGGCTGACGTCCTCCTCAACGATGTTGATAGCACTCGATGTACTCCGGCAGGCTCTCTTGAGGAGCCTCCCCGGATAGCAGCGCCTTGGTGGTGGTATTCAGTCCGATGAAGTAGAACTTGCTGAGGCTGCTATCCGGGAAGTGGGAATGTTCTGCCAGGAAGAGGAACTCACGTGCATGGTCCTGCCCCTGCCTCAGGAGGATGAGGAGAACAGTAGGGTCCATGATACAAAATCAAAAAAACAAAACACTGAGGAAAAGACAGAAAAATAAACGCAGGGAAGGTGCCGGGTAAAACTGTTGT
The DNA here is from genome assembly GCF_049309525.1 of Garra rufa. Taxonomy (NCBI): domain Eukaryota; kingdom Metazoa; phylum Chordata; class Actinopteri; order Cypriniformes; family Cyprinidae; genus Garra; species Garra rufa. The sequence goes on along the minus strand of NC_133365.1, from coordinate 48,781,966 downwards.
CGGTCAGTCTTTTCTGTTATGGTATGACGTGCGGGACGGATGAGACGAGACGAGAAACGAGATAAACAATAAACACTATATTTAATATATTCTTCAAGAAACAGACAGGAACAGGCAGGAACGGGCAGGAACATCCACACACGTAACGAATAACATCAAATAAAGACCGACAGTAAACTCAAGAAACAGACAGACTTATAAAGGGGAACTAATCATTAAACACAGGTGACGGGGATCAGGACAAACGAGGGCAAAACCAAAGCGGACAGATCGACGGTGAGAGACAAAGGGAGAAACCAAGTACATAAACTGACAGAACTGTGACAATATGCATAAACTATACAAATTAATATTTATTCAAGCTACAAAAGTTAATCAGCGACTAGAGCAGTCGAGTGAAGATTTCTCTTTTTCTTTTGTTCTTTGATTTCCATCAAACGACAGACTTCAGCAGGTTTTTCTTTAAAAGCAACGCGGTCTCTTTTAAATCTGATGCACATGACGCGGATCTTACACATATGCAATTTTCTCGAAACTGTTTATGTTCATTTAAGACTTTATAACTAATTTAAGACTACGTTTACGAGGTAACTCGCCAAAACCACGCATTTTGACATAACTGTGTGTGTTTTCATCTATTGAAGTACTAAGTTACTGGTGTGCTGTCTGAAGCGGCTCAGCATATGCGTAACGTTACAGCCAAACGCACACCTTTCAAACTTTACTTCACGGTTCCGTTTATGCAGCGTAACCCCAGGTATGTATTGTCACATTCTTGGGTTATAAAGAATAAAGAAGGGAAAAGGTAATCTTCCGAAAGCAGCAATATCTTCTCAGGTAAAAGTTTTAGAACCGTGTCTAGGGACAAGCTGGCCATCACACTGGTCTGAACTTATCAGCCCATTTGTATCCTATTATTTAAAGGGGTCATCATCGGGTGCAAAACTAACTTTTACATGTTGTTTGAACATTAATGTGTGTTGGCAGTTTGTGTACACAACCACCCTACAATGATAAAAATCCACCCAGTGGTTTTTATTTAATCATTAAAAGTAATATCCCCTTTTTAAAATCAGGTCATTCTCAGCTTCTTGTCGGTGTGACGGCACACAGACAGAAGCCGCTCCCACAATAGTTGATTGACATGAGCGCCTGACCTGCCCTCACCGAGCTGAAACAGTCCAACTCCGATCGCCATTGTGTGACTCAGGTGCAGGAGAAGACAAGAATGTCTCAGATTGGGCGATTGAGGTGTTCTGTTGGATGTAATAATGAACATAGCAGTCGTCATTTACTCCCGACATCTGAGCCGCTAAGACGATAACGTTACTTACGTTTTTAAAAGGAAAACGCCAATCCCGATCTACATATGAGTCTAGTTTGTGCGAATCGTTCCTGATGCAGCTTCACCCACAGCAGAAGTGAATATAAGCTTTTTTTTATGCATCTTTGCAAATGGCTTTTCTTAATAATGTGCTTGTTGGCAAGTTTCACGGCTAAATGCAGTTAAACACGGCTAAAGTAAACATCACATCTCATCATCTCACGGCAGAGTGGGGCGGGGTGAGCAGAGCTCATTTGCATTTAAAGGGACCGTGCAATAAAATGAGTTGGTATTTTGCAGAGCTGATTTTGACAAGGTAAAAGGGTGTTTTTTTACACTACTATTTAAAATTTTCAACCAAAGTATATTTTAGACTTTTCACTAAGACCCTAAAGAATCATATGAAAATGGGCATCCGATGACCCCTTTAATTCGCTCTTGTCGCTTATGACAGAATAGCTAATTACGATGACCTTGTCCTCCGAAAAGATTCTTTATTTGCTTACGTCAAAAAACACTGAATCTCTTTAAAAATTGGCTGTTGTTTTCACTACATTGCACTGTTATATTTCGGAAAAGTTTTACCTGCCAACTGGCGACTGACACTGTTACATGTACTCGCCAACGCTGATTTTTTTAATTGCATTTGGCGCTTGACGAGTGTTAATTTTAGGCCCTGGTTCCAGGTATCCCTAAGAACAGAAATTAGACACTAAAACATTTTCATACAATAAACAGCCACTCAAAAGTGAACAAAGTCCTTAAAAAAGAACAAGAATGACTTGTATTATCACTTAAAAAAACTGTTAGAACAACAAAAAAGGGCATCATTTACAAAAACCCATTTTAAAAATAGGTCCAAAAGCAGTGACCTGCTCAACAAGATTTAGATTACGCCGCCAAACCTCTTAGATGTATGATGTTTACAGAGGGAGAAGTACCCTTGGTGTGTTAAAAAAGACTTTTTATTTTCTGAGATCAATAACCAGTAGAACAAGGCAGGTCCAGGGGCGAGGTTGTGTCCTTGAGGCTTTCTTTACAAACTTTCTAAGCTTGTTTGTAAGCATCTCTGCTTCCTACATTCTGGCCTCGCCACCAGCTGAGATGGCCATGCGCTCAGGAGGACACGGGGAGATAAAACACATGAAAGCACGGCCTACAGAAGATGCTTGGAGCTGCCAAACAGTGCCAGACTGGGCTGAGAGCCTGCACAATCCACTGGCATCCACGCATCTCCTCCCAAACACTTCCAAACTTCCGTTTTTTTTTTTTTTAATCTTAACGTGGTCCTCCTGTCCCAGAGAGAATGAGTGTGCTGTTGGCTGGTGTTAAGCTCTTTTTGAAGTGCTGCTCGGCTGTTATGGGACCTCCGCAGAAAGAGGAAGCAAGTAAGAGACGGTAGGAAGGGACCAGCGAGATAAAGACAGAAGGTTGTGCAAACGAGAGAGATCTGGTGCGGAAGGAGAATGGCCTCTTTTCAGGATGTACGGCGAACAGAAACGGCAATGATCAAAAGGAAATTCCCTTATGAAGAAGACTTCAGCTGCTCTTCTAAGATAAAGCTACCTTTGAGATATTTATGCTTAGCAAATAGGAACCTGTGTGCCAGTTTTGTCATTCATCATGGCTTAGTCATTTAAAGTAAGACTTCAAAATCTGTTCTGATGAAGAACAGCTCTAGCATTTATATTGTTTAATGCCCACTGTATAATTAAAGGAGCTCAGTAATGTTTAGCTCATTTAAAAAAAAAAGTACTTTTAATAGTAAGATGTGTTTAAAATAATGTCAGCTCGCATGAGACGTGACTCAAGTCATATCAATGGCCTAGAAAACGCTGTTTTATGCTACATGGTGTAGGTGGGCTCATGAGGACCGACCGAGGAGATCTATAATACCTGGAGAAAGCATTAGCATTCATATTCATCTCACTGGCAGTTGCTTGGCAGGCGCAGGACCTTTGTTAATGGGAGCAGAATGTTTTGAGCCGATCATCAGCTATAAATGCCATCTTGAAAAAAGTTAACCTTAAGAAGGGATTTGTGCAGTATAACTTCTACTATGATACTGCAAAAAAGATTCTTTGGAACATTTTGTTGAAATAAACTGTTATTTTATGCATTTTTTATTAAAAGGAAAGATCTGTTAAATGCACAAAAGCAATCAATGGCAATTTTCCAGGGTTCTCCCTTCTATCAGGACTCCTTTGCATTGAATTTGTGTCTCAAGACTGGTTAAAAAACTTAATTACTGACCACCAGGGGTGCCAGGTCTAAGAAACAAAACCCAAACCTGCCCAAAACTAGTTAAATAGTTTTTTCCATGATTGTCCCTTTGGGGTCCTTTGCATTGAATTTGCATTTCAAGATCGGTTAGTAAAAAATACTGACCATCAGGGTTGCCAAGTCTAAGAAACAAAAAACAACCCCAAAACTAGTTGCAAGAAAACCAGGGATTTGGTAACACTGCTGACCCCAGCCTTTAGAGTGCTAGTATATGTCAAATTAAGCTGATAATTCAGCTTTGCATCATAGGAATGCATTCTATACTGCTATATATTCAAATGGAAAACAGTTATTTTAAATTATAATAATATATGATATGTAAAAAAATATATGTAATAATATTTCACAATACTAATGTTAAAACAAAAATACTGACCACCAGGGTTGCAAGCTCTAAGAAACAAGAGAAACATAATTAAAACTTGCCCAAAACTAGTTCAATAGCATTTTTTCCATGGTTCTGCCCTCCATCAGAAAAACATTACTGACCACCAGGGTTGCCAGGTCTAAGAAACAAAACCAGCCCAATTGCTAATTAAAACTTGTCCAAAACTACTTTAGTAGCAACTTTTCCATGGTTCTGCTCTCCATCAGGGGTCCTTTGCATTGAATTTGCATTTCGGTTTAAAAAAATTTCAAAATACTGACCACCAGGGTTACCAGGTCTAAAAAAACAAAATCAGCTCAATTGCTAATTAAAACTTGCCCAAAACTAGTTAAATAGTATTTTTTTCCATAGTTCTCCCCTCCATTAGGGGTTCTTTGTATTGAATTTGTGTCTCAAGATCGGTTTAACCTGTTAACTAAAAAATAACCTGCGGGAACAATTTAAAAGTAGACCTAGTCCTTGAGAAAACTAGGGATTTGCTGACCTCAACCTTTAGAATGCTAGTATATGTAAAACGAAGCTGATAATTCAGCTTTGCATCACAGAATTTAATTAAACTTTATTTTATATTCAAATGGAAAACACTTAGTTGAATTTATAATAATATATGATAGGTAAAAATACAAGTAATAATATTTCACAATAATGAAGTTTTGTAAAAAAAAAAAAAAAAAAAAAAAAAAATTCTGACCACCAGGGTTGCCAGCTCTAAGAAATAAAACCAGCCCAATTGCTAATTAAAACTTGCCCAAAAATAGCCCAATGGCTTTTTTCAGTGGTGCAGATTTTTAAATTTTTTTTTTTTTTTTTTTTTGTCTATGGGTTAAACTGATCTCCCCTCTCCGGAGCATGATTTTGATGAAGGAAAACCTGAAAGTAGTGGAAGGGGACACCTTCAGGAGTCCTTTGCATTGAAATTGTGTTGCCAGGTCTGCAAAAAAACCAATCATGTTTTTTTCCCATACAGTTTTCCACTACTTTCAGGTTTTCCTTCATCGAAATCATGCTCCGGAGAGGGGAGATCAGTTTAACCCATAGACAAAAAAAAAAAAAAAAAATTTTAAAATCTGCACCACCAGTGTAAAAGTAGCATATTTTAACTGGTGATTTGGCAACACTGCTACCCAGAAAAATTTGAATGCTAGTATTATGTAGCATTATTTTAAATAAATTAAATAGATGTGATACTAGCTTTACTGTGATAAAGATCCAACTAAACATAGTGCTGCATTCTCAGCATCGCCACAAGGGGCACTATAGCGGGCAGTAATGTGAACTGTTTTTTTATACCACTGCTTTCTCCTTCAGGTCAACTACTGTCACCACTAATGATGAATGATCACAAAACTTTACTTTCTAAAGATGTGATTATCCATATCAGTTAAACTTTTAACATAATTGTTTGTTGACGGCAAATAAAGGCCAATTTAAAGTCTAAATAATAACTTTTACTACTCTGTAAAGTGGTTCTAAAACTTGCAGCAAAATAATCAGGGCGAATATGATGCTTTGCAGAGTTCTCATTAGCAACAACTGGCTACGAATCCGAGTTTTATCCTCATCATAAATCTGCGCACAGTCCATCAAGCCATAAACCTGTCACTGAGCCAATGACCAATAATTGAGAGCGAACTCAAGGCTTTGCAGCTCTAATGGGATTCTGATACTAGAGATCAATCTCTCTCTCTCTCTTCCCACAGCTCATTAATGCTCATCTCCCCACATTTGGAATGCAGTAAGTGTTTGCTCTCCGCTCTCCTCTCACCTGCAGGCCATTTCCAGCCCTGCCTCCGCATCTATCAGCCCACCGTCGAGATACTACGTGCAGCACGTTTGCTGCGCTCTCGCTGCGTAATGATGTAGACAAGCTGTGCGCTTTTAAAAATATATTAACCATCTGCCCTGGGGATCTCACCCCTCCGGCAGGGAATGGCAGAATGACCGTTATGCACGGCAGCTGGTTCACGAGGCTCGGATGCAGTGCCAGGCTGCGGTAATAGGATGGCAGCGATACGATGCCGTTTAGATACAACAGGGGTAGAGAGAGATCAAGAAAGCGTCAAACATAGAGCAATCTGTGTGTTTGTAAATATAACCTGTGTATCTGCACTCCTGGGCATCGGCAGCAGAACGCTGCACTTGTTCCAGAATATTAATCGAGCAAGAAAAAAAAGGCCTCCTTCACATCAAAGTGGGAGAAAAAAGGACAAGACAGGATGGCTGTGTCATGCACTCATACACCCTCACTCTCTCTCCATCTCCCTGCATCTCTGCTTTCATCCATCCACCCGCTTCAGTCTGTTTTTGGATGTTTTTATTGCAAGCGCTTATGACACATCGAAATTGGAAACTGATTTTTTTTCTCATTTTTTCTTATCCAGAAAATGAAAATCAAGTGGTGCACTGAAATAAAAATAAAAATCTTTACATTTATTCATTTAGTAAATCTTTATTTAAAAATGGAAACTACATACAGCAGGGTTCAAAAACTGAGACTGTCAGTCCAAATGCTTCTGTTTTGCATTCTTTATTTAGTATTTATCATCCGAGAGAAATTTTGTAATATAAAATTTATTATAAGAATTATAGAATGTATTTATTAAAAAAAATGGAAACTACATACAGTAAGGTTTAGAAATTAACAAAAATCGAAATAATTATTCTGCAATATTTCTAGTTTCTAATCGAACACATTAGACGATAATCAAGTGATTATTGCAATCAAAACGTTCTCAAATTATGCAAAATTTATAATATGTTACCCTGGAACACAAAACCAGTCATAAAGGGTCAATTTTGTGATATTGTGATTTATGCATAACCTGAAAGCTGGATAAATAAGCTTTTCATCGCATGGTATGCATGTTAGGATAGGACAATATTTGGCCGAGATACAACTATTTAAAAATATGGAATCTGAGGGTGCAAAAAAATCTAAATACTGTGAAAATTGCCCTTAAAAGTCGTCCAAATGAAGTTCTTAGCAACGCATATGACTAATCAAAAATTACGTTTTAAAATATTCACGGTAAGAAATTTACAAATTCATAACTTCATGGAAGATCTTTACTTAATATCCTAATGATTTTTGGCATAAAAGAAAAAACAATAATTTTGACCCATACAATGTATTTTTGTCTTTCTGTACTGTTACAAAGAAAAAAGCATTTGCACTCATACCTTTGTACTCCAGCTGTGTATATAACTACACTGTAAAAAAGTGTAAATGTGCAGTTGTTATAATTTTAAGAGCTAAGTGTACATGATATCACTCTTAAAATGACTTTCCTTTCTGTATTCTAACATAAAATCAATGGGCAAGCTTTCAAAACTGGGTTTCTCAGGAACAAATTGTGGCTTCCATGAAAATACCAATACAATACAGATTTGATTTGTTTTCTAAGGACAAAACTCTACAAAACAGTTTTCTCATTTTATCACTTGAGCTTTATAAGGCAGCTTTGAGCAAGCCATTGATTTAAATCTGTTTTCTTCACGTGTTCAGAGCATGAATAGACTTTCTTTTAATCTATGTGAAGGAAAAAGTTAATGTGCTCCAGACAAACATCTTGTAGGATTTCAGCGCGAATCAGACAATTTAAGAGAGTCGATTAGAAGTTAGAACACTTCTACAGACGTACATTCCACAAGAGGCCCGTCATAAATCTGACGTTTGATAGCCTGGCGCCAGAACGCCAGCCTGAAGCAGACCTAACTAACCAAGAACTTGCAACATTAACACAAAAGGACACTTTCCAAGGAAGGAGATTGTCAAATTTGGAGCAAGTAACCAAGATTAATTGTCAAAGAGATGCACATCTTGAACATCACATGATTAAAGTCATTAGCGATATGGTTGGTTTTCCCCCACACACAGGACACAACGGAAATTCCTTCCCTAACCTTTTGACTCCCAGCCAGAGAACAGACCCTCACAGAACACACCCTTACGTCCACAGAAGGGCACAGAAAACTGTCTATTGATGTACATATGCGCCTAAAATGTGCTAAAGAACTAAGGAGCAACTCCTCATTTCTATGTATAACTTCCTATCATATATGTAACCCACACATTTGTCTATTATGTTTTAATCACTCATTGTGTATGTCCCTTTTGATAACTATTGAATAGTTTAATGGTTTATATTGATGTTTGATATGTCTGAGTTGGAAATCGCATTCTCAAAATGTTCCTGTAATTCAATTCTTTGCGAAATGTATTATAGTCTTGTTATAGAAATCATGTCCAAATTTATCTCTGCAAAGAGCGGGAATTTGGGATCACGGGACTAATAAGATAACATTGTGATTTATGGTTTGGAAGGTGGAACCAGCAGCCCACCGGAGTTCAGCCAATGTTCTAATTGGTCAAGACATCATTTTGGGAGGTGTCCAAAAGCTGAGTTTAAATACCCAGGACACCCTAAAATCTCTCTCTTATCTCTTGCAACTCTTCTTACTCCTTACAACGCTCTTCACGTGTTTCGCGCCGCCGCGTCTCGACGCCGCCTGGCCTGCATGCCAGCCTCCTCATCTAAAGGAAACATGAGGAGATCATTCCACTTCTGTTTTTTTTCTTTAATCCTTTTTATTTCTTTCCGTTGAGAGTTTCGTTTCTAGTTAAGTTTGTGCAAGCCGCGACCGACCTAAACGTCTTCGCTGACCTCAACTTCAACAGCACGCAACTCTCATATCCAGCCAACGCCCAAGCACACAAAGGACCACAGAACCAACCAATCAGCAACCTCGGGAAAGCCCCTTTCTGAAACGACGCTACCAAAGGAATTCCCAAAGGAAACGCGCAAGTAACCTCCAGAATCTTACTGAACTGGTGCATTTTGATATAAAGTTTAATAACCTCTTTGAGAGACTCAATACGAGGGTTAATTAAGTGATTGATGGTTGTTCAGGTCTAAGCAATTGCACATATTGCTATAACTTGGGACTTCATATTTTCATTCCTTTAAACTAATTCTTTCCTCACTTTCTCTTTCTGCAACCTGTGTGAATGCGTGTGTTTATGTTAGTTTAGTTTGTATGTGTTAGGTTTATCCAATAAATTCATATTTTTATTAAGTATCTTGTGTTTTGTGCTTACAAGTTAATGTCTTAAACTGCTGATTTTGCTACTGTGCTTATATATATATAGTGTTTTCACTATATTCTGGATAGTAATATCCATTGCAGAGTTTCTGTTAGACGACTTGTGAATGAATCGCGCGTCGACTCTGAAACAGCCGTAAAACAGCGATTCTGTTCAAATTCCCTATTGAATCATATTCGATTCCCTTTGAGCTAAATTATAAATTATTATGTAATTAATCCCTTTTACAATCTTACAATCTGTAACAATAGTACCCAATCATTTAAAAAGGAAATATGATGTTATGTGAAGTATTATGAATGAAGGACAGAAAGCTACAGCAATTCGAAATACACATCATTCTCCCACTGCACTCTTAAAAATAAAGGTACTTCACAATGCCATAGAAGAACCATTTTTGTCTAAATAGTTCCATAAAGAACCTTTAACAAAAGGTTCTTTGATTAAGTGATATAATGCTAAATTTCTTTAAATATGTTCTGATTAAGAAACAAACTCATTCAATTGCATTAACACTTCTAAAATTAGCCAGTTAAGATTTTATTCTTTGCTGCTTTAAAACAGTGATTCACAACCAGGTGATCTCTGAAAAACTTTTACTTTGTTAAAACTGTAAGTCTTTGTATCTTAATTTTGTAACTGCTCATTAAAATCAGTAGTGATTCCTTCGTGGCATATTTCATTGTTGAGTTTGCTTGCTGTGTATATGAATAAAAATGACTTTTGTTAACTGAAGCCTCACCTGGATTTCATTTTTAAATAAATTCACCATTAGGCCTTCCTCAGAGAAAGTTGCTCTATGATTGCAGCCAGAACTGTCAAGATGTGTGACAGACAAACAAGCTCAGGTGTCTCATTAAAATGAGAAGAAGACATGTCAGTGTTTTGCAGTAACAATAGTTTTTTTTTTAACAGCTGCTCTAATAATATTAATGATATTGCTAAATTAGTCAAAAACGGGGGGAGGGTAGCTTCAGCTGTGTGGACTCTCATTCTGACAGCACCCATCCACTACAAAGGATGCATTGGTGAGTAAGCGATGTAATGCTAAATTTCTCCAAATCTGTTCTGATAAAGAAACCAACTTGGATGGCTTGACGATGAGTAAATTTTCAGCAAACTATTTCTGGGTAAACTGTTTCTTTAAAACAGCTTATAGATGGCATCCATCCATACACATTTCTATAGCACTATGCTGGTCAGACGGACTCAGGTTTAGTAGCCACAAGGGTTTTTAGGATATAGCTAGACCATTCAATCAACCAGGACACAATGCCATCTAATATCACATCACTCTGCCAATGACTGAGTGTGATAGACTTCTATTGTGCCACATCCGGACACTCACATCTGAAGAATGTCTGTTCAGGCAGGAATTTGAGCTTGTGCTCTCAATAGTGAGTAATAAGGACGAGATGTACTACAGGAGCTAGCATTGGGGAAACACATAATAGTATCTTCAGGTCAAGATCCATCTGGTTTTTGACGCATTTGGCACCTACAGGGAACAAGCAAAGCTCTAAGCGAGAAATATCAGTGAAAGAAATGCTCTGCGACTGGAGGTCTGGAATTGGATCTCTGTTCTGTGACAAGGATGTTTTGGCTCGGTAGGGTTTGGTTTGGTTCGAATGGAGCTCATCAGCAGCAATTACGTAAACCGTAATAAGCTAAATTTAAAAAATATCCTTTCCCAAATTAATTAGCTGTCATCAAGTTCTCCTAATGTGGTCTTCTGAGAAAGTGGTCGGAATCAGGTCAGGCTCTGAATATTATTTTCACAAGACAATTCAACAGGTTCACTAGAGGAACTAGGTAACTTAAAACACAACCACAACTACAACAGAGGTCAAAACCCTGATTTCTAAACCTATAAAAAGTATTACGCCACTTGTGCTGGGTCGGTTTGACCAAAAATCTGTATCACTTTTGTTTTTTAGGATTGGTTTAAATCATGATTTATCCATGTAGCATGAGCAGTTTTTAATGTAAATTAGATTGTATCATTTAAAATTTTGAAGCAAAAATAGAATAGTCTGACCTTAGCTTTGTGAAATTATAATACAAAATATCTGCACAAAACTGAAATAGCAGACAGGCTGAATGAGACGCAAAATCCCTCACTGACGGCAGGTGGCGCTTAAGGAACAGCAGCAGTACAGCGTTTCCTTGGCTGTAAACACAAAAGAAGCTGCACTTTTGAAGATCCACTGAAGTGCTTTCAAACACACAGCATTATTCTATGTGTTGACGTAATTTCAACTGAAACAGGAAGACAGGGTGGGACATTTTAAGCAGTTCAACCCCCTTTCTTTTTAAATAGCTAATAGCGTTTAGTTTATATCAGCTTGGGCCAGAGCCATTAAGCTGCATTTGACACCATTTGGCAGCCACAAATGCATCCTTTAGCATTTATTTATAGTGTAGGGGCAGGACACTTCGGATTCTAGAGAGCATTTGATTGCACAGAAACTTTGGTGAGAATCTGAAGTGCAGGGTGATGTCATCAAAATTGTTGATCCATATTGGCGGAAGTTACAGACTGTGAAATTTTTTAGGCAAGATGAATAGAAAATACCATCTAAACTTTTCTGAAGACAGTCAGTTCCCCCTCAGAGGTTCATAATAAACTCCCACCCCAGTTCAGTTTTTAAGATTTTCTTCCAATATATTGCACATTGTAACATTAAAAAAAAAATCATACCGTGTGTGTAATTCAAATTCAGCACAATCAAAAAAAAGTCTGAGTTAAGTAAGATTTTGTAATGTATTTGACAGAAGTATCTTCTGCTCAACATTTATAGAATTAAAAATATTAAAACAGTAGGGATGGGATTTATCATCGCATCCCTAAAAAACAGTAATATTGTGAAATATTATTACAATTTAAAGTAACTGTTTCTATTTGAATATATTTTTAAATGTTAATTATTCCTGTGATGGAAGAGCTGGATTTGCAGTTTTAAGTAACTTTTATGTAGCCTACTATGTTGCTACCTGATCTCATGATGAAAATGTACCTGTGGGAACTTCTTCCTAAAATACGTACTAATACGTACATATCACTGCACTTTTCAACAGAAGTTAACACTTGCAATTGCGTTTTTATGTCACATTCTCTTTTGTTCCTATTATCGGTTAGGTTTAGGTGTAGTGCAGATAATACGTTATTTTAAAACATCACAGAGCATTAGAGTTATACGCCACTCAAAGGAAAGTTCAAGACAGAATTTGTAGGTGCAGTGACACCTACAAAACCAACGTCACATAAAACGTACCATATGTACGTTCATCTGTTCCGGAGAAAAAACAAACTCTCAGCACCACGATGTGCACATTTCACATCGAAAATGTCACAAAATGTGCATGGCGCTAAATATTTCACATCTTGCAAAAAATTGTCACAGGTAGGTGTTTGTCATGAGATAAGGTTGCTATTTTACCATTGAAAAGTCAAGAGTAAAACGTCAAGAGTGAATTTAAAAAGCAATTATTATGACATGGCAAACTGTACCAAAAGAATAACAATTTGAAATCTGTTGTTTTAATAGAAATCAAGCCCAGGAACCAAACAGTGCAAACATTGGAAAACAGCACACACTGGAGCTTGAGTACATGTGTATAATTAGCCATCATACTGGTGTTCAGTGGATGTGATGGGACTTGCTGGAGTTTTTCTAATCAATGTTCTGTTTATGTTTGCATATAAAGCCCTTCGGGCCCTGACCTCAGCCAATGATCTGTAATGGAGCCAGCTGGAGAGAAACCGCGCTTCATTATCCAATCATTCCTGTACGCATGAATCCAGTAAAAGTATGTTTTAGAAACTTTTTACCATGTTTTAATCATTTACTCATAACTTTTTTGTAAAGATTTTTATTAAATCTTCCTCTTCCTTAGTTGACTTTCAATATTAGGACTTTGCATTCAAAATTATAACCTAAAGATTGTATATAACCATTTCAGTATGTTTTATAAGAAACTGATGCTAATTATATTATATTATATTATATTATATTATATTATATTATATTATATTATATTATATTATATTATATTATATTATATTATATTATATTATATTATATTATATTTGACACTGGACCTCAAAACCAGTTATAAGGGTTGAGAAAAGTGAAATAAATAAGCTTTCCATTGATGTATGGTTTGCTATGATAGGACAATATTTGGCTGAGATACAACTATTTGAAAATCTGGAATCTGAGGGTGCAAAAAAATCTAAATACAGAGAAAATCGCCTCTAAAGTTGTCCAAATGAAGTTCTTAGCAATGCCTATTACTAACCAAAAGTTACATTTTGGTATATTTATGGTAGGGAATTTACAAAATATCTTCATGAAACATTTATATCCTAATGATTTTGCGCATAAAAGAAAAATCTATAATTTTGACTCATACAATGTATTTTTGGCTATTGCTACAAAATATACCTGTGTTAGTTAAGACTGCTTTTTGTGGTCCAGGGTCACATATTACATTATATTAGATTATATTGATTAGATTAATCCATTTTTCAAACCGTTTGTCATTTGATTATATATATATTTTTATCATTTATTTGATATGTAAAAAGGTGTAGAGGATATATATATATATATATATATATATATATATATATATATATATATATATATATATATATATATATATATGTAAAGGCTGTGTATATATACACATAACTATCCATCATATAGGTGTAGAGGCTGTGTCTATATACATCATTTTATAAATGTTGTATTTTGTTCTTGCTGAACATCTCTCCTCTACACCTTCACCTTTCCAGCAGTGCAGTGGGATGTTTTCAGAAAATGATGCATGTATATACACCACTCAGTTTGCTCTTCAATCAGTTGCCCATCACACTGGAACACCCTCGAAAGGATGTGGCTGTGCTTTTGGGTGCAGTTAGGCTTGAATTAAGCTCAGCGAAGCATGAAAAGAGAGGAAAGACGTGCATCGCTGAAAGAGAGAGAGAGACCCACAGTTGTTATGCCTTAGCCTGTGGCTGCATGGAAATAGATCTAAACACACCCTGTTCTCTGCTGGTTGTGGGTATGTGTAACAATACATCTGTCTTTACACACACAAACACACACACACATAAACACAATTTTGCATATGCTTTTACACGCACACCCACTTTTGAATTACTTTGAGTTGAAGACTTCCATTTTAAATTTGCCTGAAGTGTAGAAGCACTTAAGTGGAAAACTAATCATAAAATCATTGTCTGTGCAGATTGACATCATTATAAAGAGTTCTCAAACTCAAGCGTGAATTATAATGTTTCGTTTTCTCGTGAGAAAGAGCAAACTGAAGAATATTAAACATATGATTTATGCCGGCCCAGACTATATGCGCAAATGAGAATTACTTGTCAGTATAAACATTAAAACACAATTGCAAGTGCATTAAAGGAATCATATTCTATGCCGTAGCAGTTTATTATTTTCTCCTGAACTCTATCAAAACAGGACAATTCTCTCAATCTGTTTTTGCAACCAAACCTTTAAGAGTTCTACATAAAATGACCATCATCCATAAAATGAAAATATATGGACACAAAGGATAGGAAATAGGAACCAGATGTACGATCCATAAAAATAGCCTGCCACAGCTTACTACATGTTATTGTTGCATCCTTCTACTGTATTCAAACTCACATTGACTAGACATCAATTGCTGTGATCAAATCAAACACTGCCAGAATTTAGATGGACTGATGTAATGTACCATCATTCTGGGTATATAAATAATGAACAAAACAAAAAGTGCAAAAAAACTGCACTGAGACAACATTAAATATGGTTGAGTCTTACTGCAACAAGGATAAACATGGTTTGGGCCAACCACAATGTTATTTTTTATTTCATTTGCTTAATTTAAGGAAATAATTTATTTAATATTTAAATTTTTTATGATGGATACCCTAAAACTGAAAGTCAATATTACAGTAAATAAATAAATAAATACAGTAAAAGGCATTTGAAAAGCAGCAAAAAAAAAAAAAAAAAAATGGTGCTAAATTAGTGCCGAGGTTTATATTATTTTAATTATTTAATATTTAATTAATTATTCATTTTAAGTTTTAAAACGAGAATAATAATACACAACTACAAATAATTATTAAATAATATTAAGTTTCAGTGATAATTTAAGGACATCATTTCATTCATATTTTAACACTGAAAATCAATATTACAAGTAAAACTCTAAAATCAATGTTTAAAAGGCATTTGAAACGCAGGAAAATAACAGTGTTTGACTGCTGAGATTGATATTACTTTAATGATCTTATTATTATAAATTTTGAGTCTCAGTATTTATCATAATTTAATACAAATAACTATCATTATTATTAAATGTATCAATAATATTATAATTCATTTTAATATATATTTCATAATTATATAATACATTTAATTTGCTAAACTGAATGAAAATATTTATTAATATTTATTATGAATTGTTTTATTAAAAATATATTAATAATAATTTCATTAAAACAACTATCACAATGATTAATAATGAAATAATATGAATACATTTCAGTAATCAATTGAAGGAAATGTTTTCATAATTTTTTTTTTGATGGGTTTCTATATTTTAACATTAAAAGTCAGTATTACAAGAGTAAAACATTAAAATCAATGCATACAAGAGCATTGAAAAACAGCAAAAAATAACTTATTAAAGCATGGTAAAAATGGCCACAAAGTTTGTTTTAATGTAATGATTTAATTATTATAAATGTAATTATTTGATTTAATATAATAATAATAATTTAATAAAAATAACACAATGATTATTAATAAAAAATATGAATATAATTTGGTTATAAATTTAAGGAAATGCTGTAATTCATATTTTTATGATTGATTTTGTGATGGATTAAGAATGAAAACAAAATTTACAAGAGTTAAACATTAAAATCAATACATAAATGGCTTTTGCAATGCAGAAACATTTTTTGATACAAAGATTTTCTATTTTATTAAAAAAATGTATTCATATTATTCATTTAATCACAATTGTTCAGAACTAAATAATATGAGTATATTTTAGTGTTCAATTTAAGCATATTTTAAAGAGTAACTGTTGCAAATCACAACATCATCTACCCACACACACATCAGTAAACTCATAACTACATTAAACTCACACACTGCACAGGTGGCTGTCAACACCGCTTTCAATACACCCAACTGATGGAGGAGAGAGCCACATCTGCAGCAAAAGAGTGCTGTGAATGGTGCTAATCTATCAGGCGCTGAGATATGGTTGTGGGATGGAGATGTACATTAAATGAAGGTAAAACGCAGTCAGTGCAGCCAAGCAGTTGTGGATATGATTTATAGTTATTCACCAGCAGACGGTGTGGGAGATGATGATGATCTATGAATGAAAGATTTATGGTAAGTAGAAAGAAACACATCCAAGATTACTTTCCCCTCCTCAAACTAATGCTGCATTCCCGTCGTGTCAGAATGATGGTATTTGGGAGATGAATGCACAACAGTGCCAAAATTACCAGCCAAAAGCAAGGCGGTTTTATTGAGCCCAGACTTTCTGAATCGGGGGCTTGTCAATTAAAGAAAAACCATTGCAGAAGTTAATCGTTATTAGTCATAATTGAGTTGTAACTGTGAATGTTGACGGCATGATTTGCATTCTAACTACTGTTCGGAAAGAATAGCAATAAAGCTTGGCAGAAAATAGGTGAAAACAAAAAATATCTGTGAAGTAAAAATGTAATTAAAACAGCTAATGTGCTTAATTTGTTCTTCGTTGTATTGCTGTCTTAGTCAGCAGGTGAAAAGACAAATGGAAATACATCTTATTCACAACCAAAATGACTTGACTGCATATCATCTTAATTATGAATTAAGCAGAAACTTCCCAGGAGTAATTGAAATCAGCAACAATCTGTCACTCATGTCAAGATGGATAATGATGCATTCCATCCAAAGCTGTATGAGGAATATGTGAAAGCTTATATGTGGATAAAAGAAATGTTTTACTGTGTCAGACTTGAACGGCTTAGATGCACTTACAATCGAGTTCAAAAGTTTACACCCCCCTTTTAGAATCATTAAAAATGGTAATTATTTATCCAAATTAAGAGGGATCATACCAAATGCATGTTATTGTTTATTTAGTATTAACCGGAAAAATATATTTCACATAAAAGATGTTTACATATAGTCCACAAGAGAAAATAACAGTATACATAAAAGTTTACATACACTTGATGTATGTAACATTTTTTGACAGCCTTCACCTTTTGTTTGCCATTATATTATAATTAGAAGCAATCTGTTGCCTATTTATTTGTTTATTTATTCTTATTACTGTGTTCTTACCTGAATGATGCACAGCTGTGTTTTTTTATTGAACTCTTTCCAACAATGACTGTTGACTGATGATTTTGAGATCCATCTTTTCACAACTGACAACTGAGAGACTCATATGCAACTATTACAGAAGATTCAAACACTCAGTGATACTCCAGATGTAAAAACCAGGCATTAAGAGGCGGGGGCAAAAACTTTTGAACAAAATGGAGATGTGTACTTTTTTCTTATTTTGCTTAAATATCATATTTTTTAATTTAGTACTGCCCTTCAGAGGCTACAGACGATACAGTAGTTACACGTTTCCCAGAAGACAAAATAAATTAAATTTACCCTGATTTTTAAATTCAAAAAGATTTTACCCCCTGGCTCTTAATGCACTGAGCTACCTTCTGGAGCATCAGTGAGCGTTTGAACCTGTTCAGCGTTTAACCGTTGCATATGAGTCCTCAGTGTGAAAAGATGGATCTCAAAGTATACAGCATTGTTGGAAAGGGTTCAGGACAAACAAGGAACTCATGAACTACTATCACTAAATAAAAAAAACACAGCTGTGGATCATTCAGGTAAGAATCAAAGGGATGTAAACTTTTGAACCGGGTCATTTTTATACATTAATCTATTATTTTCTCTTGTGGACTGTATGTGAACATCTTTTATGTGAAATATCTTACTCAGGTGAGTACTAAATAAACAAAAACAGGCATTTCGTATGATCCATCTTATTTTGGTAAAACAATTAACATTTTTTTAATGATTCTGAAGGGGGTGTAAACTTTTGACCTCAACTATTTTTGTTTTGTTACTTTATTTGAACTAGCCTATTTATTGTTACCTCATTGCTATTATGTATATATTTCAAGTCATTTTAAAGGCTATAGAATACTTGACAGATTACTTAATCACCAAAATAATTATAAGTGACAGCCCTAGTCCTTACTAATTTTGGATTAACAAAATAATTTTCATTTTTGGGTGAACTCTTCCTTTAAACTACAACACTTAACACTTAAACATTACGAATGGGATTCATTTACAATGCTAAATGCAACGCTGATTCATGAAGTAAAGATTTTTTATGAAGATAAATGTGACCGTGGACAACAAAACCAATCATAAGGGTCACATTTTTGAAATTGAGATTTATACAGAAAAAAATCTAAATCTTGAGAAAATCGCCTTAAAATTTGTCCAAATGAAGTTCTTAGCAATGCATAATACTAATCAAAAATTTTATTTTTAATATATTTAGAGTAGGAAATTTATGAAATAATTTCTACTGCTATTGCTATTGCTACAAATATACTTACGCTACTTAAGACTGGTTTTGAGGTCCAGGGTGACAAATGATAAGAAGGGTATCCTGGATGCACTGCGGCATGAACTTAAATCCACTGCAGGAGAAATTTACAGTGTGAAATTCACAAAAGGACAAAACTACTTTTACGACTGATGTTTGATAGAAGGAAAATGCATCCGTGTGTGTGTATTGAAGTAGTGGAGTAAGTGTGTGTGAAGGGTACCCAGGTGTCACAGGACTGCTGCAATCTGCAGATCCTGCCACAGATGGAGCGGACAGCATCGGCATCCTCCCCTCTCTTTTCCCTTTCCAGGTTCTCCATCCTCAGATAGTGGTATCTCATAAATTCATTGATTAATGAGAGCTGTGATCCCACTGGTTTTCTCTCTAATCTATTGAACTGACCTGCCTGCCGGCACTTTTTTTGACCCCGAAAAGTTTTTTAGAGACGGATCCGTCCTGAGCCTTCAGGGAGGACAGAGCCGGAAAAAACACAATGTTCCATCTTCAGGATCTTGGGTTTGATTTGATGCGATACCAGGATCAGGTCAAGCGTCCACAGAAATACAGCTGGCCATGTTTCAGGCTGGATGAGCAAATTGCAGGTAGCTTCCTACTGAGCCGATGGAGGTCCCAGGGGGGTTGCAGATAGTTTACAGGGGGAAATGCTTTCATGAGCATTACCAGACCTTGCTTATGTCTGTACAAAATACACATGGATAGACGAATACGGCTGATTTCAAAAGCTTTGGAGGTTGCGTGAGCATCTTTGACTTTGATTTGACCTTCGTATACTGCAGTGCTTGGGCATAAAACTTTTGAAGCTCAGATAAAAAAAAAAAAAAAAAAAGGTTAGGCTCAGACTGTCAAATTTCTACCATCCTAATATGGGATCAGAGCTGGAATACCATGGCAGATTTGTTGTTAGATGAATGTACAGTACATATTTGTCACAGAAATAACACACACCTGGGTTATGCAGTATTGAAGATGTATATTAAATTCCAATTTTTTAATTTGTTTTGAATTTGAATTAAGGTAGCTAACAGGGTGAATTATTATAATTCAAATATATAAAAAAAATATTAACTGTTGTAAAAAACTTGATACATTTGTAATAATATAAAATATTACATGAAAAAAAATGTTTGCCTCGTGAACTAACATAAATTAACATGTTTAAGCTGAAATACTAAAACTACTAAAACTAAAAAAGCTAAATAAAAATGTAAAAAAAAGACAAAAGCACATAAACTAAAATGAAAATGGACAAACTGAAAATACAAAAATAAAAGCAAATTCAAAATATGCCACTAATAAATAATAATATATAATAAATATCAAATATCACAGAAAGATAAGTTTGGATTAAAATAAAAACTAAATATTAAAAATATAAAAAAAAAAAAAAAAAAAAAAATATATATATATATATATATATATATATATATATATATAATTAAAACTATTAAAGCAAATATTAATATTTTGCTATTGTATGTATATATATATATATATATATATATATATAGTAATTAGTAATTGCTTCAATAGTACTGATATAAATAATAAATAAACTGATGGATGAATGCATTTGCTATCATTAAAACTATTTTATAAAAAATCTGTATTCTAAAAATAAAACTACATATAAATATTGGATGAAGAAAATGAAAAATGCTGTAATGACAACTAACTGAAATAATAAATAAGTACTAATATAATTAAAACTAAAACTGAAATGCAAATTAATTCAAACTAAATAGACAAAAAATAATAAAATTGACAAAAGCAAATAACAAACATACCAAAACTAAAATGAATGGAAAACGGAAAATACAATACAAAAAATACAAAATTTAGATTTCTTTATTTCATGACTTTTAATTAGAAAAGAAAAGCTTGACTAGACAAATTGTTAACTATTGTTTAAAAACTTAAAAAAAAAAGATAAATCTGAAATAATATAAAATGTTTGATTTTTGTCTTGTGAACTAACTTAAATATGTCTACGTTGAAGTACTAAAATTACTAAAACTAAAATTAAAAACTAAAAAAGCTAGACAGAAATGTAAAAAACAATAAAAATGACAAAGTACATAAACAAAGTTACTTAAACAAACAAAAAAAAACTCAAATGAAAATCTAATTTAAAATGTCCCACTAGTAAATGATAATAAATATACATAACACTGACAAATAGACAACCAGCTTTCTGTAACTGAAAAAAATGGAATAAAATAAAATCTAAATATTAAAAAACTATAACATAAAATGAAAGTGACCAAAACTTAAACTAAATTTAAATGGAAACTGAAAATACAAAAACAATAGCTAATTCGAAATATTAATAAATACTACAATAGTACTGAATATAGCTCTATATGTAAGGAATAATTGACTTCGGGCCGTAGAATTCTTAGAAAATAATGCACACCCGAGGTGGTGATGCAGTCACGACGCGAAGCGGAGTGGCCGTTCCACCTCGGGTGTGCATTATTTTCGCAGAATTCTACGGCCCGAAGTCAATTATTCCGCTTATACTACAGTTACCACACCTCAAGACATCGATCAGATGATATATTTCAAGACATTCGTCCGGTTTTTATCCTTAAAACGCTATTGTGAGTAGGATTAATTTCTTACGCAGCTCATCCAACCCTTCGTTGCTAGTTCCAAAACGTCATTTTAGACCTAGTAACGACACTTGGGCCGTTGATAGCAAACTAATGCAGTTAATAATGGAGTTTAGACAGACCGACAGACAAGCAGACGGACAGCAAGAGAGGGGGGAGAGAGTTTAAGATCGTAAATTACCTCTCTCAAGTCTGTGTCTCTCAAATGTGACTGGCAGCATCGTCTCTACTGACAGTTAAACTTTAAGTTCATTTTCTTCAAGACCACGCCGTTGTTACCTCGCGTGAGAACTGTCATGTCGTTTTTAAGTTGTTTATCGTCATCGTCAGAGATGTGCTAACAACATTAGCGTGAATGCTAACGTGAGTGCTAACTGTATGTGTGTGCGTCTCTGAGTGAGAGAGAGCGAGAGAAATAGAGTATGTGCTTTCCGTACATAATAAACGTAATATTGTGGAAAAAACATGGACATAATCTGTCGTTTTTATCCTGTTGTTTACCGTATGTATTAGTTTTGCCAGTGTCAGTGTAGCTTTTGGTTATTTTGCCGTTTTGCGCTGTAAGGACCTTTGAAATAACTGAAATCGTGTGAAGAAGTGATATAGACATGTACTGCGGTCAAAAGCTGCCTGGAACTACGTTCGCCGTGCGTTTCCCTGAAAATAATGCACACCTGTAGAACGTTCGTCAGCCAATCAGATTCAAGCATTCAACGGCCCTGTAGTATGTATATATATATATATATATATATATATATATATATATATATAACTCTTGATAGATATAGATAGATAGATACTCCTCATGTCTATATTATACCAGCTCTGTCTCCACAATGTCTATCAATGAAATGTTGCACAATACAGTCTGCTGCGGGATCAGTTCCAGATGTGCGTTTGAAGTGTATAGTGAATTATTCTGAAAGCACAGAAAATAAGTGCTGCTAAGAGTCTTGTCCATCCTTCCTTTAAATCTCCCTGTCTGGCTGATTTCAGTGCTCTCTGGTGTTTATCTGGTCTGTTGATCTCTGTGATGGATGGAAGCGCCGGCTGTCAGTCGGTCAGACGCTCAGAGTTGCTCAGTCTCAGATGGAGGAGCGGGGTTAAGTTGTCCTTGTAGTCCAAGCCTTATCTTTTTCCTGCTTTGCTTCAGCTCGGCAGATAAAAGGAAGACAGTCGCGCAGATAGAATCAAGGTTACTAAATGATGGACAGTTTCAGGCTCCTGTCTCAACAGGAAACTGATGAAGGTGTTAATGTGTTTGGGTCTGCTAATCTGGGAAATAATTGCTGCATCTTACAATGCTATCACTCCATTCCAGAGGGATTTCTGTAATGACAACTTATTCCCACTACCTATTTCATATAATGATTCAATTGCCATCGGTGATATGTATGATATTGTGAAAATGGCAATCAAGAGGCTAAATATATACACAGTTTAATTTTTATGTTTAGTTTTTTTTGGTCACTTCCCCTGTAATATTTTTCCCTCATCTGTTTTATGTGCTATTTACATTTTTAACAGAATATTTTACTCAGATTCGTCATTATTTACCTACCCTTATGTCATTCCAGTTCTAGTTCCATTTCCAGTCGTTCAATTCAATTTTAAGTGAATTTTGTCTTTTTTTCCACTAAAATAAAGAAATAATAATTGAAATAAAAGAAGAAAAAAAAAAATATTAGATATAAATCTAAACAAAAATAAGAAATGTTGGCAACTAACTAAAAGTAAGTTTCAGTTTAACTGGAAACAAATAAAAAAACTGAACTTCAAATAAAACTGAAATTTTAAATAATAAATTCGATCTAAATACTCTGTGGGTAAAATAATTTGTGAAAGAAATGTGAATGTGAAATTTTTAAGGAGCACCATAAAAATAAATATAGTAATAGTATTTTCTTCATACTCAATTAATGTTACGTTTACAACTTAATACAAAATAGTTCTTAACGTGTAATATTTAAAAATGTCTAAAAATGGAAAATACACAAAAAAACAACTAAATAGCATAGGTTTATATACTAAAAGTTTAGCTAATAATTAGGAATAAATTGGAAAAAAATATTTAGCAACATGACAACAGGCTGTCAAGCTGTAAAAAGAGCAAAAATGCAAAAACAGCAGCAAAAAAGTATAGTTGCCATTCAGTAGCTTTGAGTGATGATTTCTGTTTACCACATGAAAAATAACAGCAGAGGGATTCGGAAATGAGGGTAAATAATGGCAGACTTTTTTTTGTTTTGGGTGAACTACCCCTTCACAATGTGTATCATAAACATATACAGCAATAAAATAACCCATGGAAGAACTTAACCCTGAGGAACTTGCTGAAAGCTGAAAATGTGCTGCAGATTAGTGTCAAGTTGGTTGTTATATACTGTTTTTGTATTATGTTACATCTCCTTTTTGGCTTTTAAAAGTAAGTAACCCTAGGAATGGACAATGCAGTAAAATCCTGACAACTGACAGGCATCTCCTGTCTGACAAAAGTCACTGCCTCTGGCTGAGAGCCACAGATTCAAGAGCCGTGACGTCCTGAAGAGAAGTCGTATTCTCCCTAGTGCCCTTGGTAGTGAGCCAAACAGAGCAGCAATCCATCTCACTAACTTATTTACTGCTCAGAATTCCAGCTGACCTCATAAACGCTGCGTTAATCATCTCAGAAGTTCAAGGCAGACAGTGTATTGTGTTTATTGATGGTGAATGCTGAAGTGGTTTGAGGTTGTCCTATGAGCTTTAAATACTTAATGAACCGTGAAGGCAGGAATCACATTTTCACCATCCTGCTGGATTATAGTATTTGGGGAAATACTGTCATTTGTTGTTAATATCAAAACATGCAGAAACATCTTCATGCGTCCAGAAATCTCAGTAAAGCATGGATGCTCTTCACAGCGATTTGACGGGAAAACCATTCTTGTCAAATAAATCAAGTGTTCAAATAAATGTTTCTGGCTTACTTAATTAAAAAACTTCATCCAAAATATCTGCAACAGTCCATCTCAAGATTTTGTAGGTCAGTAAATATATATGAATGAAAATAAGAAGTTCAAATGATAGAGGACTCAAAAGCAAATGCATATAAATATACGTATATATTATATATATATATATATATATATATATATATATATATATATATATATATATATATATGTTTTTACATTAAATAAAATACACAATGAAATAAATTTAAAAAACTATTTTTTAAACAATTCTTTTCTTTTTTTCTAACAAATTCTATTCATGCTTGATTTTATTGTAACATTTAACTACATGCAGTGTCTACATCTGTAGAATTAACTGATTAAAAACTACAGTTGAAGTTTACATACACCTTGCAGAATCTGCAAAATGTAAATTATTTTAACAAAATAAGAGGGATCATACAAAATGCATGTTATTTTTTATTTAGTACTGACCTGAATAAGATTTTTCACATAAAAGACGTTTACATGTAGTCCACAAGAGAAAATAATAGTTGAATTTAAAACTATTCAAAAGTTAACTTAAATTTAATCTTAATACTGCATTACCTAAAAGCCGTTTTTTTTTTTCTCAGTGATAGTTGTTCGTGAGTCCCTTGTTTGTCCTGAACTGTTAAACTGCCCGCTGTTCTTCAGAAACATCCTTCAGGTCCCACAAATTCTTAGTTTTTTCAGCATTTTTGTGTATTTGAACCCTTTTCAATAATAACTATGATTTTGATATCCATCTTTTTTCCTCCTGAAACATCAGAGAGCGTTTTAACCTTCTGTAATAGCTGTAATGAGTCCCTCAGTTGTCCTCGGTGTGAAAAGATGGATCTCAAAACCATACAGTCATTGTTAAAAAGGGTTCAAATACACAAAAATGCTGAAAAACCAAAGAATCTGTGGGACCTGAAAAAAAAAACACAGATGTGGATCATTCAGGTAACAACACAGTATTAAAAATGAATAAATAAAAAAATAAGCGACAGATCGCTTCTCATTATAATACAATGGCAAGCAAATGGTGAAGGCTTTCTACTAGGGATTAAAAAAAAATCACATGGCAACAAATTTCTGAATACTGCATGAAAGCTATCAGAAAAGTTCCTCAACCAATTAGAGTTCAGCAACTGCACTCTGTCCTGTATAAGACATGCAGCATAGACTCCTGTCCTGATATTACACAACCTCTCAGTGGCATCAAAATACCAAGACCTCTTCAACCACATGCAACTAAAAGCTTTTCAGTCACTAAAAACTGCACTCTACCCAGTTTCACTAGGTACAGAAGTCACTAGTTATGAACCAGTATATTTCTCCACCTAAATCATAAGATCAGACATCAGGCAGAGGCTAGCAATGGGTCAGACAGTTGACTGTACATCCATCAGGTAAATTAGCAAGGCTGTCTGAGGCTGAAATTAGAGAGACTCAAAACAAATCTGCTTCTTGTATAGAGTGTTCTTATAATAAAACCAAAAACAACCACTTGGGACCAAAAAGTAGGTACTGTTCATTTATAAAACAGGGTGAGAGTAAGAATGTGCATGCAAGACACTGCAAACATACCGCAAGACCACTGGGAACACTGTTATGTGGGGTCTAAAGAGAATGGAGTGAAGATACAATAGTGTCTGAGTGGCTGCATCAATAACACCAGCACTTATTTACTCCATTGCACCAGATTGCATTCAAATAACAGGGTGCATTAAACAAGCTTGTTAACAAATGAGCTGTGTGAATTGTGATTAAATCCACATTTGTCATAATTTAATCTTTCCTTTAAATTGGCGACACAGGCTTTGTTTCCATTCACATTGATCACTGTGTTCTGTCGTTAATGGCAATTGATTGCCTCCATGACACACGTTCGGAGCCAACTCAAGGTAACCTTTTCTTGTCAGTGTCTAATGGATTTTACTGCTATCAACAAGAGAAACTCTTGTTTTGGGGTTTCTTTAAGAGTCTACTAAAATAGTAAAAATGCATTAAATAGATCAAAAGTGACAGTACTTTTATAATGTTGCAAATGATTTCTATTTCAAACAAACGCTGTTCTTTTGAACTTTCTATTCATCAAAGATTCATGAATCATGTATCACAGTGTTTCATAGTTCCTACAAAAATATTAAGAATCACAACTGTTTTCAACATTGATAATAAGAAATGTTTATTGAGCAGCAAACCAGCATGTAAGTATGATTTCTGAAGGATCATGCAACACTATAAGACTGGAGTAATGATGCTGAAAATTCAGATTTGCATCACAGAAATGAATTACATTTTAAAATATATTCAAAAAGAAAACAGTTAATTTAAATTGTAATAAAATTTCACAACATTACTGTTTTTACTGCATTTCTGATCAGCCTTGGTGAGCAGAAGAGACATTTTGAAAAACATTTTAAAAAATCTTACCTACCCAAAACTTTTGAATGATAGTATACCAGAACTTGTTAAATTGTAAAAGCAAAGTCTCATTTTTAGGCAACAGTGTCTTTAATTTAATCCTCTCAGCAGGATCATAAATATATAATTGTTACTATAAATGAATCTAAATGTTTAGGTTTATTGCCACGCACATTTGCTAATGAAACAATGCACATTTAAATGAAAAAAAAAAAACTGTCATCTTGCTTTCACTAATGTCTTAGCAATTTAACACCCACTGCATGATCCTATCAAAGGTAAATGGCTTTAGAGAGTTTGTCATTACACCCACAAAGAAATTCACTGGTACTCTAATCCTCATACATGGAGTGACTCGATTTGTAGATGTAATTCGTAATGGTGTCATATCTCCAGTACAAGTTGCCAATGAATAAACTTAACTCAACAACCTCAATCTGTTACATAACACTCCATGAAAGAGAATAATGCTAAACCCCTGGCTGGAACTGACAATTTAGACAAGAATTAGAAATTATTATTTGCCCCCCTTGGTTACTGTCACTAACTCAGACTCAAAAAAATTATTAAAAATTAAGTTGTAACAAAGATAACAAATATTATTGGAAGTTTACAAGAAAATACTATCTCAGTCGTTCTACTTAACAAATTGACATTTAATACAATTTGTTACCTAGGGAATCTGGTTTCCACAATTAAATAAATTAAAAAAAAAGTTAAAAAGGTAATTGTGACTTTTAATCTTGCAGTTCTGACTTTTTCACTCACAATTCTGATTTTATATCTCACAATAATTTTCTCTCTCTCGGAATTACCAGATTTAAACTTGCAATTGTGGAAAAAGCCAACATTTAAATCTTGACTTCTAACGCAAACAAAATGCGACATATAAAGTCAGAATTGGGAAGATAAAATGTCTAGGGCTGCCCCCTATTAGTCCACTAACCATTGGTCGATGAGAAGAGGCTTGGTTGACGCAGAAAAAAAATTCCACAGCAAGTGGTGGCGTCACGCAGTCTGTGACGGACAGATCGTTAACGGTAACATTCCTTAATAGTACATCGAGTGAGACATCAAAATGCTCACCTATCATTCATCGACCTCAAATATGGCTTTTTATCTGAAAGATGTATGTAGTAGCAAAGTGTGGAAGCTAAAACAATAGCGGGCTCACTGCATGGACAGATGCGGTGACTTGCTCTTAAATAACTCTGTCATTTTTGGTCATACAGATAAAGGAAATACATCTATCGAATCTATAAAGACTTCACGTTTATTAGTGTGTATTCAGAATAACAACAAAATGTTGTGCTTTTATAAAATATGCGCTTTCTGCTGTCTCGGTCTCTGTGAACCTGAGCACAAAACTTTGAAACTCTGTGTAGCCTATTCTTGACTTAGATACATGGAAAAAATATCTATAGAGAGTAAAAGGTCTACTTTTAAATGAACCAATTCAAATAGAAAACAAATATTCTCAGATCTGTATAAAACATGCACATAGATGCATCCACTACTGCAGAGATGACGAGTCAGTGTCAACGACTTTATCTCTCAAGCCGAAAACAAAGAAAGCACTAGTTTATCAATAAATGTTTAAATGCAGTCTACTTGCTATTTTTTCCTGACACATTCATAATTATTATATCTGCCAGTGTGCTGTGCCAAGTTTTTTTTTGTGCGCTTGAGCACTTATTAGGCTATAAAAGGCTCATTATGGTTTAAATAATGCTTAAAATGAATGACTACTAGTTGACCAGAAAAATCTTTAGTCGCAATTGCCATTTTTATTCTTTGTCCTATGGTGGAAATGGGCTTCTAGAGTTACATACGACTTACTTTTGGGCTCTGATGCTGGATCTCCCTCTGTTCTTATTCTCTTTCTGTTCTATTCGCTTTTGACATCGTAGATCAGAGGTGCCCAAACTCGGTCTTGGAGGGCCGGTGTCCTGCAGAGTTTAGCTCCAACTTGCCTCAACACACCTGCCTGGAACTTTCTAGCATGCCTAGTAAAAGCTTGATTAGCTGGTTCAGGTCTGTCTGATTGGGGTTGGAGCTCAACTCTGCAGGACACCGGCCCTCCAGGACAGAGTTTGTGAAACTCTGCCGTAGATCATACTCTTTTACTGAATTATTTTTGGTATTTCCAGCACCGTCTTAAATTGGTTTAGATCCTATTTGACCAAACACAGACAGTTTGTTGCTTTCAAGAAATACAGGTCTGATACTGGGTCAGTTTCTAATTGGTATCCCTCAGGGCTCAATTTTAGGCCCCCCTACTGTTTACCAAATTTGTGTATCAAGTATCATTTTTTTGCAGACGACACACAAACCTGTATTTCTTGTAAACATGGTCATACTAAGGCTCATAGCTCACTAAATGTATCTCTAAGATAAAATCATGGATGCTAATAATTTTCTGTGTTTAAAAGCTGATAAGACTGAGGCACACCTTATTGGTTCTCCTCATCAGCTCAGTAAGGCTGACCAAAGTCCGCTTATCATTGATGATTATGTACTTGAGTTTAGAGCAAATTATGGAATCTAGGATTCCTCATTGACATTTGACCCTCTTGTACAAAGTGTTGTTAAAGGATTTGTTCACTTTCAGGACAAAAATGTCCTGATAATTGACTCACCCACATGTCATCCAAGATGTTCATGCCTTTCTTCAGTCGTAAAGAAATTAAGATTTTTGAGGGAAAAAGGCTCTACACGATCCCAGCCAAGGAAAAAGGGTTGTATCTACTGAAACAATTGGTCATTTTCTAAAAAAAAAAGATACATTTATATTCTTTTTAACCACAAATGCTCAACTTCAAGCATTAGTCACTTTGGAAAGGTCACACATGGTTAGTTTTTCATCTGTGTACTTCAGTTCAAAAAGGTAGGGTAAGGCGAAAAGCTCCATCTCATTTTCTTCTCCAACTTCAAAATCATCCTACATTGTTGTTTGGCCTTCTTTTGTAAAAGGTTTTTGTCTTTCCATGCACATTCACTTTGTAAACACTGGGTTAGTATTTCCACCTACTTCACACATGACCTTAATCACATGATTATGTCATTCATGAAGTTGAGCTTGTGCAAGACGAGCATTTGTGGTTAAATAGTATACATTTTAATTTTTTTTTTAGAAAAATTACCAATCATTTCGCTAGATAAGACGTTATTGTTATTCCTCAGTTGGGATTGTGTAGAGCCCTTTGAAGCTGCATTGAAACTGCAGTTTGGACCTTTAACCTGTTGGCTCTTACTGAACTCCACTATATGGAGAAAAATCCTATGATGATTAAGACTGAAGAAAGAAAGATATGAAGATCTTGTATGACATAGGGGTGAGTAAATTATCAAGAAATTATTATTCTGAAAGTGAACTAATCCTTTGAGACCTCTTTTTTAATCTCAGAGATATTGCAAAATTGAGCCCCATGCTATCCCTTTCAGCTGCAAAAAAGTTAAATATATTTGTCTTCTCTCACATTGATTATTGTAATGCGCTTCTTATTGGAGTTTCTAAGCATACTTTGTCTGCAAAGTAGTTGCAGTACATTAGATTATGAAAAGGCTACTATCGACTCCATGACCTAAATAAATATGCAAAACAAAACAGCATGAAACAAACACAGATTACAAACTATATGAACAATAACTACAGAGCCTGTTTGGTTTCTGTCACCAAACGTAAATGTTTGACCCTGAGGTCAGAACATTCTGTATTTTGTATTCCACCATGGTGCTAAGAGACAGATAGTACGACAAACACTTCAACAGTTTCCTTATCTTAAAGTTTCTAGGAAGTCCTGAAACTTCTGGGTGTTATTTTTTCCCCTTGATTTCTGGGGAAAAAAGAATGGCAAGACTGCAAACACATCCATCTAACAGAACTAAGAGAGATAGAAGACAGAGCCAGAGACAGAACAAAAGTGCTCTGTTAATTTGTAAAGGTGCCATGACTGTGTGTTTAGAGAGAACTGTAAAAGGAGAAAAGCGCAAAAAAAAAAAAAACAATCAAAGGAGAACCTTTGACGTACCATTTTCTCTCACAGACACATGAGTGTTTTTTCTCGCGTCCAAGTCCAGATAATTGAAAGCTAAATCTGCTGTCAGCAACAAAACATCCTGCAAAAATATAAAAATACTGTAATACAGACTGGGGCTAGTTGTCACAAAAGTACTTATTTTCTCTAGTGGTGTTTTTATGGTGGCTTCAGACAGCAAAGAGTGTTGTAATTAAGATTTTTATATATTTTTTATATAAAAAAACACTATGTTAGAGTGGAAGCATGTTATTTTGAAGCAAGTTTTGTAATATTTCTGCCCTCCCCAAATTTGTCTCTACTGAAACAGTAATATATAATTTAATTAGAAGAGTTAAATTGACCTATTAAGATTTTGCTTACATCTATATAGTAAATATATTTTTGGCTATTTTATTAAATATGTTTTGAGAGATAAATCAATAGCAATTACATTTTTTAGTAAAAGGCAAAAAGTTGATCATACTGATTTCAAAGTTAAGGATTCATTAACTTGAATATACATTGAATCAAAAACTGTCATAACATCTTGGTTGATAATTCAGCATACTTTATTTTTGACAAAACAAAATTTCAATATATAATAGGGATCTTAGTGAACAAATACGATTTGAATATTAAAATGCTTTTTAATTTTTTTTTAATTTTTTTTTGGGTTGTGGGACAGCAGTTTGGACCAATTCTGTAGAATGTCCCATATACACTCCTACAATTGGTTCTGAAATTGTCTCTTGAGCTCACCAAGGCTTTTTGATCAAAAATCCAGTAAAAAAGTAATATTGTACGATTGTATGATTTTTTGTTTTTCAGAATTCTGTGATGAATTAAAAGTTCAAAAGAACAGCATTTTTTTATGTAAATGTTTTTACTCCACTTTTAAAATCAATTTCAATGCATTCTTGTTGAAAAACATATTTATTTCTTTAAAAAACTGACTGTAAACGTTACTGTGTATATAAGGCTTATTCAAACAACGCAGGTCTATCTCATACAATTGCTCTACATCAAAAGCTGATTTTTGTTCCTCTGAAGATTTCAGCACATTCTTATGAAATCTCATCATCTGTTTGAATGCTCCAGTATATCCAAATATCTTCGAGTGTGTTTGACTAACAGCAGGTGAAGGAATCCAATTGGATCTGAAGTCAATTTGAAAAGAATTCTCCTCATCAAACAGCATGTTTGTGATGATATTTAATATTATCTATGTGATCTTGCATTCTCTTTCTTTAAAACTGAGAATATAATGTGATTAATCAGTGAAGGATGAAACAGATCTTAATGAGTGGGTGTTTCAGTGTATTCATAGAGCTGTGTAAGTCGCTGGATGCATTGGCACGTGCAGTTGCTGTTCTTTACGGTGCACGTGAGAAAACCTGAGAATGTGGGGAAGACTCCAGAGACTCGTGGAAGCTGCTAAAACCAGGACACGGATGTTCAAAGAACAGCGTGTCTCATCAAGAGGTGACAAAGGCGTTTGTTAGATAAAGTGGCATTTTAAACACTTAAGTACAACTGAAATGTATCAGTGTCACCACATTAGATAACAAAATATCAAGTGGTATCACATTTTTTTGAAAGAATTTAATACCTCTATTCAGAAAGGGTCCATTAAACAGAGCAAAAGTGACAGTAAATGCATTTAAAATAATACACGTTTCAAATAAATGCTGTTCTTTTGAAGTTTCCACAAGCAGCACAATTTTTTTAACAAATGATTTTTTTTTGTGAGCAGCATATCAGCATATTAATGATTTCTGATGGATCATGTGACACCAAAGACTGGGGTAATGATCACAGAAATTAATTACATTTTAAATTTAAATAGAAAACAATTCTTTTAAATTGTATTAATATTTCACAATATTATTTTTTTTATGCTGGGTTATTGTTTTAACCCAAATGCTGGGTTCAGCTAGTCGAGTCATTTTATTGGGTTGTTTTTAATATTTTTATCCAGGTGGTGGGAAGTTTTTTTGCACTCTAAAGCTTGAGTTCAGCTTGTTGGGTCATTTTTGTGGGTTTATATTTTATATTTGTTGGGTTATTTTTTTTAATCAACTTTTGGGGTGAGCCTGTCTTCGACGAAACATCCCAGCTGCTGAGTTACAGTCAGAGCGCGGGCTTTTTGAGTCCTTTACAGATGAGAGTGGCTCTCAGCGCCGCCGATTTGGTCCACTACTCCAGCTAAATAAAGGTTTGTATACATTTTATTTCATTTCTAAAACATTTACTGTGCTGTAAATTATATTATTTTACGCAATGCAACATACAAAAAATAATTACTGTAAAAAATGACCGTGACTTTAACGGTAAAAAACTGTAAAATGGTTAACGGTAAGTTCCCCTACTATATACGGTGAAAAACTTTATTGGACGTTGTCTGTCATTTTACGGTAGTATACCGTTTTTGGACTTGAAAAAGAACGTAAAATTACAGTGAATAAACATAAACTTACATTTCCAGAATTTCCTGCATTACTTTTTTTAAATGTATGTTTTTTTTGTTGAAATAACTTATCTTCCTATCTCTTATCAGTTTTGTACATTAGGGTTGTATGTTACATCTAATGTTGTTGAATTAATGTTTATTGCATTATTTAGTTTCATGTGTGTTAACATGATGGTGTTAAGTGTTTTTGTAAATGACACTGTGCACCTTCTCTTTGTTAGTATTTAAAAGCTGTTTGTGATAAGCTTTGGTTCATCATGTGACTTTCTCATCACCACCTGCTTTTGGTCGTTGTCAGTGTATTACAAATGTACAAAACAGATTTCAGTACTTCAATAGGTTGGTACTTTAACATTATATCAGTTGATGAAATTACAGTATTTAAATGTATATTCAAGTTTAAACCGTAAAACTTAAAACATTGCTAGCATATTTTTCATGGTAAAATTCCAGCAACTACAGCTGTTGTTTTTTTTACCGTAAATTTGTACAGAATTTTTGTACAGTTTACAGTGAATGTCAGGGATGATATGCAGCAGCGGTCTGTCACGTATCTGGTCTATCCTGTCATCATGAACTCTTGCACCACACTTCATGGACTTCATTTCCCACAAGCCACTGCACTAATCACTGCATTCACCTGCTCTCACTTTACTGATTACTGCTCACAGCTGCACCTCATCACACTGTCTGCATTTAAGCCACTCACACACACAGCCAGCTGGCGAAGTCTTATTGTTCCTATGGTCGTAATTCTAAGCGTTTATCTCTGTGTTGGATTCTCTGTGTATGACTCTGGACTGTGTACCCCGTTGACGATTCCTGCTACCTGCCATTGCGACCATTGCCTGAGTATCGAACTGTTTACTGGATTTCCTACGTTGTTCCTGTTTTCCGGTGATTACTCTTGATTGTTGACGATTCTCAATAAATGCTGCGAATGGATCCGCACGTCTCTGACCCTCCTTGTGACAGAAGACTTCGCCACTACAAGGATCCAGCAGCTATTGTGGAGTTATCCGGTTCCAGCATGAATCTAACGGTGCAGATCATGCTTCTCAAGCAGGGTGAGCGGACTATTGAGGATTATGTCATGGCCTTCATCGAATTGGCAAATCTGTCTTCCATGGATGATCAATGCCTGATGATTTTCTTCCGTGGAGGACTCTTAGAGCCATTGGCTTCCCTCATGCCAATGTTTGAACCGGGCTGGACTCTGCAATCTTATATGGATCTTGCTCTTTCGTTGTGTGGCTCTCCTTTTACTGTGGGAATTGTGGAGGAGGACCATCTTCCCACAGTAAGTTCCAGCTCAGAGCCACAGCCTAAGATATCTGCTAGTCCAGAGCCTGTTCGCAAAATGGCTGCCCCTCCAGAGTCTGCAAGCAAGATGGCTGCCACGCCAGAGTCTGCAAGCAAGATGGCTGCCACGCCAGAGTCTGCAAGCAAGATGGCTGCCACACCTGAGTCCCCGGCCAAGATGGCCGCCAAACCTGAGTCTGCACCTAAGATGGCTACCGTCAAATCAGAGTCTCCGCCGCCAGAGCGCCCTCCAGTGACCGCTCGCCCAGAGCCTGCTCTTCCAGAGTCTCCGCTGGAGACGCCCAGCCCTCCAGAGTCTCCGCTGGGGTCGTCCAGTTCTCCAGAGCCCGCTCCTCAAGAGCGCCGTCCAGAGCCCTCTCCTCAAGAGAGTCTTCCAGAGCCTCCGCTGGTTAAGCCCAGTCTTCCAGAGCCTCCGCTTGTTCAGCCCAGCCTTCCGGAGCCTCCGCTGGTTCAGCCCAGCCTTCCGGAGCCTCCGCTGGTCCCGCCCGGCCTTCCAGAGTCTCCGCTGGTCCCGCCCGGCCTTCCAGAGTCTCCGCTGGTCCCGCCCGGCCTTCCAGAGTCTCCGCTGGTCCCGCTCGGCCTTCCAGAGCCTCCGCTGGTTCCATCCAGTCGTCCTGAGATTCCTGTCTGCCCGGTTCTGGTCACGGAGCTCATGCATGGACTGTTCCCACCCACCCTCCCTGCTGCTCCAGTCCCGCCACCTCTGTCTCCTGACAGTCCCTCTGCTCACCCACATCCCACCTTCGGTGCAGAGGACTTGCCGTGGGACTGCCAGTCTCCATCGGTGTCCAGACTGAAGGATCCCTCACCATCACCTCCAGTCTCAGAGTCCTGGACTCCACCTCGGCCCTCCGACCCTGCGGCTCCACCCCGGCTCTGTGCTCCCTCGTCTCCGTTGTCGGCCGTCGGCCCACCAGCTCCTCCGGGCTCCGTCGTCTCTCCGGCTACGCCCCGGTCAGTCGTCGCCCCACCTTCGCCTCTGGACTCTACTCCTCCGGCTGCGCCTCGTCACTCCGTCCTGCCGGCTCTGTGGACCTCCTCCCTCCCGTGGGCACAGCCTCGATCCTCTGTCACTCCGGCTCCGCTGCGTACCTCCGGACCTCCATCTCCGCCGGGGTCGCCAGAGCCTTGGGTTCCGCCTTGGTCCTCCGGATCCTCTGTGTCGCCCAGGACCATCGACTCTCCAGTTTCGCCTCGGGCTCCACCGGCTCCACCTCCGTCGGTCGGCCCCAGGCAGGAGCCAACCCTTCCTCCACCATGGCTTCTCCCTCCGTCGGCTCCGCCTCAGTTCGTGGTTCCAGTACCCCTACATGGACCTGGCCCTCCATCCCTCCCCCTGTTCCGCCTCCGCTCCACCACCCTCCAGGTTGTATTAGGTGGTTAGAGCGTCTGGAAGCCGCTCCTTGGGGAGGGGCTCTGTCACGTATCTGGTCTATCCTGTCATCATGAACTCTTGCACCACACTTCATGGACTTCATTTCCCACAAGCCACTGCACTAATCACTGCATTCACCTGCTCTCACTTTACTGATTACTGCTCACAGCTGCACCTCATCACACTGTCTGCATTTAAGCCACTCACACACACAGCCAGCTGGCGAAGTCTTATTGTTCCTATGGTCGTAATTCTAAGCGTTTATCTCTGTGTTGGATTCTCTGTGTATGACTCTGGACTGTGTACCCCGTTGACGATTCCTGCTACCTGCCATTGCGACCATTGCCTGAGTATCGAACTGTTTACTGGATTTCCTACGTTGTTCCTGTTTTCCGGTGATTACTCTTGATTGTTGACGATTCTCAATAAATGCTGCGAATGGATCCGCACGTCTCTGACCCTCCTTGTGACAGAAGACTTCGCCACTACAAGGATCCAGCAGCTATTGTGGAGTTATCCGGTTCCAGCATGAATCTAACGGTGCAGATCATGCTTCTCAAGCAGGGTGAGCGGACTATTGAGGATTATGTCATGGCCTTCATCGAATTGGCAAATCTGTCTTCCATGGATGATCAACGAACGATGATTCCATGAACGATTCTCAATAAATGCTGCGAATGGATCCGCACGTCTCTGACCCTCCTTGTGACACGGTCGTTTCGCAAGATAGAAACGTCTTTTGCCTTACATAAAATACAGTAAAATAATTTTATTTGTTACAGTACTGAATTGAATTTAATTTGATGTTAAAATATATTCTCTAATCTCAGTATCATTTGTTTATTGGCAGAGTTAGTCACAACATCTTTCAGCTATGAGAGAAACACGAAGCGGTGGTCTGAGGTTTGTAGTTGGTTGAATACACTTAAAATAAATGCTACTTTAAAATGTTACATTATTTATTTTTTAAATGCTTGTTAAACAAGTTTAAATGTATATAATATTGTAAACTATGCTGTATTCACCAAAATAAATTCATTTTGTCTCATATTTTTGTCAGTGGGTGTTCTTGCTTAATAATAAATGTTTATATTTTGATTATTGCTGATGCCTCTGTATTTCTGTGTGTGATTTTTCATTTCCAGCCTATTTTAAACCAGAAATTAAATGTTAAATGTTAATTTTTAAACACTTGAATAAAACAACTCAGCATGTTGGGTAAAAACATTTAACCCAACCAGCTAGGTCAAAATAACTCCAGTAATAACTGTCCAGTATTTACCAAGCTCCAAATAACTCAAGCTGGGTTGTTTTTAACCCAGCATTTTTTAAAGTGCACTTTAAACACATTAGGCTTACATAATAAAATAATGCTCAACATTTTTTGGGGAATTAAAAAAAAAAATGTTTTTGCAACAAAACAAGAGAGAAATTACTATGTCTTAAGCATCCAAAAATATCTAGAGCCACTATGGTTCATGAACTACAGGACAAAAGACACAAGCTTCATATTTTCTCTGAAGTGAATGTGAACTTGTTTTCACCGCAGTGCAAAATGTCCTTCATAACCTTCACTTTCCATCTGAAATCAATAGCTTATAGACACAGAACAACTCATCTGTAGTTAATTTGGGAACTGTACCTGTGGGTCCCACATTTGATCGTCTATCTATAGAACACAGCTCAATATTGCCACGCTATTTCATAATCCTATAGTGCTGTAATGAGAAGATATCAAATATAGACTGTGCGATTCTCAGCTTCGCTCTCTAGCGTGACCGGTAATCAGCTCCGCCTTTTTTCTTCTTCTTTATCCTGAAGTATCAACCTGGATCCCTCATTAAAAGAGTGCCTTTATCCCATCCGGAACACAGCTGGAATATAAAGAGACTTCAGAAAGAAATGAACACTTCATTTAATCTTAAACCGCCTGCTAAACCCTTCACATTGATCTGTTGAGCATGGAGAGGCTAGATAGACTTATCAAACAGGTTGCCGTAAAGGCCGTATGGGGCTGTCACGAAATCCCACCTGTCCAGGTGTAGTCAGATGTGTTATCTTCAAGATGCCTGATACAAAGCTAAGCCCATCAAAGCCCCTAACTGTATTTATAACCTGATGGCAACAGACGCTGCAAAGCAAGAGGTACGGTGCCAACGAGGGCATTCGATCGGGCATCGCCAGGTGAGATGGGTTGAATGACAGACGGCATTTTGACCCACCGCTAATGAGACACTTCACAGGCCGGCTGCAGTGTCACTCCTGATGAGAGCCGTGTCGGGGTGATGTGGCAACGCCCCCAACAGGTGCTGCGCGTGCTCATTAACAGCTGTTCACATGCTCCATGTGCCGCTGATGCCCAGTGACTTTGAGAAAAAGAGTTTGAAGAGGAGGATGAAGAGATAAGCGTAAGATAGAGAGGCATAATTAAGATACTGTATGGACACTGGACACTGAAGCCAAGCTGCTTTTAAAAGGTCATACAATAGAAAAACTTATTGCACTTGCTGTTTTAAAAAAAAAAAGTCCATCCAGACTAATTATGGAAATTAAACTAGGAAAATTGGTAATAAAAAACAATTGCACATGCTTAAAAATAAGTTTTTGTTTTTGTTTTTGTTTTGGGTGTACCCAGAATGTATTTGTGAAGTTTCAGCTCAAAATACCCACAGATCATATATTATATTATTTTGAAAATGCCTATTTTGAGTGGAAGCAGAAACATAGTTTTCGTGAATGCCTCTTTAAATGCAAATGAGCTGCTGCTCCCCCCAACCCTTTTCCAGAATAGGGCTGTGCCTTTACAGCTCATATCTCAGATACTCTGCCAAAAAACATCTGTTTGGTTCTGATTTAAAAATTCTGAGTATTGGTTTTGAAAAAGCATCTGTTTGGTTTTGATTGACCCAAATTCTGAGTATGGATCACCATACTTGGCCACACGTCACATCCCTTTCATTATCATGTCTATCGCGCTAAAGTCGAACGATTTAAAGCCATATTAGTTTAAAGGTGCCATAGAATGCATTGAGAGAATATTTTAAATTGTTCTCTGATATCTACATAGAAGCTGTATGGCATAGGAAAGGGCAAAAAATCTCCAGAAACGGTTTTACAGGTCCATTTACAACCCTAGGATGCTAGAAGCTTCATGAATATTAATGAGCTCTGATTGGCTGTTTCACAGAGCTGTTCATCTCTATAGCTGGCACATTGATAAAAATATATATTTAATTAGGAGCTCTAGCCGCTTTTAATATGTGGTTTGTTAAATCTGCCGTTTTGAATCGCCGACATTTTAGTCTCATTACTGTGTTCGTATGTGCTCTGTGTAAAGTTATAATGCAGAGGGAGTGCTTACTTACCACACAAGTTCAGCTGCTTGACAGTGATAACCGGCATCTGTAAATCATTCGCCATCATCAGCAATTTGGCGATGCAGATTGGGCGATGCAAATGTTGGGGGCGTAACTATTAACGATCCCGGGGATGTTGCGTAACAGTCGGTGTTATGTTGGAATTGATCTATTTTTCGGTGGTCTTTTGCAAACACTAGATTTATATAAGAAGGAGGAAACGATGGTGTTTGAGACTCATGGTATGTCATGTCCATGTACTGAACTGTTACTATTTAACTATGCCAAGGTATACACAGTTTTCCATTCTACGGCACCTTTGAACTTCTGACTTTGGGTTTTCTGAGCGCATGAAGCACGTGCACAGAAAGCGGTTGTAACATGGCATGTGAGTGCTAAACTAAGTCTTTCATGTCTTATTGCGCTTAAACTGTCAAATACACGCAAGTTTATGGTAAATTAATTTATTATTGCACTTAAATAGTCAGATTTTCAGGATATGTCTCTTTTAAGAGTGTGTGATGCCATAACCATGAGCAAGGAGTCTTTAAAAGTGGCATAAAAGCAATTTGATAATTGGCCTTAAAGGGACAGTGTTCTGACATCATTTACTCACCCTCATTTCGTTCCAAAACTGTGTGTACTTACTTTTAATCTGTGGAACAGAATTTTTTTATTTCAAAATATCAAAATTTCTTTTTTTGTGTTCCAAGAAAACCATACAGGTTTGGAATGACATTAACTGTGAGTAAATGATGACCGTTCAATTTTGGAAACAATTCAAAATAATATTTCATCCATTTATTCATTTTTATAAAATGTGATAACAAAACCAGTCATAAGGGTCAGTTTTTTTTAAATTGAGATTTATACATCATCTGAAAGCTGAATAAATTTTGTTAGGATAGGACAATATTTGTCAATACAAACAAGTTGAAAATCTGGAATCTAAGAGTGCAAAAAAATCTAAATATTAAGAAAATTGCTTTTTAGGTTGTCCAGATGAAGTTCTTAGCAATGCATATTACTAATCAAAAATTATTTTTTTATATATTTACAGTAGAAAATTTACAAAATATCTTCATGGAACATGATCTTTACTTAATATCCTAATGACTTTTGGCATTAAAGAAAAATCAATCATTTTTAACTTAGTTCTTCATCTGTGTACTTTGGTTCAAAAAAGGTAAGGTAGGGCAAAGGGTCTTCACAATAAAAGGGACTTTCTTTGCATGTTCGCTTTGTAAACACTGGGTTGGTGCTTCTGACTACGTCAAGTGTGTGATTACATATGTGAGGCCGAGCTAATGCAAAACAAGCATTTGTGGTTAAAAAGTATATAAATGTATGTTTTTTTTTTTTTTTTGTTTTGTTTTTTTTAGAAAATGACATATTGTTTCACTAGATAAGACCCTTATTCTTTGGATGGGGGAGTTGCTTGACCTAAAGTTCTACTGGGGCACAGGCCCCCATTACTCGTTAATTCAGTTGTTACATGTAGTTTAATGTCTTTATTTTGGGATTATCAATGTAAATTATAACTCAAATTTGAGATTTTACTGGGGCACAGCATATTTTTACCCCAGTAAAAAGGGTCTAGCAACGCCCCTGTGTGGAGCCCTTTGAAGCTGCATTGAAACTACAAATTGGACCTTCAACCCATTGATCCCTCTTGAAATCCACTAAATCGAGAAAAATCCTTGAATGTTTTCCTCAAAAACCTTAATCTCTTTTCGACTGAAGAAAGACAGACATGTTGGATGACATGGGGGTGAGTAAATTATAAGAAAGTTTTTATTCTGGAAGTGAACTAATCCTTAACAAATAAACAGCTGGTTTATTAAAAAAATTAAATAGTCATGCAATTTTAAAATAACAAGAAACTGACCATGAACTTAAGTGTTGGAAAGAATCCTAAAAGTGTCATTAAATGAAGGCACAAAGGGACCCAGACTACACAATACAAATAAAAGAGTAAAAATCATGATGCATCAGTGCGGCAAAGAGATTCAAACCCAAATCTAGATGGAAATGAGCTAGAGATACAGAGAGAGAGAAAGAGAGAGAGAGAGTACAATAAGGGCTGCAATTTAAAAATTGTCACTGCAGAAATTGCGCCTGTCATTGGCTTTAAAGTCAAAGCGTTCCCTATGTTTCACTAAAGCAATTTACCGCCAAGATCACGACACACGCACACACACACCAATGCATGCACAGTTTCTTTTGAAGACCACAACCTTGATTTGAATGTCTCATATGCAGTCTCCTTCTAAAAGCTTCTAATCACACAAGGAATCACTTTCATAAAAGTTCTGAATTCAATTCAATTTAACGCACAAGTCACAGCCACATTCCAATGGGGACTCCAGGAAAATGTGATTTGAATAGTAATATTTTTGAAGTCAACCCTGCAAAATCCACCCACCGAATCGCTCTGACAGTCTGCACTGCTGTAGCACCGAGACAATTTAGCCACCGTCACGTTTAATGTGGTCCAGGGCTTTCTGAGCACATTGTTTGGGATAGTCAGAACCGTGCACTTTGAGAAGTTGAGAAGAATCGCTATAGATCTCACTGAAGAGTCTTATGACTTACTGAAGAACTGCACCCATGGCATCTCTCAAGGGCGTATGGACCATTTGGGCAGAATTTGCAAAACATGAGAGAGACCTCCATTAACCTTCAGAATGTCTTGTAAAATATTAAAGTCTCTGAGGAAATCAGTCCTATACTATCATTTCTCGCCAGACGTTCCACCTGTCATAATTTATTCATCATTCACTGTTATTTTTTTATTGAGAACATTACCAAATGTGAAACAGACAAAATAGTGAAGCACTTCATATTGATGCCATCTGATGCCAGCCTATTATCTTGTGATGATAATAGGCACTCTGCATTGCTAAGAATCAGATTACTTATGTTTAAACAATTACTGTTGTAGAATGTAGAAACCTGGCATGCAACATACATTAAAAGTTTGGGGTTTCTAAGAATTGTGTGTGTGTGTGTGTGTGTGTGTGTGTGTGTGTGTGTGTGTGTGTGTGTGTGTGTGTGTGTGTGTGTGTGTGTGTGTGTGTGTGTGTGTGTACACAAGGCTGCTTGTATATAAAAAAAATATAGTAAAGTTGCAAAATATTATTGTCATTGAAATGTTTTTTTTTTTTATTGCAGTATATATTCTAAATTGTAATTATTCCTGTAATGCAAAGCTGAATTTTTAGTATCATTATTCCAGTCTTCAGTGTCACATGATCTTTAATGAATCATTTAATATGCTTATTTTATGCACAAGAGACATTTCTTTTTATAATCAATGTGGAAAAGAAAACAAAGTTTTTACGCTTCTTATTTAGTGGACATTTACAAAAGGAAAAACGCTTTAAAGGAGAAGTTCACTTCCAAATCAGAAATTACCTTGTCATACAAGATGTTCATGTCTTTCTTCCTTCAGTCATATAAAGAAATTATGTTTTTTGAAGAAAACATTTCAGGATTGTTCTCCATATAGTGGACTTCTATGGTGCCCGCAAGTTTGATCTTTCAAAATGCAGTTTAAATGCAGCTTCAAACGATCCCAAATGCGACTCTAAATGATTCCAGCTGAGGAAGAAGGGTCTTATCTAGCGAAACAATCGGTTATTTAAAAAAAAATACAACTTGTCTTGTCTTGCTCTGCTTGAACTCAGGTTCAAGACAGTTAGGGTACGTCGAAAAACTCCCAACTCATTTTCTCCCTCAACTTCAAAATTGTTCTACATTACTGTTTTAACTTTTGTGTTTTATCTTCTTTGCATGTTCACTTTCCAAACACTGGGTCGGTACTTCTGCAGCAATGTAGGTTAATTTTTTTTTTTGAAGTTGAGTTGTTTTTCGACCTACCCTAACAGTTTTGAAAAGTTCATACACATCGGGATTGGGACAGTTTACACTGGGATCATATGAAGCTGCACTTAAACTGCATTTTGGAAGTTCAAACTCAGGGCACCATAGAAGTCCACACTCTTAAAAATAAAGGTGCTTTAAAAGGTTCTTCACAGCGATGCCATAGAAGAACCATTTTTGGGTCCACAAAGAACCAAACAGTCAAAGGTTCTTTAAAGCCTTTAAACCAAGTTCTTTAAACCATACCTTCATTTGCCACAAAGAACCTTTTGTGAAACAAAGGTTCTTCAGATGTTTGAAAGTTCTTTATGGAACCATTTAGACATAAAAGTTTCTTCTATGGCATCGTGAAGCATGTTTATTTTTAGGGAGTGTATATGGAGAAAAATCCTAAAATGTTTTCCTCAAAAAACATTGTTTCTTTGCGACTGAAGAAAGAAAGACATGAACATCTTGGATGGTAAACTTTTGTTCTAGAAGTGATCTTTTCCTTTAACTACACTCTTAAAAATAAAGGTGCTTCAAAAGGTTCTTCATGCGATGCCATAGAAGAACTATTTTTGGTTCCACAAAGAACCATTCAGTCAGATGTTGAAGGTTCTTTATGGAACTATTTAGTTAAAACGGTTCTTCTATGGCATCGTCAAGCACCTTTATTTTTAAGAGTGTAGTTGTTGTTTTTTTCTTTTAAATGTGACATATTTCTTCCTTGAATGCCAATTGAAGAAAAAGAAAACTAAAATGGATTTGAGACTTGACTTGGATTCATGGCAGAAGGTTTAAGCTGTGGTCACACATGGCTTTGAGCATGCAAAATTACTTGAGACCACACAACACTGCAAAGCATGCAGCCTTCCGTTTCTCTGTGTCAACATGATGAGTGAGAATGAGTGTGAAGTGTGACCAAGGCTTAAGACTTGGCCTCTCAGCCTCCACTGCAGAAACCTGTCATGCATCAGTCACTCCAATCATATTTACGGCCAAAGTCTTAACAGGTTGCCATTGGGTTTCAAGAAACCCTTCCAATTAACATCCATATTAAAAACGTGACATCCCAAACTAAGTGTGTTCATTTGCATATAACATTTATGAACACAAGCAGTTCAGCAAAACCGCATCAGAGAAGCCCACTGCTTACGTGATACGCCAGCAGATCTTGCGCTGTCCTCTGATTAGGATTCAGTGAGTGTTCCTTTAGCAGTGCTACTGCAGATTTCATCTTTAACCTGGTGTTTAATTGCCAGAAACAGCCAGGGCCTGATGTTTATTTAGCTGTCCATACAACTGTGCCGCAGTGTCTGTCACTTCTCAGGTTTATCATATTCATTTTTATCTGCCCCATTCAAATATTTTGACATGACGTGAATGCATGTTTTGTTTGTTTATTTATTCACCCATCATGTATTAAGTTCACCCCAGAATGAAAATTTGCTGTTACTTTACTTACCCTCAAGCCATCCAACATTATTTTATTTCTTTAGAAGAACATTAAAGAAGATTTTAACTGAAAGCATGGTCCTTGGTTAATCATAAAATGCAAGTCAATGGCTACCAGCACTTGGAAATAAAATAAAAAAAGCAGGCAAGACCAAATTAATATCTGTGGCTCCTGACGATAT
This sequence comes from Garra rufa, assembly GCF_049309525.1. NCBI lineage: Eukaryota > Metazoa > Chordata > Actinopteri > Cypriniformes > Cyprinidae > Garra > Garra rufa. The sequence continues at coordinate 48,737,125 of NC_133365.1, read as the reverse complement.
ATTGAGGTGTTAAGAAGTGAAACCATCAGTCTGTGCAAGAAACTGAACATTATTTACAACATTATTACCTGTAATCCACAGCCTCAGGCAATGGGGAAATCTGATTCTTTTTTACAAAATTATTCTTTTGGACAGTTTGTTTCAATGACTGATTTAAATAACCAGTTCACCAGTTTGTTTACATAATCACACAATGATGTAACGCATAAGAAAGTGCATTATTAAAGTACCAAACAATGATGTGAAACACGGATGATTCATTCAAGTGCTTGGTTCGCAAATGCTCATTAGTTTTTATTGTCCAAGAACTATTTCCTCAGTTTAGTGACTGTTGGAGGAACTGAAGCAGTAAATAAATTGGCAAAAACCAGCATCATATGTGACCCAGGACCACAAAACCAGTCATAAGGGTACAATCATCTGAAATATGACTAAATAAGCTATCAATTGAGGCATGGTTTGTTGGGATAGGACAATATGTGGCCGAGATACAACTGTTTGAAAATATGGAATCTAAAAAAAGATCTAAATATTGAGAAAATCACCTTTAAAGTTGTCCAAATGAAGTTCTTACCAATGCATATTAGGAACATGATCAATAAACATGATCTTTACTTAATATCCTAATGATTTTTGGCATAAAAGAAATATCTATCATTTTGACCCATACAATGTATTTTTGGCTATTGCTACAAACCTGTGCTACTTAAGACTGGTTTTGTGGTCCAGGGTCACATACATGCTGGCACTTTGGCTCATTTCAAATTGGAGTGACTGCATGTCTGAAAATCTACCTGATCTAATGACGAAAACGTACCTGTGGGAACTTTATCGCAAGACACGAAATACATACCAACAAGTAGTTTCCAACAGAATAACAGCGAGCACTTGTAATAGTTTTCGTACACAGATATGATTACAGCTCCATATGTTTTACTTTCCAAACATAAGCTTGCTCGCTAGTTCAGCTTGCATGGAACTGGACTTAGGAGGTGAAATCCTTGGGTATGAATCCAGTAAAAAACACGACTCACGATGAAAAAACTGAAAGATGACAGATTGAAAAACAAACTACAATGGCATGGCTGCGATTGCGTTTTCATGTCACATTTGCTTTTGTTCATACTATCGGGTAGGTTTAGGTGTAGTGCAGATATGTTATTTTGATAACGTCATGGAGCATTAGAGTTATAGCAACACTCAACAGACATTTCAAGTCAAAACTGCAGTGACACGTACAAAATCAACGTCACATAAAACATACCATATGTCTGTTCATCTGTTTAACAGCGTGAAAAAAACGAACACCTTTTTAGCGCCACTCAGTGGTCATTTCACATCGAATATGTCACAAAACGTGAAAAAATTCCCACATGTACATTTTCGTCATGAGATCAGGTTGCTGAAAATGAGTTTTGGTGGAGTAACTTGTAGTTCTGTGCTGCTCAAGCTACAAACGATTTTAGATAGTTCAGTTAAATTTGGTGAACCAGTTCAACTAGTTCATTAAAAATCAAAATGAGCCAATTATTTACCCAGCCTTAAGACATCCTAGGTGTATATGACTTTCTTCTTTCAGACGAATCCAATCTAGTTATATTAAAATTTGTCCTGGCTCTTCCCAGCTTTATAATGGCAGTGGGCAGGTGTTTATGTTCAACAGTCCAAAAGAAGTCCAATAAAGCACATCCATCCACAATAAAAGGTGTCTAAATAAAATATACATATTTAAAAAGTAATAATCACTTTTCTCTAGCTTGTGCTAACTGTCACATGTGCGAGCCGTTTCAGGTGGATGACGTAGGACGTATGCATAGTGTCATTAAGAAGAGATGAACACAAAAGCTCAGAGGTGAAAGCAAAACAAAACAATGGTTACGAATTCTAAGTACAAAAAACAAGAATTTGTAAAGAAAAATGACTAAGGATTTCAATATAAGCCAAGAGGAGAACGGTTTTCCTTTGCTAAAATAGGAAAACTTTGCTTTCTTTGCTCCTGTAAAAAAATGTTTTTTGCCAGATCAGCAGTACATGTACAATGTCAACTTCCTCCGTCATCCACCCGGAACAGCTTGCATGTATAACAGTTAGCGCAAGCTAGAGAAAAGTGATTATGATGTTTGAAATATGGATATCTTTCATACAAAAATGCATTGATTCGATAGAAGGCCTGAAGGAAGGCCTTTATTCACCCCCGAGCCATGTAAGGCACTTTTTATTATAGATGAATGCGCTTTATTGGACTTCTTTTGGACTGTTAAACAGAAACACCCGACCACTGCCATTATAAATCTTGGAAGAGCCAGAATTTTATATATATATATATATATATATAACTCAGATTGAATTTGTCTGAAAGAAAAGGTCATAATACACTTAGGATGCCTTGAGGGTGAGTAAATCATGGGCTAATTTTCATTTTTGGGTCAACTAACCCTTTAACAAGAACTAGTTTAAAAGAATGACTTGACATCAGGTCTATCCTTTTGCATTTTAAGACCTCAATATATCACCAAGAGACACTCATATTAATTTAGTCTTGTCTGTATAAACTTTTTTCACTCTCAAGTGACGGTAGCCGTTGACTTCTATTTTATGAATCACCAAGGTCACAGTTTCATCTAAAAAATCTTCTTTACCATTCTACTGAAGAAAAAGCTCACCTACATCTTGGATGGTCTGAGGGTGTTCAATGACAGCGCAAAAATTTAAATATTAATATTTTTCTTACAAAAATGCATTGATTCGCTAAAGAAGGCCTTTATTCACCCTCCGAGCCATGTGAGGCATTTTTTTTTTATTATAGATGAATGTGCTTTATTGGACTTCTTTTGGACTGGACAGAAACACCCATCCACTGCCATTATAAAGCTTGGAAGAGCCAGAACAATTTTTAATATAACTCCGACTGGATTTGACAGAATAGAATAAAGACATATACACATAGGATGCCTTGAGGGTGAGTAAATCATGGGCTTATTTCATTTTTGGGTGAACTAACGCTTTAAAAAGAACTGGTTCAAAAGAATGATTCGTACATGATTGATCAATTTGCATCTTAAGACCTCAATATATCGTCAAAGCCATAGGTATTAATTTAGTCTTGTCTAAACATTTTCACTCTCAAATGATGGTAGCCGTTGACTTCTATTTTATAAATCACCAAGGTCCACAGTTTCATCTAAAAAATCCTCTTTACTGTTCTACTTTAGAAAAAACTCACCTATGTCTTGGATGTCCTGAGGGTGAGCAGATAAACAGCATTTTTTTTTTTTTTTTTTTGGGAGAACTCTCTCTTTAACCACCAATCCATTTGCAAACATAAATACAGTGGCGTACCGTACAATGAATATTTCATCACTTACAATGCCTGTCATTTCATGGCGTGAAAGGCCTTTGAATGACAAATGTAATTCAATCTGTAAATAAATCCCCCTTCTGGCTTTATGTACTACACAATATCCCTGTCAATCAACGACTTGAAAATCAACGTTCAAACTTGTTTATTCACCTCAAAGGCGTTTAATCCGAACCACTATCTCCTCCTGAGCGAGCATATATTTGTGCGTTTTGTATTCATTCACATGCCTCCACTGTTTAGCCACGAATGTATTCGTGTCTCTCCGCAAGCCGTTTACGAGGAGCTCCCTTGGTTGTAATTTGAGTGCGATTTCTGCGGGTGTGTTTGTTTGTTTGTTTGTTTGTGTGTTAGCTCTCCTGTCAGGCGGCTCTCTCAGGGGTTGAGTGGAAAATCCCTGCAACGGAGCTGCTCTTCCATTAACATTCTCCACCACAGGCAGCCTAAGCCTTCACACACTGCCGCAGCAGAAGCATTTCTTTATCGCAATCGCTCTGCCTTTCTCTCGCCACGTCTTTCTCTATCGCATTGTCCACCTTCTTACGTCTTTTCCCCCTCGCTCCATCTCCGTGACCCTCTCCTCCTGTCTCGCTTTCTCAATCTTTGTTCATTGTCCTGTAGATTTACCTCAGAGAGGAGGCTGAAACCTGCAGTGCAGCGGCAGGCGCATTAAACAGTCCTCACCGTTTGACCGTTCTGCCAGGGGCAAGATTAAATCACCTCAATCTGACATCAAGAAATGAGGTGTGATCCCTGCACCGCTACACATATGCACTAATAAAGTGGCTTAAAAAGGTCATATTAAACAAGTTCTTACTTTTTAAAGGGATAGTTCGCCTAAAAAAGACAATTTGACAAACCTCTTTCTTCTGTGGAACACAGAAGGGTATATTTAAGGGGAACTTTTAATGGAAAAATATACATTTAGTCATTAAAAAAACATGAGTGCTATGGAATTTGGCGTTAAAATGCCATTTTTGTAGACCATTTTTGACCTTGAATGAAAGGTCACTGGTTCTTGTGTATCTTGATTGATTACAACAGCAGATTTGAAACACAATACAGTCTTTATTCTTTCATTAAATTTAATCAAAAACTGTAACCAAGGCTAGTAACAGTGTTATTTTAATATTACTTATATACTTTACTATTTATATGTTATACTATATAATATTGTAGGTCTAGTTTTTGATTGATTTTTTTTTTTTTTTTTCAAATTTAATTTTAATGTTAGATTAATTTTTATATGTTTTTGTCATTTGTATTTTTTTATTTATCTTTTATATTTATTTTTATTTCAGTTTTAGCTTTAGTAATTTTAATACTTCAACTTACTTATTTTTAGTTGGTTGCCAACACTTTGGAAAATGTTGCTGCAATTAGTTATGTATAACTGTATCATTTTAAATCAAGCACAAACACTTAATTTGTTAAGTTGAACACATTACTTATTACTAAATTTTAAGGTGTCATAACTTAACATAGTTCATCTAATATTTATATTTTATGTCAACTTTCAATAGTTTTAGTTTAAATAATTTTAGTTAACAATATCCACACTGGTGGGGAATAATAATGTCACTGACAGTGAAGAATGAAATAATTGCTTGACATTGATGAATAAAATAAATGTCCACTCAACATTTTTTCCAGCTGATTATTGCATTTCACTAGAAAATATCACATTGCATTTGCAAAGTACCAGTTGGTTTCAACATAGTCAGCAGTACTGCAGTAAAAATGTCTTATGAATAATATCCATCAATTATAAAAACCCACTCTAACTCTTTAAACACATTAAACTGCATCTTAAAGGAGTCTGCTTTGATCATTCCTCCATTGGGAAACACACTTCGACCTGCCACAGACTAAGCTCAAGCGAAGCGAGGCCAAAGCAAACTATTTACCACAGGAGCCTATCTAACAATTTCTTCTGATGGTAATTTTGATATATGTGGCTCTAGAGGATATATGTGCTCTATCTGAAGAATCAGTAACTGAATCTGAAGTTCACCAAAGCGTCAAAAACTCCTCGTGTGTGATACTCAGCTATTAAACCACAGGCAAAAGCTTGCTAAACAAAATGTTTCAGGCTAGTTTTCTTTAACATCCTTGAAAACATTCATACTACAAAACTGACATAAATCTGCTTCTATTTTTTTTTTGTATCCGTACTACATACATATAAATGGTGCTGGGTTACCAAAATAAGAGGGATCATACAACATTTTTTTTTTTAGTACTGACCTGAATAAAATATTTCACATAAAAGATGTTTACATATAGTCCACAAGAGAAAATAATAGTTGAATTTCATAAAAATGACCCTGTTCAAAAGTTTTCACACACTTGATTCTTAATACTGTGTTGTTACCTGAATGATCCACAGCTGTTTTTTTTTTTTTTTCTCTTTTTTTCCTTTGTTTTTTTGTTAAGTGATGGTTGTTTATGAGTTCCTTGTTTGTCCTGAACAGTTAAAGTGCCTGCTCACTGATGCTCCAGAAGAAAAAAAAATGCATTAATAGAATGGGGTGAAAACTTTTGGAATTTGAAGATTAGGGAAAATTTAACTTATTTTGTCTTCTGGTGAACATGAAAGTATCTTCTGTTGCTTTTGAAGGGCAATACTGAATGGACAAATATTATATTTAGGCAAAATAAGAAAAATTTACATATCCTCATTATCATATCACCCCCGGCTCTCAATGCATTGTGTTTTTGTTTTTTTTCTGAAGCAACAGTGAGTGTTTGAACCTTCTGCAATAGTTGCATGAGTCCCTCAGTTGTCCTCAGTGTGAAAAGATGGATCTAAAAATCATACAGTCATTGTTGGAAAGTGTTCAAATACACAAAAATGCAGATAAAGCAAATAGTTTGTGGGAAAACATGAACAACTATCACTAAAACAAACAAACAAACAAACAAACCCAACAGCTGTGGATCATTCAGGTAACAACACAGAGAAGAATCAAGGGTATGTAAACTTTTGAACAGGGTCATTTTTACATTTTACACAAACAATTATTTTCTCTTGTGGACTATATGTAAACGTCTTTTATGTGAAATATCTTATTCAGGTGAATACTAAATAAAAAGTAACATGCATTTTGTATGATCCCTCTTTTTTGCTGATTTTGCAGATTCTGACTGTATACTGTATATTTTTTTCACTTTCCACTAAACATACAAAAACCAAACCTTTCAGTTTCTAAAATGCTACAAAATAACATTTTGTGTATTACTACTGTACTTAAATTACTATGGTTTCAATTATGTTTACTTCTTGATTTATGATTCAAAACATGAACAACACAACCAGTGTCTACTTTTTTAAAGCAACTTTATCAAAACATGCCTCTCAAAGAAATTTAGTTTTCTACTAACAAACCAAAACATGTAAATGAGGAAAACACTATTAACCAATAAGCCTAGTCACCTGTAGCGTCTAACTAATTAATATGCACCGTCCACCAGACAATAAGTGTCTTGTTTGTGAAAGAAAAATATTTTCTAATTTAAAAACCTACTATTTTCTTGAGATGCATACTATAAGCATCAAATTATAAAAAAAAATCAATTATTAAAAACAACAGAAATCCATTTTCTGATGATATTGTCATAGTCAAATCCATAAAGAGCTATGAAAAAAACAGGATTCCATCTAAATTAATAAATAAGAAATGCAATTAAATGAATAAATGAAAATATATGTCATCTACACAAAAATATGTTGAAGAATAATTTATATTCAAAGAAGATCCACCCATTTGTCACATTTTGATCATTTAAATAATAAGTAAACATAAAAAACAGATTTTGTTGTACAAAATGCGCTGAAACTCTCATTCTGTTGGATTTCCCACAAAGAGGGGGAGATACACACAGAAAGAGAGAGACGTATTGTTTTTCTTGTTTGTTTCATTCCCATTATGTTTCTCTAGGAAAAAGCGGTTTGATTTTACACGGCTGACCTTTATAGAGATGACACAGTTTCCTGCATTGTGCACTGCAATTTATTTATGTTTATACAGCCGTAGGAGGAAGCCAAAGGGAATGTTACACAAAGAGAGAGAGGAATGACATGCAATTCCTAAACACTGACTGATGCACAGAGAACAGTAATGCATCAATGTGACCCGAACGCCAGACAGGGATTTCCTCATGATGTGCTTCGCATCCACATCTCAGTCAATAACATCCTCTGACAAAACCCATCACAACAGCCCCACTACCTTGCCACTGCAAGTTAAACAGACAAGATGACATTTTAGATGTCATAACTCACCATTCACACCTGTTTACAGGCTCTGTCCTCAATTCCTTGACCCTGAATAACATCGATCAGAATCACTTCCTGACCGTGCCTCAAAAAATGCTCATTACCTGCATTCGGGTTACAACAACGGCAGCATGACATCACACATGAGAGGTCATCAGCTTTAAGAGCGCTCGAGAAGAGCCGGATGATAAATAAAGCACTCGGATGTGCCGCTCACATGGACTTCATTACATTCCCGCTCGTGTGGGATGCATCGGGTCTCTTGCTGATGGATCAGTGAGAGGTTAATGCAGTTCAGGGCCACTGTGTTCGAGAGGCAAGCAGGTAGAGATCGGCTTGGATGTTGGGGCTTTAGATCACCCACGTTACATTATGCAGATAGACAGCATTTGTTATTAAGTGGCAATTAACCCCTCTTTGCACATTCTGAACTACTACAAACACAGGTTTGAGTAAGTGTCTGATCCAGTTTACATTATATACCATTAAAGCCCACTTGGTTTTGTGGCTTCAGCAATGAAGGTAATTATATACTTGATAATCTGCATAACAGCAGTTATCTCTTTGATTGCAGTTGCAGAATTAATTGGCCTTCCTGTTCAGGTGGATTAAAGTTTCACTTTCAGCAATTTATGGCAATTGCTAAAACATTACTGCATTACACAATTAACTATAAGTATACATTGAGTTTGATTTCAAGATTTTTAGATTTATATTTGGTATTTGGATTTACACGACCTACTGATCTGTCACAAAAAGGCCAGTAATCACAGCAAGCCGATATACAGTCGTATCGCACGGCTACGAGTGTGATATTGCTTTTATACAACCGTTTTGACGACACGAGTGTGTAAATACATAAGAAACAACAACAGGGTGTCTTTAAAAACCCTATTTTGTGCAAACTATTTTCTTCCTCCATGGATTCAAATCTCAGTTTGACAGTTTAACAGCTGAGCCCAAGCCTCCATTATTAATTTGAAAACATCATTTTAAAACTAGTAACCAAAGAACGCTGAGTTGCTTCATTAAAAAGCTTATTGTATTACTGTATTTAAAGCTCACTGTATTATGTAGAGTATAATGAGAGAGTGACGGACTGACCGAGGGTGATTGCCTGCATCTGATACAGCATTCTTTCTTCAGCTCAAACCCATATTGAGCATAAAATATTAGTTTGAATGTCCACTGAGGAAAGCAATATCTTTGTTGTACTATCCTTTCATCTGTTAAGGGTGATTTTTGATGACAGCACTGCTTAGGGCATTTGCTGGCTGTATCTTTCAAGTTGTTGAAAGTAAACATAAGTGGCACATTTTACAACCGAGTTTCAGTCTCTTTCTATATAAAAGTCTTTATTGCTGACTCATTCATAAAAACAGTCTCTTGTGCCATTTAATGGATGGAATAATGCAACTAAAATCACTATCAATAAACACCAGTTCCCAATAATAAATACTATTCTTGAATTATATTTATTATTTATATAAAATACTATTTGTTGAATAATAATATTTAATAAACAACAGCAAGAGCCAACATAGAAGTTGCTAGGCAATTTAGTCAAAAATACAAAGGCAGCACTCTGATATACAGCATTGATGAGGTGCCCTCAGCCAAAACTATTTGCTCTGGAACAAATAATACATTAATGAGACCAAAGATTGCCATTAGATTTACCCAAAACAAATTATACCTTTATATGTTTAATCACTATAAAAACATCAGAGCCAGTGGCAAATTACAGAAGAATCAATGTTATCTTTATTAACAAACCGTATGTTTGAAATCTAAACAAGTACATTTTGTGACACAAAAACAGTATTATTATTAAACTGATATTGGATTTGAGTGTCCGCCATTACACTCGCTGTGAGAAATACCGCAAACAGAGTGATGCAGTAAAACAGTTGTTGGAGTTCTCTAAAATTATCACTCTAATATCGCATTCAGCCAATCCGATTTGAGAACTAGAAAGAACTGCTGTATAATATTTATTTAACAGCAGCAACAGCCAACATTGAGGCTGCCAAGCAATTCAGTCAAAAGTACAAAGGCAGCACTCTGATAAACAGCATTAAATATTCAATAATTATAGTGTGAAGAGATTTTGCCCTCAGCCAAAACTATTTGCTCTGAAACAAATAATAGGATAATGAGACCAAAGACTGCCTGTTAGATTTACCCTAAATGACTTGTATCTTATGTTTAACCACTATAGAGACATCAGAGCCAGTGGCAAATTCCAGAAGATCTGGCCTAGGTAAGGCTGCTCTCGGCGGGTTCATGAGAGCTGAACAGCTGCTTACGCCCTGGAGCTCAAATCTAGACATTATATGTATTAAGAAACCACTATGTGACCCTGGACCACAAAACCAGTCATCATTTTTTGTAAGCTGGATAAATATGCTTTCCATTGATGTATGGTTTGCTAGGATAGGACAATATTTGGCTGAGATATAACTATTTGAAAATCTGGAATGAGGGTGCAAAAAAAGCACAACTTTGGAAAAAAATTGTCTTTGTTGTTCAATTGAAATTCTCAGCAATGCATATTAATAAACTAAAATTAAGTTTTGATATATTTACAGTAGGAAATGTACAAAATATCTTCATGAAACATGATCTTTACTTAATATGCTAATGATTTTTGGCATAAAAGATAAATAGATCATTTTGACCCATACAATGTATTTTTGGCTATTGCTACCTGTGCTACTTCAGACTGGTTTTGTGGTCCAGGGTCACATATTTGAAGTCTAAACAAGTATATTCTCACCTAAAAACTCTTAAAACTACATTCCGTGACACAAAAACAGCATTATTTATAAAATTATAGTGGATTTGGATGTCCATTACACTCGGAATGATACAAATGGTGAAACGATTGAAGTTCACATATCACTAGAATATCGCACACCTCTCAGCCAATCAGATTCGAGGACCAGAAAGAACTGTTGTATATCTACACACACAGCATATAATCCATTTAAAGGTATATATATTTGGTAGTGCAAGAATATATATATACTATATATACAATACTGGATAAGTCTTCAAAGATAAAAAGCTGAAATCACAAGGTCTTCATCACTAATTTAATAGAGAAGGAAGCAATATTACTTGCTTCTAGATGTGTTTCAGGCCTCTATTGGAATGAAAATGAAAAAGTGAATCAAGAAATGGAGTAAGTTTTAGTGAACTAGCAGAAAAAACCCTGAGTCCAGTTACGGTCCTTGAAATGGCAGGGGAGGACCTCTCCACAAGCTCCCTAGAAACATTACAAGTAATATATTCCAATTAGTATGGGAGGATGTTCAACTAGGCTACATTTGCATTTGATTTCGTGCCTACATTTGTGGATAAGAGTATGTGTGTGGGTAAAGAGAGAGCTCATTTAATTCTTCTTCAAACAAGAAAAGAAAGTAACTGAAACTGTGGATATAAGAACATAAATTAGAGTTCAGCGCTTTGAATTACTCTTAAAATGCTTCATTGAAGAGAATTTGATAAGACACAACACATTAAAACATGAATGGTGTTTTTCTGAAACAAATATTAGATTTGGACAGCTGAATATCCAAGTCGGAATGAATCCAAAAGCAAAAAAAAAAATCTGAAAGGAAAGGACAGTCCACTCGGCAAACCATGAATATCTTTTCCATTTTTGAGAAGCAGTCATATGATATCAGTGTCAAAGCACGAGCTATCACTCGCTTGCTTTGACACTGCAGAAAGCTGCAAGTGTCTCAAATGCAATATTTCTCAGTTCCCAGTTACATTATTTGATCTACTACATAGGGTAAAATTCAAAAACAGGCTTTTCATACTCTGTCAGAGGCTACTGTGTTCAGAGGACAAGCTCTAATAATTTAAGAGAGCTGTAGCAGTGCTATGCGACGTAATTCACAATCACAGCGGTTTGATTGCAGGTTTAGAGCACAAACTCTATTGCTACATTCTGCAGCGGGTGATTAAGTGACAATTGAATTACAGCTGTAATTGCAAACCACACTGAAGTTTTACCTGGCAGGCTAGAAGCTAGAGAGCATGAAATGTGTTTTCCCAGAGCCCACGTCGAACTTCTTTCTCAAAGTTTAACAAAAAACTTTTCTTTCATTGGAAAAGCACTGAATGTAATTTCAATGGTCAAACAGAATAAATCAGCAGGGGTCTTTAATCTAATTCAAGCTGGTGCTTTGTTTGAAATGTACTTTATATTGTATTTTAGTCTAACACATTTTGATAGTATGCAATATCTTAAACTAATATGTTCGACCTCCTGTTGAGGACCCTTCACTACAATTTTCATGTTACTGTTTATTAAAATGAATTTGTACCTTAGTCAAAAATCAGATTTAATTTGATATTGAAAATGATGAGAGGCATACAGTATGTTGAATGAGTTATACAGTTGTTTACTTTGCTGCTGATCATTTAATAAAATAAATATTTAAAATATTACCCTATATTTTCCATTTATTAAAAAATATTTCCAAGAAACTACAGAAAACATGGATTGTAAAAATTAGACATGACCGATATATTGTACTTCTATCTATAACAGACTTGGTTTCGTGTCACCAATTTAGGAATTTATTCTTCATAGATAAAAAGGATGGACAGATGGAAGTTTTGAAGTGTAGAATGATAGATGAGTTGAAGGGTAGACAAATGGATGAAAAGACATAATGGATTGATGGACAGGAGGGAAAATATAATGATCAATACACAGAACAACAATGACAGAGAACAGATAGAGAATGTTAGAAATTATGATATAATGAAAGATAAAACAATAAATAGAACAGTAGTACGATAGAACGATTTGTACAATAGAGGGACAGACAGAATGACAGATAAAAAAACAATACACAGAATGATAGTAGAGTTATAGAACAATAGATAAAACAAACGCAACAATAGTATGACTGATGACAGACAGAACGATAGATAAAACACTAAACAGAACGATAGAATGACAAAGTGTTAGAATGATAGAACAAATGATAGAATGAACGATAGATATCTAGAACACTAGAAATTATGATGTAACAATAGATAAAACGATAAACAGAACAGTAGTATGATAGAATGATGGTACAATGGAACACTGATAGGTAGGTAGACAGACAGACAGACAGACAGACAAAATGACAGAGTATGACAGAACAAGTGATAGAATGAACGTTCTATTTATAAATAAAAGAATGCTAGAAACAATGATTGTATGATAGAATGATGAAACAGATAAAGATGATAGAATGATAAACTAGATAGATAGATAGATAGATAGATAGATAGATAGATAGATAGATAGATAGATAGATAGATAGATAGATAGATAGATAGATAGATAGATGATAGCTGATAGAATACAACAATAAATTGAAAGATAGACAGAACCATAGATACAACAACAGACAGAATAATGGATGGATGGATGGATGGATGGATACCTGCAGAAAGGTAGATAGAAAGAAGTGATGATAGAATAGATAGAATTATAGATGATACGATAGATAGATAGATAGATAGATAGATAGATAGATAGATAGATAGATAGATAGATAGATAGATAGATAGATAGATAGATAGATAGATAGATAGATAGATAGATAGATAGATAGAACGACAGAGGACAGTAGAACGATAGATTAAATACAAAAAAGAAATGGATGGATGGATGGATGGATGGATGGATAGGATTTAGAAAACTCTCCAAAAACGAGATCTGTGCAAAGTTTTGGTGGTGCGCTGGCAGAGAAACATTGCCCTACAAGAGCGTGTTAATCATGCCGGTTTGAAGCTCAGCCTGAGTAGTCTTGCCACTGATAGGCCCTGATGAAATGGCGTTATAATTAAAACCACTCATGTGTTCAAAATAAATGTCGGCCCACGTCCCTCGCCAGGGCACCGACACCACTGGGGAACGCTGGCAATTACAGTCAATATTTCTCATTTCCACTAAGCTGTAGGAATAGTCTTCTCTATGGCTCCCAATGGACTATAGGCAGAATGAAATTCATTTGTCAAGACATGCACAGTGGCATCACTGTTTTTTGGCAATGTATTGACAAACCGTTATGACATTTAAAGTCTGACATAAAGGATAAAAAGCATCACATACTTCCAAGGAGTTCGATAGCAGCTGCCAATGAAATAAATGGGAATGCTAACAAATAGCTTTTTTCAGGTATCATAGTAGACATCTTTTGCCAAATAACAAATATGCTAATTAATATTCATGAGCCAAACTTATGCATTGTACAACTTGTCCTGCCCACACAACTAGAAAAGGCTGCACTGATGGGTTCATAAACATGCCTCACTTTAAAATCCAGATAAACAAGACGCTGAATCAGGGCAGACATAATAATCCCCCGCGACACGCCTTGACTCTGTGATCGTCTAATTAGCCCTTAATACATGATGAGGAGAGGTACTAATAACAGCACACTTATGCATATTCTGCGTTTTGGCTCACCATCCTTGGCCTCGGGAGTCTCTGCGGAGGATGTTCTGTGAGGACGGAGGGAATGTAGGTGAATTATGAAATCCTTTGCCTTTCATGTGTTTATTTAATATTAATTGCTGAGGTTTTTATTCGTTTTCTCAATGGGTATGGCACAGTTAATAAAACAAGAGTCCAGACAGACGCAGACACAATGAGGAGGAGAGAGAGAGAGTGTGAGTCTCTATCTAATGATTCTCTGAATCGTGAAAAGCCTGGCGGACGGCTCTTGTGCAGAATCCAGGTCAAAGCTGCAGAGTTCCCTGGCTGGCACACGGAAAAGTGGGGCGAACTCAAACTTTCCCTCCTTTTTTTCCAAGTGAGTAAGCAGTATGACACACTCCCTCACAGAAAACATCACCAGCGATCATACTGAAAGGAGGAGGAGGAAGAGAAGCAAAGATTTAAGGATGAAATAAACAGGAAAAAGACGTTAATGAGGGAAGGAAGGAAAGCAGGGTAGGAAGGAAGGAATACATGATGAAACTGAGGAAAGAAAGAACTGGAGAAACAAAGAATATGTGTAAATGTAGAACTAGAAAAAATATTCAAATGTAACATTGCATGTTATATAGACTTTACAGAAAAAGAGGTTGTTAAAAGTTTCTATAGGGCAATACTAGTAGCTGGTGTATCCTGAGTGGTTGCTAGGGTGTTGCTAGGCAGTTGCATGATACGACAAATAGATTGATTGATTGAAAGACTGAACGACAGACAGATAGAACAATTGAACGACAAAGATAGAACAATTGAATGACAGATAGACAGAACGACTGAATGACAGAGAATGATTGAAGATTGAACGGCATAGGACAATTGAACGACAGATAGATAGAACGATTGAAGATTGAACGATGGAACGAAAGATTGATTGACTGAACGACAGACAGAACAATTGAATGACAAAGATAGAACAGATAGAACGATTGAATGACAGATAGAACAACTGAAGATTGAACGACAGATAGATTGAACGATTGAATGACAGACAGATAGAACAACTGAACGACAGACAGACAGACATATAGATAGATAGATAGATAGATAGATAGATAGATAGATAGATAGATAGATAGATAGATAGATAGATAGATAGATAGATAGATAGATAGAATGATTGAATGATTGAACGACAGATAGAATGACTGAACGACAGATAGAATGATTGAATGACAGATAGATAGAATGATTGAACAACAGATAGATAGAACGACTGAATGACAGATAGATAAAACGATTGAAGTTTGAACGACAGAATGATTGAACGATTAAACAACAGATAGTTAGAACGACTGAATGACAGATAGATAGAAAGACTCTATGACAGATAGAACGATTAAACAACAGATAGATAGAACAATTGAACAACAGATAGAACGATTGTACGACAGATAGATAGAACAATTGAACAACAGATAGACAAAAGGATTACAACAGATAGAATGATTGTACGGCAGATAGATAGATTGAACAAGACAGATAGAACAACTGAACGACAGATAGAATGACTGAACGACAGATAGAACGATGGAACGAAAGATTGATTGACTGAACGACAGACAGAACAATTGAATGACAAAGATAGAACAACAGATAGAACGACTGAATGACAGATAGAACGATTGAAGATCGAACGACAGATAGATAGATTGAACGATTGAATGACAGACAGATAGAACAACTGAACGACAGATAGATAGATAGATAGATAGATAGATAGATAGATTGAACGACAGATAGAACAATTGAATGACAGATAGATAGAATGATTGAACGATTGAACAACAGACAGATAGAACAACTGAACGACAGATAGATAAAAAGATTGAAGTTTGAACGACATAGAACGATTGAACGACTGAGAACGATTGAACGACTGAACGACAGAAAGATGGAATGATTGAACGACTGAACGACAGATAGATTGAATGACTGAATGACAGATAGATAGAACGACTGAATGACAGATAGATAGAAAGACTCTACGACAGATAGAACAATTGAACAACAGATAGATAGAATGATTGTACGACAGATAGAACAATTGAACAACAGATAGACAAAACGATTGAACAACAGATAGAACGATTGTACGACAGCTAGAACGATTGTACGAGAGATAGATAGAACGATTGTACGACAGATAGAACGTTTGAACAACAGATAGAACGATTAAACAACAGATAGATAGAACGATTAAACAACAGATAGATAGAACGATTGTACGACAGATAGAACAATTGAACAACAGATAGACAAAACGAATGAACAACAGATAGAACGATTGTACGAGAGATAGATAGAACGATTGTACGACAGATAGAACGTTTGAACAACAGATAGAACGATTAAACAACAGATAGATAGAACAATTAAACAACAGATAGATAGAACGATTGTACGACAGATAGAACAATTGAACAACAGATAGACAAAACGAATGAACAACAGATAGAACGATTGTACGAGAGATAGATAGAAAGAGCTGTATCTGTTCAATCGTTCTATCACATCAAGATGAATTTGTTCTGACACAGCTTAACTCTGAGTTCTTGTCCTATT
This sequence comes from Garra rufa, assembly GCF_049309525.1. Classification (NCBI taxonomy): domain Eukaryota; kingdom Metazoa; phylum Chordata; class Actinopteri; order Cypriniformes; family Cyprinidae; genus Garra; species Garra rufa. Next base: position 48,720,412 of record NC_133365.1, on the reverse strand, counting down.
TTATTACCATTTTCTAAACTATAGAAAATAAACTGTGATAATGTGAGAAATGTTAAAGGTGTCTGAATCAATTTTGGTTTGACTAGATATGGGTAACAAAACGATAGATAAAATGATAGACAGACAGACATGCAGACAGACAGATAGATAGATTCTGAATGAAGGGATCAGGGATTTAATTGCAGCATGTACAACAACAGTATGTTATATTTTTCAAGCCAAACATAATGAAACAACTGCCACAACACAGTTTGAAGGAAGTCAAGGAGTCATGCTCAACACAGACAGACAAAAGAAGAGAGAGGGAACACAAGGGATGAAAGGTAGACAGTGTGACAGAAAAGCAAGTTAGCTGAGGTTGAAAGGATGAAAGGATGAGAAGAGGAGGACTGAGAGAGAGAGAGAGAGAGAGAGAGAGAGAGAGAGAGAGAGAGAGAGAGAGAGAGAGAGAGAGAGAGAGAGAGAGAGAGAGAGAGAGAGAGAGAGAAGCTTTTGAAGAAAACAAGGCCGTCAAAAAAAAGCAAGAGAGCCTCTCAGTGGTTTTTATATGTCGTTCGTTTCTCCAAAAATAGAGAGGTGAAAATACTGACAAGCAGTGACACTGTGAGCGTTGATTCCTGCATTGATGAGACAAGTGCATATGTGGTGGGAAAAACCACTGTGTTAGAGGGTTAAAAAGACAGAAAGAGAAGCTGTTTTTAGGAAGAAGCAAACCGCTTGCGATTCTGATTACCCTTCTTTTCTTGGTACTATTGATCACAGCTGTGACAGAGCGTATGAATTCTGAAAGTCAAAAAGAAGACAATGAACTGACAGAAAATCAAACAAGTTTTTCAATGTCATACTTTTTTTTGTTTTGAGGAGCAACAATAATATGTCAATACATAGGAAACAGTGATGCGCGGGTTTAATAGGCTACTTTTAAACTCATATAGCTCAGTAATGTCAGTTTTATGTATTTTCTGAGAGGGTTGGGATTTTTGTTGGGAAAGTCAGGGGAGAGACACACACTTCGATTAGACTGGATAAACATGCAGCATCTTAATTGTTAAGAAAATGGTATTCCTAATAAATGTCTCGAATATTTTGATTATGTCCAATGCTTTTTTTTTTTTTTTTTGTATTTTTAGACACATTTCACTATGTCTTTTCAAATGCCTAGGTCTGTTTAATTTCCTTAATTATAACATTTCTAGCACTATTTTTAAACGTTTATTCAAGCATTGATATATAAATTATCTCATGTATATGCTTGTTTAAAACCAGGGATAAAAAACGAATTCCAAGTAAAAATGATATTTTTTCTTTACATTTCCAGAGAGCGAAACGAAAATTCCTTTGTAGAAGGACATTACTTAAAACATTACTTAATAAATTCAAGGCACTATAATTTCCTTATTCATTTGATACAACTATTATAGCTATACAATTAATATATATAAAATAATAATATTTTGTCATATTTGTGTTTCCTGAATTGATACAAGAAAACTTCGTTTTGAAGTGCATATTGTATAAGAAAATTCGTTAAGCTAGCCTATTAAATTGATTTAATATTCTTGATAATTTTTAGAAGAAGTTAAAAGTTAAGAAAAAAGGAATTAGCTTGTAGTCTATATATATTTAGGGCTATAGGCTAATCTTTTTTCTTAACTTTTAGCACACCGTAGATCGAAATAAAATAATTCTTGATATTTAACATCGGAGAATCACTGACATAATTTAGAGTACTTCGAAAACGAAACTATTTAAATCTGCATAAAGGAAAGACAAAATAAATCACAACAAGAACAATCTGTATTTTTCTTGTAATCAAGAACATTTCTTTTGACAAAATTACCTAATAAATGCTGAATGATGTTTGACAGTGAACGCATCTCAACCGCATAGCCGCATATAATCGCTGGTGTCTGTTGCAAATATTAAACATGCGGGTCAAGAAGCGGGTCGGGTACAATATTTTCTTTTTTCTTTTTTTTTCGGTCCGAGTTGCGGGCGGGTTAGTTGAAAAAGTTGGTCGGGTTCGGGTTGTTTATACATTGACCTGCGCATCACTGATAGGAAAATCTTAAAGGTGCCATAGAATGCATTGAGAGAATATTTTAAATTGTTCTCTGATATCTACATAGAAGGTATATGGCATAAGGGCAAAAAATCTCCAGAAATGGTTTAACAGGTCCATTTACAACCCTAGGATTTGTCCCTAGAATGAAATGCTTTGTTTTTGCCTTATTTGGACGCTTCAAGAATATTAATGAGCTCTGCTCTGATTGGATGTTTCACAAAGCTTCTCATCTCAATAGTTTGCACCAAGCGGCAACCTCCCGCTCTCTCTATTGAAACCATAGACTGTAAAAAAGATGGACAACGCGTTTCCGCTTCTTTCCACTATAGAAAAGTGAAGCCAAAACAGCTCAATATGGCCGCTACCATCTTGGGGGAAGTTACGTCATTTGGAGCCAGGGCATGCGCAGTAGAGGTTCGTTTGGAGCCAGAGCATGCGCAGTAGTGTCGTGAGGCGGAGCCGCGGTGTCAAAGTCCCGCCCAAACTCCCGCAGACCCAATCGCACGATCACAATCATGACACCACACCCCGTTTTTATAGCATCAAATAACTACTTAAAAGCAAACTTATTAGAAAAACGAACACCTGAGCATGAATCAGCATTATAAAAACTACCTCACACGATGGAAATCACCTTTGGAAAAAAATTATTTGCCGTGTAATTCGATTATTTAGTTTGGCTCACGTCCCATTAGATTACATGGAGAGGGCGGGGTTTATGACCTATACTGCAGCCAGCCACCGGGGGGCGATCGAAAACTTTTGGCTTCACTTTTCAGGACACCTACGGCACGCTTGATTGAAACCAACACGGAAGTGTCTCAAACTGCAATTCATCGACTGGCCGCTAGAGACTGGCTGCAAAAGGTAGTCAGCCCCATTGACTCCCCATGTTAAAATGCCCAACTTTACAGCAGAAAAAAGTATGTTTACAGCCTGGTTCAAAAAATGGTTTTGGTCTATATAGCTAGTTTTGCCCTTCATGTCAACTGTGAGGGGGGTGATTTTTTTTTATAACTCATCCGTTTAAGTTATATTAAGCCTTAAAGTTCAGCATAATTAAGGGCGTGGCCACTTGAGTGACAGGGGGATTGCCGCTGCTGTCACGACTGTCGCGCTAGGCGGGCGTGGTTTCAGCAACCAGCTCCACCCACGTCCCACCTTTTTGCCCATTTTTGATTATCCGGCAGTGACGCGCGGAGACACGATTCCAAGATGGCGACGGCCGAATCCCGCCCACTACAGGCTTCAAAATAGCGCTTCAGAATCCTACGGGTGACGTCACGGATACTACGTCCATATTTTTTACAGTCTATGGTTCGCACATGGATAAAAATATATATTTAATTAGGAGCTCTAGCCGCTTTTAATATGCGGTTTGTTGAATCTGCCGTTTTTAATCGCGGGTATATTAGTCTGATTACTGTGATGCATGTGCTCTGTGTAAAGTTACAATGCAGAGACAGAGAAGTTGAACTGCTCCTCAGTGATTCTCGGGATCTGTAAATCATTCGCCATCATCAGGCAGTTATTTCTCCATCATTCACCATCATGAGCGCAGTCATCTCTCTGTTTATGTGGTAAGTGAAATCCTATGTATTGCAATGTAACAGTCTAGCGCTAGCATTAAGCTAACCGTGTCCCTTCTGTGGCTTGCCTTGTTTAACTGATGTGCTGACGTTACCGATGATTGGGCGATGCAAATGTTGGAGGCGTAACTATTAACGATCCCCAGACTGTTTCGTGACAGTCGGTGTTATGTTGGAATTGACCTATTTTACAGTGGTCTTTTGCAAATACTAGATTTATATAAGAAGGAGGAAACAATGGTGTTTGAGACTCATGGTATGTCATGTCCATGTTCTGAACTGTTATTATTTAACTATGCCAAGGTAAACACAGTTTTCCATTCTATGGCACCTTTAAAACTACAACTAAAAGTTTTGTTTAAGTCAGTGTTTCCCGACCCTATACAGTACAACCTTCACAAATAAATAAATAAATACATAAATAAATAGGTAATCTTGTAAAAGGATTAAAATGTTTTTTCTTAAATTTTATTATATTTTAATACGCAATTTATTCCTGTGATCAAAGCTGAATTTTTAGTATTATTACTTAAGTCTTTAGTGTCACATAATCCTTCAGAAATCATTCTAATATGCTGATTTAGAATATTACAAGGCAATATGATATGCTAATGAATCATTTCTAATTTATTACCAAATGTTGAAAACACTTGTGCTGCATCTGTCTTTAAATCGCTCTACGGATTTTTTATTACTACCTGACCTTTATAGTGATCCATGACCTAGTGCTGTAGTTGGCACCGTTTTAGATTTGTATGGGTTATGCGGATCTTACACTAATTTAAAAAGGTGTTTCTGAGCACACAGTCTCCCACAGAGAAGGGTTCGTGCTTAAATTTAATTTAACTCGTGTTATAATGAGAAGAGTGTAATAATGATGCAGAGTTCTCTGTTCATTTAGTGGCAGCTAATGGCAGGAAGGATAATACATTTATCATAGACACACACACACACGCAACTGAATGGAGGGTGCTTCACTAATACATTAATCAACACAGAACAGGACCAGAGCAGTAAAAAAACAACTATAGAATTCTAAAATTAAATGTTTGAGAATTCTTACAAAAATGTAGTTTCTTCTCAAATACTGTGCATATGAAAATAAAGCTGTGGAAACTTGGTATTAACATCCTAGTCATGAAAAAACAGTTACATTTTGGCTTAACCATTCTGACTGAAAGTTATGAAGTTATGGTTTGAATATTACAATGTAACAAATATCAGAACAACAATTGGACTGATCGAAGGGTAGAAGACAGATAAAGTAAATGACAGATGTTAAACACAACCCAGTGCTGGGTTAAATATGGACAAACCCAGCAATTGGGTTGTTTTGACCTAGCAGTTGGGTTAAATGTTTAACCCAACCTTCTGGGTAGTTTTAATTAACTCAAATATTGCATAAAAGGAACCCAAAATAGGTTGGATATGTACATTTATATGTTCAATAAATGAATATTTATTAAGTGGTTTATTAAGTTGAATAAATAATAATTAAATAAACATTTTTAAAAATTGCTTATTAATAAATGTTCACCTTTTGATCATTGCTGATGCCTCTAGCAAATCTGTGTATGAATTTTAATTTACAACCTATTTTGGGTTCATGTTAAGCTAGCCATATTCATAGTCATTTTTAAACAGTAGTTATGTTAAATAAAACTACCCAGAATATTTGGTTCAACATTTACCCAACTGTTGGGTCAAAACAACCTAATGGGTTTGTCCATATTTCAGCATTTTTTTTAGAGAATTTTAACTAAAGGATTAAATTAGATAAAACATTGAAACAAATTGTATTCATTTTAACATACATTTATGATCAAATCTTTTGAAATTAGTGAAAAATTACAAAAAATGACAGATCAGACTGAAAATGTTATAAAAAGTACACCCTGAAAAATGCTGGGTTATTTAGTTATTTTTTTAACCCAAATGCTGGGTTCAACCTGCTGGGTCATTTTATTGGGTTGTTTTTAATAATTTTAGCCAGGTCCTGGGTAGTTTTTTTTTTTTTTTTTTTGCATTGTGAAAAAACGCTGGGTTGGTTTTTTTTTTCAACCCAAATGCTGGGTTCAACTTGTTGGGTCATTTTATTGGGTTGTCTTTAATAATTTTAGCCAGGTCCTGGGTAGTTTTTTTTGTTTTGTTTTTTGCATTCTAAAAAAACGCTGGGTTGTTGTTGTTTTTTTAACCCAAATGCTGGGTTCAACCTGCTGGGTCATTTTATTGGGTTGTTTTTAATAATTTTAGCCAGGTCCTGGGTAGTTTTTTTTTTTTTTTTTTTTTTTTTTTTTTTGCATTGTGAAAAAACGCTGGGTTGGTTTTTTTTTTCAACCCAAATGCTGGGTTCAACTTGTTGGGTCATTTTATTGGGTTGTTTTTAATAATTTTAGCCAGGTCCTGGGTAGTTTTTTTTGTTTTGTTTTTTGCATTCTAAAAAAACGCTGGGTTGTTGTTGTTTTTTTAACCCAAATGCTGGGTTCAACCTGCTGGGTCATTTTATTGGGTTGTTTTTAATAATTTTAGCCAGGTCCTGGGTAGTTTTTTTTTGTTTTGTTTTTTTGCATTCTAAAAAAACGCTGGGTTGTTTTGTTTTTTTAACCCAAATGCTGGGTTCAACTTGTTGGGTCATTTTATTGGGTTATTTTTATAAAAAAATTCCCAGGTGCTGGGTAGTTTTTCTATAAGTAAGATGTTGGGTCATTTGTAATGGACTGGTAAATTTTGGGTGATTTCTTTTTTAACCCAATCGCTGAGTTGAGCCTTCTTCATTTCTTTAGCGAAATAAAGGTTTCTTTCCAGTTTATTTAATTTAGACAGTTTTACTGTGCTGTGAATTGTATTATTTTATGCAACGCAACATACAAGTATGAAATGTCAGTCAGCAGCAATTGTTCCTTTTGCATGATGGAAATGCCTTTTGCTTTGCATAACAAACAGATTTTATTCGTTATAAAACTGAATTTAATTAAATTTGATTTTAAAATATGTTCTCTAATTTCAGTACTGTTTGTTTATGGGTAGTTTATGGAGTCAATCATGGCATCTTTTAGCTACAAGTGAAATGCAAGGCTGTGGTCTGTGGTCCATAGTTCCCCTTGGCAAACAGCAGCCCATCAATGGCTTAGATTTTGCCAACATATTGGGACAAGAATTAGCACTATTACAGTGAAAAGTGATTACAGAGAACGGGTGAATACACTTAAATTAAAAAGATGCTGTTAAATGTTACCTTTTTATTTTTAATTGCTTGTTAAACGAATGTAATGTGTGTAATAAATTAAACAATGCTGTATTCACCCAAATAAATTCAGTTTGTCTTATATTTTTGTCCATTTGTGTTCTTGCTTAATAATAAATGTTAATCTTTTGATTATTGTTGTTGTCTTGTCTCTATAAATTTGTATGTGATTTTTAATTGTCAGCCCATTTTAAGCCAGAAATATAGTATTTTTAAACAACAGTTGACTTGAATAGAACATCCCAGCATGTTGGGTAAAATCATTTAACCCAAACAGCTGGGTCAAAATAATCCAGCATGCGTTCTGTCCAATATTTACCCAGCGCTTGGTTGGCAAATAACCCAAGTTGGGTTGTTTTCAACCCCATATTTTAAGAGTGTAATATAAAATTGGACAAATCTGAATGCAAAATCTATTAATTTAATTTTTTCAGAACTTCAGAATTTTTAAAGATAACTATCCTATAAATATTTAAACTTTAAAAAAGTCAATATGCAAAAGTTTGCTTTTTTAGTTAAAAACAACAGTGACATGAAGTCCTTTGAATTTCAATTAATTTTAATTCTACTTTCTTATAGTTCACTGGAATCTAAAATGCATTTTCAAATCAGTTCTGAATCGCACATAAACCTATCTGACATTAGTCCAGCCTGCAAGGTTGGTAAACAGCTGCTATTTTTGTAAACCTGACTTTTATCGACCCCTTTTATCTAAGACCTGTAAACTCAAAATGAACTTTTACTGGTTGCTCAGCATAATGTCTGATCGATACTATAACTCATTGTAGAATAAGCATGTCTGACTGACATATAAGGATGATCATGGTCATGAAAGAAAGCAAAAATAAAAGGCAATTAAAATATGGTAAGATTGAGCCTATTACAAAAGGGCAAGACTCAGTTAACCTCTACTAGAATAATCTATTAAGAAAAAAAAAATAGAAGTGCATTAATGGACATGGACAATGGACTATTTCAAGATATTTTGAAATTTAATTTCTGTAATGCAAAGCTGAAAATCCAAAGTTCTATACCATTCCAAATAGTCCAAGCTGTTCTAAAGCATCCTAATTACCCTGATTCATTGGGAACAGCTGTTTTAATCAACTCAACAGGTGAAAAACACAGAAGCTCTCTGTTGGTTTGTGGACAGTCATGGCAAAGACAAAGGAGCTTTGAGGACCTTATATATATATATATACAGATATACAGGGTGGGCCATTTATATGGATACACCTTAATAAAATGGGAATGGTTGGTGATATTAACGTCCTGTTTGTGGCACATCAGTATCTTGAAAAGTTTGCCCCCTCACATATACTAATGTGCCACAAACAGGACGTTAATATCACCAACCATTCCCATTTTATTAAGGTGTATCCATATAAATGGCCCACCCTGTATATCTGTATATCTATATATCTATATATCTATATATCTAGATAGATAGATAGATAGATAGATAGATAGATAGATAGATAGATAGATAGATAGATAGATAGACAGACAGACAGACAGACAGACAGACAGACAGACAGATAGAACGACAGAGGACAGTAGAACGATAGATTAAAGTTAGAATGTCTTGATGAAGGGCTCAGCAATTATTTATAAAGATTATATATGCTATTACTGCTATTTCTAATCATTTTTTAAAAAATTATGTAAAAATGCTGCAAAATTAATTAATTACTTAAAAAAAATTAATCTAACAAACTTTTGAACAGTACTGCAGTTATAGTCAAAGGCAAATATCTAACCAGATATTATTATTGGAGCCAACTTATAATTTCTTACAATAATGATGTATTTAACATTAGCTAGCATTTTCATTCTATTAAATGATTATTTAATAAACTATCTGCCATAAATGTATGTATATGTATAAATGTAATACACATAATAAAAAATACCATGTAGATGTACAATATAGAAAACAAATGATACCCCTAGTGAAAAATAAACATGCTAACATGTATTTATTTCACGCCAAGTATACTACAATTACATTTACATTATGCACAAATACCATGCAATTGTACTTTTAGTATACTAAATTGGTATATTTAAAGTCTGCTAAATTGGAATGACTAATTTTGTACTTAATTGTGTGGACGTAGTGCTGAAGTCCAAGTAAATATATACTTGGTTATATTTGATTGTCCTAAAGTGGAACTATTGCAGGTATACTTTAGGTACAATTGAAATATTTTGCATTTATTTAAAGATCATACAATCCTCATCAATAGTGACATTATAACACATATCAGGCTTAATATTAAAAATTGTGCATTGTGCACAAGTAGTACTCTAAAGTTTAAAAGTTTAATCACAATTTTTATATCAAGTCTTGAGCGATATGTCAGTAAATTTGTTAACAGACTTGAACTATATTTAGATTTAAAATGCATTTATTTTAAACTATTACTTTTTTTTACTAGGGACAATCAAGACAACCAGTCATGGTGTATTATACAGCAGTGCTGTTGACAAATACTTGACAAATAATTAATCCATACTCCAAAACTAAGTGAGTCAAGGCCCGAAAAAAATCAAGTGAGTGAAATGAGACATTATCACTCCACACACACAGTAACTTCTGCAAATACATCAGAGTCACTCGCAAGCCTTGCTAGTGTGTATGTGACCACTGCATGAAAGTTTTGTAAACATCAGCTACAGATCACACACAGCTGTCTCATTGATCTCATGACTTACAGATCTCAGATATACTACAGAAACAAGAGGACAGGTAACATAAATAAAGAAATAAACTGACGACAAAACATTTAAATATTGAAAACAAATGCACAGCCTGCAGGTGGTAATGAGGCCACAACATGAGTCACACTTCAAGAGTGCATTCATTTTCAATAATTCAGAGGTCTGGATTCAGTAATTCTGCTTATATTACAGTAACCGCATTCCACAGGTGAAATTACTCATTTTAAGACATTTTTCATGTCCCTTAAACTACTTCCTTACACAGAGAAAATGTTCTGCTTATAAACAGCTTTACAGTTAGATGTTATTTGCATTTCCAAGGTCCTCAGAAGTGGAAGTCATCATAGATAGGTAAAGTAGTGAATAGTATAGTTTAGTACTTTAATTTAGTAGTTTTTAATAGTATATAGTCATATTTTATAGTTTATAGTCATTTGCCCCAATAGCATTTCTAAAACTTTCCAAAAGAAGGAAAAATATCAAGGTACTGATTAAGAGATTGATCAGCTTGTGTCGTTACAAACTTGTATGACAAAAATAAGAGTTGGATTTTCCCAATGTTTCTACACTTCTTTTTTGTTCCACAGAAAAAGTCAACTATACAAGTTAGGAATAGACATTTCCAAGTAAACAGTCACACTCTTGTTAATTCACAAAGAACGCAGCAATGTGATATAGAACTGTAATTTGGTCAACAAATTTACAGCATTACAGAACAGATTCAGAACACTAATCAACACTCTGGAACGTCTGTCAGCCAATCAGAATCAAGCATTCAACCATAGTTTGGAATAATGGCTCAATAAACCAAAAGCATGCGAGAACAAAAGAGCTAAACTGATTATACACCCCCTGACATTTCAACACACGCCACATTCAAACATATTCTGTCGCATGGATCTGATTTGCATAAATTTATGGAGTGTATGAGTGTACGCGCTCAGGCTTGATGCTCCCCACTGATCATCATCTCAAAGGCTGGTAGTGATTTTTGCAGGCAGTCCTTTGAGATAAGAGTTATGTCCTACTGTTATTTCCAATGACGCAAATACAAAACAAAGCAGGCGTTGCATGGACGTGAGGGCAAAGCATAATTACACACACACACACATAAACTCTCCCTTTGCTTTCTTCCATCCTGTCAAGGGGTATTTGTAAGTCACCTGAAGCCTATTAAAGCAATTTAAGCAGAGAAACGAATCACTGAACTCAATGTCATTCATTAGTGTCTCAGGTAACATGGAGATCCTGCTCTGTGAAAAACAAGCACTGACATCCAATCAGCAATTCAGTCAGCCTACCGTACTACAATACCTCAATGACGAAGGGTGAAGTATATTTTATATAGCGTTTTAGGAAGATTAAAGGTGAAGTGTGTAATTTCTGCTGCACCCCCAGCAGCACCAGAAAGAATTACTAGAGAAGTGAAGCTGGATTTTTGGCTTGATAAAACCTTTTACTGAAAGTTAAAAATAGTTTGAAGAGAGATTTGAAGTTTCAAGGTTATACAAGGCTTTTGAACACAGTAATATAAGCCTTTCTATGCTGTTGCCAATAAGGCATGATTAGTAGTTGCTAAGTGGTTACTAAAATTGAAAATACAAGTTAAGCTAAATACACAGAACTTGTGACACACTGTAAAAAGATTTCACCAGCTTCAACTTAAAAACTTAAGTTCAGCAGCTGCCTTAAAACTTGTAAGTTAAATCAACTTGAAACTACAAGTAATTTCAACTTACGACAATACAATTTGTTAAAATGACTCTTAAGATGATTTAACTTATGAGTTGAAATTACTTGTATTTTAAGTTGATTTAACATAAAATGTTAAGGCAGCTGATGAACATAAGTTTTTAAGTTGAAACTGGTGACAACTTTTTATTGTACCCTTTACCCAAAAAATAAATAAAATTAAAATGTCCACGTGTCCCTTTTTTCATTAAATAAATAGATCATTTTCACTTGTCATGCTTTTTCATTAAAAATAAATAAATATTTTTTTTTCTGGGTTACAGTGAAGCAATTGGAACTGAAAGAGGCCAATTCATAAATGTTAAAATATGGTATAGCCACAAGATATGTGTGATAACATGATAATATGTGTCTTTACATGATTTAATGTGAACAATTTAGTCTCAAATAATACAAAATTTTCAACAAAAGAATGTAAACAATTTGATAAAATTATAAGCAATGTTATTTTTTATACTATTTTAAACTATTAAAAACAATAACTGAAATACAGCTAGAATAAAAGTACAAATAAGTAATATTTTAATTAATATTTGAATAGAGTAAAAGTCTATATTTAATAAAAAAAAACATATTAGATGAAAATCTTAAAACTTTATATTTACAATGTTGCCTTTGCTACATTGTAAAAATATAAAAATATTTCTACAATGTAAAATACATATTATGTAAATTATTGTAAGTTGTCAATAAAACAAAGATTATTGGAGTATGATTTACAAGAAAATACATAATTCTTTCTAAATTTTACAGTTAATTAAAAGCTATTTGCCATTTTGTTGTAATTTTTTGTGAAATCTACTAAAAATTTCTGAATGTAAAACATTTCTACACTTATTTTATATCAGTGCAATTAAAATAAGTTTAAGTTGAATAACTAAAATGTGAAATACAAATAGACATACAAAAAAATTAAATGATAAAAGCACAAAGTTAATAAAATTTAAAACTGAAAATTTCATTTGGTAATGTATTAACTAACATGAAAGAACAACGAAAAATACTTTATTAATATTTGTTAATAAAAATAGTCATTCATTGATAGTTCATAGTGCATTTTTGTGAACTTAACATTAACTAAGATTAATAAATGCTGTAGAAGTATTGTTCATTCTTAGTTTATTTTAACTAATGTTAACTAATGAACCTTATTAAAAAGTGTTACCAATCAAGACAATAATACAATAATAGTATACAATTAATATTAAAATAACATTAATTATAACCCTTACATTTATTGGCCCTCTTACAAATGTAAGTGCCTCACTATAATCCAGATTTTTCTGAACCACGATGGACAGGGTGAAATAATTTTTTGTCCTAACCAACATTACACCACACATACTGTTGATTTAGTTTAACTTTTCTTTACTTGTATTAAACATGGACTATCCTTTTAAGAACTAGTCGAGAAATATGAAAAATGCAAATGAAGATCCAGAAGATGAAGTTGAAAAATACAATAAAGGATATACCTGCACTCAACTTGGCGCTGTCCTCTGCAGAACAGGTAGAGTTTTGCAAATCAGTCAAGGTGTCCACTACTTCACATGACCACACTTCTTGGAATAGAAGAAAGCATTTATAATAAACACAAGACATTTCACCTTTAACGTCAGGGCGTCTTGAGATCAAAGCTTGCCCTTAGAGAACAGTCTGGGCAATCAAATTGCATTTGAGTTGTGTTATCCAAATAAGCCTCAATCAAAAAACTATAATAAAATCCTAAGGCAAAAAGCTGCCATTGATTATCACTGCCTCTGATTTTCTCACCCACATTCTTCTTTTCACCTTGGTACCACCTACAGATGCAGTTTTATCTTCCAAGGCCTCCATCTGCCACCCCAAGGACTGATGGGACGCATAGTGACATGGTCACCTCCTAAGGCACATCCCTCTCTCGACCATGACAGCCTGTCAATATGCCTCGAACCAGCTGTCAATCAAGCTGTCACTTGTCCAGACATGCAGACATTGTATTGAGGAAGGGCAGAAACTGATGAGTGATGGAGAGTTTGTGTCTCAGGCTGTGATAATGATAACCAGGATTATGGGGAGTATGATACATGAAGCAAACTGCTTAGACATCTGCCCAGCTAAATTATGGTCATTGTTTTGTCTGGTAACAAATACAGCTATAAGGAAAAAAATTCAGTAGATTAAAATTTGATTTATTAAAACTATGCATATTTCCACAATATTTCGTGCTTTGAGATTAATGAGCTATTAAACTAATGAATTAATCGTCATACTGATTTCTAATTTACTGACTAATCCGTAATGCTGCAAATTAGATAGTTGCAGCTTTTGTGTAATAAATACAAATTGTTAATTTTTTTGTAGGCTGATTATGATTTACCTTGCGTAACGTTCTTCAGGAAGATGAAAAACCAAGCAGACTGCTGTGAGATCGCTGTTCTCAAAACATCCCTGTCCTTTCAAACACAAATCACATAAAACACACTGAAAAAAAACATCAAAAGGAGTCTCATTCACTTTCTTCACACAGAAATTGTTTAACAATAATGCACAAACCTTTCAAGAAAGACAGACAAAGATCTCTAAAGTAAAGTGATGATATATGCCCTCGTAGAAGTCACTTCAGATTTCAATTTCATTTTTAAAACAGCTCAATTTCTGAAGTTATTACCATAGAAATGACAACCATCCAACGAACACCCACTCCCGTGAAAAATCAAATCGATCTCAGAAAATTTGTATACATTTGACTATTTTGGCTATAAACCTGTTTTTCAGTGTTACATATTTCATAATACTTTGTATGGTCCATTTGTGTTTTACTTAGATTTTTTTTCTGCCTCAATTTCAATGTAACCTATTTTAATTTAATTAATATTTAATATATTTTTTAAAACACCGACGGAGAAAATTAATGGTAAAAACATTCTATAGAAATGGTCTAAAGCCAGAGTTGGAAACATTCTTTTTACAAAAAATATATTGTATTTATGCAAATTGTATAATATCCAACACATTGCTAGTAATTGTGCTATTAATTCTCATATTGTATTTTCAGAAAGTTTCAGAAAAATTCTCTTTTCAAGTTTGTTACTACCGAAACGGTAATAAATATTTTTTTTAGAAGGGTTATATTGACCCAGTGAGATTTTGCTTACATCTATATTATAAATAATTTTTTTTTTACATATTTTTCAGAGGTAAATCAATAACAATTACATTTTTAACAATATTTCAAGTGTAATTTATGCTATTTGTTGCATTCTGAATCCAATTTTTCTTTGTAAATGCAAAAAGTTGATCGTACTGATTTCAAAGTTAAGGATTCATTAGTTTGAATATGCATTGAACCAAAAACTACCAAAACATTATTACATCTTAGTTGATAATTCAGTATACTTTATTTTTGCATAACTATAGTAAAATATATAAATATTTTCCCCAAATAAAGGATTATTTGCTCCCTTTTGTCACTACCGAAACAATGACATGTTTTATGTCCCATTTTAGGGGATAACACCCAAAAAAACAAAGATGTCACTACTGAAATGCCATCAAATGTTTTGGTAGCGTTTGTTTCAGTAGTGACAATTTTAGATACTTTTGAACCTAATCAGTACATGGTTACCTAGCACAGTTCTGAACAGTGGTACACATATA
Source organism: Garra rufa (assembly GCF_049309525.1). Taxonomy (NCBI): domain Eukaryota; kingdom Metazoa; phylum Chordata; class Actinopteri; order Cypriniformes; family Cyprinidae; genus Garra; species Garra rufa. Next base: position 48,705,399 of record NC_133365.1, on the reverse strand, counting down.
AAAACTAAATGTTTAATGTATGCTTAATTGCAAAAAAAAAGAAAGAAAAAGGTGTTCGGTAGTGACGTTCAATGAAGTTACACACAGATTTTTCAGACTTTTGAACACATTTACCTCAAAATGATGGGGCCTATCTACTTGCACTTTGTAGCTATGAGAGGGGGTCAAAGGAATATTTAACTGATCATAAACTTAAACATAAAAATAAATTATAATTTTATATATATTAAGCTTACAGATTTTTAAAACATTATTGTGGGTTTCAAGGATCTTAGTAAACATTTAAAATTAGAATATCAAAATGCTTATTAAATATGTTTTTTGTGGAATGGCCCATATCTGAAACCAAGACTATTGATAAAGTCATTGTTCGGTTTTATCCTGAGCCATGTTTATGCCCATAATGCAGGTTTTTTCTGCCTGTTTTATCACCTGCCAGGTGAAAATTGTACGTCTAATCACTGAAAAATAATAGTTACGTGATTTGAGGTATCAATCATGCCTGTGCCACAATCAGCGCAGGTTGGGTTGCACACTAAAGTGTAATACTAAATAGATGTTCAAAGGCATGTTCAAAGTGAAGTATGAACATCAGTAATCCATTCAAAAAAAAACAAAAAAAAAAACATCCAAGGAGTATATTTAAGATCATTTTCATTCATTTATTCCTTTGCACAAACACATTTTCAAAAATAAATTCAAAATTTTAAAACATTGTAAAACACTTCAAGCGGAGTAAACAGTAAAATCCCAAATATTTCATGTGTAATAGTCTTCCAAATAGTGTGATCCCAAAGGGTTTTCTTTCCCTAAAACATCCTGTGCTAAACTATCCTCTGGATAGCAAGTAAACTTTTATACTGTAACATAATTAGGTTTAATTCAGCCTTTAAGAATGAGCAAACAGCTACATACTGGACCCCAAAAAATAAACTCTCAAACTAATACGGCTCAAGGGTGCAATACCACTGCTTTAGCCAATTATTCTGACACATATTTATCGAGAGAGACAGAGATATCTGCTGTGCAACTTTAGAGATGAATTAAGGATGCAGTGCAGAGATATATGTAGTCACAGTGTGTGTACAGTGCTTAACCATACTGTCTTCATAATGGGTTTCTGGCCTCCTGCAGACAAAAGGACATTAGGAAACAGTGTAACGTAGTGTAACTTTGTATGTGAATGTGGGGTGGTTTGAAAAGCTCCTCTCAGTCTGTAGTTCTAATTTCATGAGGTTTTGGTCCTCTTAGTGTAATGTAAACTTTACCTACATATACATTCTTCATCATCAGAATGTGCTAGGATCATATAAGAATGAGTCACAGCCTGTTAGGAATGTAATAAAAACACAACAAGACATCATTCACATGTTCAAACACTAGTCCAATGTGTCTGGATGGCTATAGCTCCTGGAAGAAGGCCACTCTGGATTTGGTACTCTGTAGAGTGAGCTGTGGAGACAGATTAAAGAAGATTGAGGTGTGTAAAATATTGTGCTCAGGTCCAAAATGATGATCTTCATGTATATGAAGTCACAAATAGGATATAAATAAAATATACATTGTTTTAGTTTGGGCTGCGAAGAGATTAAAATAAAGCACGATAAACCACATAATTACTGCAGACAATTAAATGTCTAAATTAGCCATATACAGTCAAGCCCGAAATTACATTTGAACAAAAAGTGGCATGTCCAAAATTATTCATACACTTCTCAATAATCAATAGAAAAGCCTTGGGCTATTACAGCAATCAAATGCTTCCTATTATTGCCGACCATATTTTGCATGTCTCCACTGGTATTTTTGCCCATTAATTTTTAGTGATGGGCTCCAACTCTTTCAGGTTGGAGGGTCTTGTTGCCATCACCCTGATTTTTATCTCCCTCCACAGATTCTCAATTGGATTTAAGTCAGGACTCAGGCTGGGCCACTGCAAAAAGTTAATGTTTTTTTCTGCTAACCATATCTTCCAACACTTTTGCTGTGTGTTTTGGGTCGTTGTCATGCTGAAATGTCCACTGGTGCCCAAGGCCAATTTCTCTGCAGACTACCTGATGTTGTTGTTGAGAATTTTGATGTATTGCTCCTTTTTCATGGTGGTTTCAGGGTTTTTGTTTCATCTGACCATAAAACAGAAGACCAGAAGTCGTCTTCTTTGTCCAGATCAGCATTTGCAAAGGTTCAAGTGGGCTTTTGTGTGCTTTATCTGGAGAAGTGGTGTCCTCCTTGGTCTGCGTCCGTGGAACCCAGCGGTGTGCAGTGTCCGTTGGACTGTCTGCCTTGAGATGTTGCCACCAGCAGAGCCCAGATTCATCCAGATGGCCTTGGTGGTGATTCTTTTGTACCTCTCTCACTATCCTCCTGGCCAGCAAAGATGTCACCTTTGGCTTCTGACCACGTCCTTTGAGTTTTTTCATAGTGCAGAATGTCTTGTATTTTTTAATAATACTTTGCACTGTAGCCAATGGAACTTCAAAACATTTAGATATGGTCTTATAGCCCTTTCCTGACTTGTGAGCAGCCACAATGTGCAGCCGCAGGTCCTCAGTGAGCTCCTTTGTCTTTGCCATGACCGTCCACAAACCAACAGCAGAGAGCTTCTGTTTTTCACCTGTTGAGTTGATTAAAACAGCTGTTCCCAATTAATCAGGGTAAGTAGGATACTTTAGGACATCTTGGACTATTTGGAGTGGTATAGAACTTTAGATTTTCCCATAGACTGTGACAGTTTGCAAAGGGTATGAATAATTTTGGACATGCCATTTTTTGTTCAAATGTCAGTAAAAGCTGAGAAGTATTTTTTCCACAATGATGCCTCTTGTACATCGTCTTATTATATTTTGGGAGAAGCCGGTGTCATTTCCGGGAAAAAAAAAAAAAAAAAAAAAAAAACTTGCTGGTTGAATAAAAGTAACTTTAAGTCAGAATTTGTCAAGGGTATGTGTGTGTGTGTGTGTGTGTGTGTGTGTGTGTGTGTGTGTGTGTGTGTGTGTGTGTGTGTGTGTGTGTGTGTGTGTGTGTGTGTGTGTGTGTGTATATATATATATATATATATATATATATATAAGATTTGTTACAATACAGACTAGTCAGTTTTTTTTTTTCAGCAAAGATGTGGTAAATAGATAAAGAGTGATAGTAAAGACTTATATTGGTAGAGAAAATTCATATTTTCAATAAATGCACTTCTTTTTAACTTTTTTTATTAAATCAAAGAAAAAAGTATCACAAGTTCCAAAAAAAATAAAGCAGCACAACGGTTTCAGCACTGGTAATAAATCAGCATATCAGAATGATTTCTAAAAACAAAAATGTGACACATAAGACTGGAGTAATGATGCTGAAAATGCAGCTTTGCTTCACAGGAATAAAATATATTTGAAAGTATATTTAAATAGAAAACCAATATTAAAAATGGCTTTTTTTCCCCACAATATTACCATTTCTGTATATTTGATCAAATAAATACAGCCTTGATGAGCATAAGAAACTCCGTAAAAAAATCTCACTTATCCCAAACTTTTGAACAGCAGTGTATATTTAAGTTCAACATTGAATACATTTCTGTACATTACTGTTTTAACTTTGGCAGCTATAGTGTTTAATTATTTATGCTCATGCCATGAGAAACACTAGACATGTATGACATGTTCAATACCTCGGAGTCATGCACAATTCATAGCGAGAGAGAACGAGAGAGAGTGAAAGAGAGAGAGAGCGAAGGGAGCATGTGTCTCTGATCAGCTGTCACTAGTCTGTGTGAACTCACTGACAGTGATGTTTAAAGACACTTTAAGACAGAATCCCTTATGAAAAACTGGTGTAAACAAACAAGAAGAGACGGAAGAGAGATGCAGAGATGGGAAAATGATGAAATTAATGCAATATGAAGATGGTGCATTTCTGCTTCATTAATGAATCATTCTGTGGGGATTTACAGCCAAGGACTCTCACCCTGAAATACCTCAGTCTGCTTAGTAGTTACCACACATGCTCCAGACATCTTGAGTTATAAATGTCACTATAAATATGCTGTTCATAATGAAGACATAGGTATTTAGAATCTGTGGTTTGAAAGCATTAGTGGATCATGTTCTTTGTTAATGTGATGAACACACCAGTGGGGCAACTGTGTGAACTTGAGTGGAAATGACTTCCAACATCCACCAACAAAACATCTTGAGACTAGTTGGTTTGAGGTAATTGCAAAAAGGCCTGAGAAAAGTGCAATAGGAGTGCAGACTGCAAAGCTCACGTAATCCGCCACTGATAACGGCCGGATGCTGCAAGTACAGAATCGAAAGTACAGAAACATGGTGGCCTCCAGCAGTTTAATCACTGTTGGTATGGATGCTGTGATGACTATAAGGAATTGAGTTTCTTATTTATTTTTTAAGAGGCACTTTTTATCCAAAGCAACTCCAGGCATACTGTCTACAGGAACAATTGACTCAGTCACTGGTCACTCCAATTCATAGAGCTTTAGGTATTTACCAGAGTTTGAATCTAAGGCCTTTGTATTTTATAACAGGGTTCGTACAAATACAGTAAAATAAAATTCCAGGACTTTTTAAGGACTTTAAACACTTGGTTTTTCAAGGACTTCAATCAGAGATCTCACTTATTGCTTGATGTTTATGGTAAAAAAAAAAAAGATTTCTGAACCCGCTTTAAAGTCCCGATTGGAATCAAATGATTGGCGATACGCAAAGTTCCGATCTAAATCGAATGATTCACAATCAATGCTCCGAAGTCATGATCTGAATGATGATTGGCCCCGAATCATGAATCATTCAATTCACGGAATGATTTGAGAACCCGCTCTGAAGTCCCGATCTGAATCAAATGATCAGCAAAAGGCAAAGCTCCGATCTGAATTAAATGATTCACGATCCATGCTCCCAAGTCATGATCTGAATAATGATTCGCCAACCAAGATTTCAGATCAGGACTCGCAGATCAGGAGGGGATCGCGAATCACGAATCAATCTGAATCAAATGATCAGCGATAGGCAAAGTTCCGATCTGAATCAAATGATTCGTGATCCATGCTCTGAAGTCATGATCTGAATGATGATTCGCAAACCATAATTTTAGATCAGGACTCGCAGATCGGGAGGGGATAGTGAACTTACGCATCATTCAATTCACCGAATGATTCAAGAACCCGCTCTGAATCAAATGATTCACAATATGCTAAGCTCAAATCTAAGTTGAATGATTTGGGAACCCACTCAAAACTCCTGATCTAAATCAAACAATTTGTGATATGCAATTTGAAGGCATGATCTGAATCAAATGATTTGCAATACACAATCCGACTGGAGCACTTCAAAACAGTGAACCAAGTTGCAACAAAATTAAAAAGAATATCTCTGTTAATTTGAGTTTTTTTTTTTTGCTAATTGCTTGAAATGAAAAGAACTCATACATTTGAATCAATTAGAGCGGTTGTAGCTTAAATGATTCACTCAGTTGATTTGGTTCATCTGCTCCTCTTCACCTACGTTTACCCAACATGGCCAGTACTACTACTGGTTTAGCTCGATAGTTTTATGACATAACTGAAATAAGCAAAAAAATGAAGAAAAAAAAAGTTTTGTTTATTTTTTATTTATTGCTAATACATTGTCTGAAAGCTGAATAAATAAGTTTCAATTGATGTATGGTTTGCTATGATAGGACAATATTCGGCCGAGATCTGAAAATTATCTGAAAATCTGGAATCTGAGGGTGCAAAAAAAACCAAACAAACAAACAACAACAACAACAAAACTTATTTGGACTTTAAAGGGGATTTTCTCAATATTCTGATGATGTTCTTAGCAATGCATATTACTAATCAAAAATTACGTTTTGATATATTTAAGGTAGGACATTTACAAAATATCTTAATGGAACATGATCTTTACTTAATATCGTAATGATTTTTGGCACAAAAAAATAGAACATTGTGACTCATGCAATGTATTGTTGGCATTTGCTACAAATATACCCGTGCTACATATGACTGGTTTTGTGGTCTTATTTCCTTGACAGATCTTTACTAAATGTCTATCACTTTTTAGAATCAGTGACTTCCTAAAAACATTTTCAAGGAGAGAAAAATACATCAATATCAACGCTTGCCTCTGCAGGTTAGTCGACTTTTAACTTATACTTATCCATAATTCAGTACAATTAACAAAGGAACGCTTCCGTGCCACTGCTTCGCTGGGGATTTTGATAGATTACCGCATAAACACATTGAGAGAACAGGTGAGCCTGTCAGTGCATTAAGACACTCTCACTACATCTCTGTCCCTCAGGCTACAGCTAGCAGCGGGACGCACTAGGCTACGGAGAGAGCACAGCCACGGCCATTAATCATTCCACCGGGTTGACCTGGAAAGCCAGCGACCCTTGTCACTTTGCTCCAAGGTCCAGTGCTCCAACTACCTGACCAAGGGTGATTTACAGCGAGTTGGACGGTGTCCCGATACAGGCTTTCGTTGCCGGATCAGCACCGGCTAAGAAATCAAACGGTGTAAGACCGAGCTGGATATTCTAGCTACTGTTAGCGTGAGAGCTGTAAAACAGTTCCCCTAAAGTGTCCGGCTTAATTTGCTCAAGCTCCACTTCAATTAGACAATCACATAAAGGCAGACTGACTGAACACACGGAGGGCACTCCATCCATCCAAACAACCGATCACAACACAGGAATCAATTAGCGTAGCGCTAATGAGACAATTTCACACGCTGCAGGAAAAGATTCTATGGCTAAAATGGAGCTTTTAATCTACCGTTTCATAAGGCTTGATGAAAACGTAGCTCAACCTTTCAGAAAGAAGATGAATAAATTCTTTCTGGATTACTGGTGGTCGGCAGCATGACTAACCATATATGATTAGGATCATATTTCATATGAACTAGCACTTCTGAGAAATGGTGCTACAACACAAAGACGCTTTAGTGGGTTTAGTGAACCTGTACAGTATGTCAATATCTTAGACACAACTTCCAATGTTTTACAACTTGGATAAGGCGTAAATATTGCAGAGCAACTTGCTGGAACAAGTACATATCTGTGTGTATGCTGAAGCTGAAGATCATATATAAAGGGTCCTATTATGCTCTTTTACAAAGTCTTTATTTTGTCTTGGGGGTACACTAGAACATGCTCTCATGCTTGGTGGCTTACTTCGTTTAAAAGTATACATATCAAGCTTTCTCTAGATATATTGCTCATGTCTCTGTGTTGTGTATTCTCTGAGCTTCAGTTCATTTATTTACACTTTCTGAATGAAGATCACGGAGACCAACGCGGCAGGCAGTACACCCTGTTTGTTTTCTTTATTTTGCAAAATCACAATTTTTTTTCGTTATTAAGTGTATACAAATAAAAGCAGACACTTTACAGATTAAATTAAATGTACTGCTCTTATCTGTACGACCAGAAATTACGGAGTAATTGAAGTTCCTTTTGGGGTTATCAGAGAAACTGCCACAAAACGCGCCGGTGCGTTTGTCAACCCCAGAGGGTTAAATGAAAATGAGATACTGCTCACTCCAAAACCTTTTGTGTAACTGGCTGCACATTACCAACAAAAACAAAACTAATCCACTGTGTCCTCAGTAGCTCTCATGTTGAGTAAAAATTTGGCATCAAATTGAGTGTGTTCAGGTTTTTTGGGGATAGGACTGAACGATATAGCCAGAATGATAAAATTCCTATTTTCTGTTGATCTAATATAATTCCGATATCGATATGAACATTACTAAAAAAAAAACTACCAAGAATGCCCACAACATAAGTCTGTACCTACAAACTTCTGAAAAATGAATTAAGTAACTAACTATATTTTAGAAAACAAAAATCTGTACAAATAAATTTATGTTCACCTTTTATTTGTATTTAGCTTTCATACAAAAAAGAAATGTCAAATCACTGTCAAATAAACCTAAGTGAAAACTAAAAAAAAAAAAAAAAAGCAACAAAAGCATGTTGTCTGAGACAGCTTATTGAAAAGGCAAATGCACACTCTGCCAGCAGGAGGCGCTTCTGGGGTGGCAAAAACAGCAGTTTTCCCAATAAGGGCTGTTTATAAAGCAGTGCTCCACTCATACATGCTGCTTTATCAGATAAAATGAAACTGCCACTGCCAGCTTTTCTGAAGACAGTTGGTTCCCTACAAAGACACATTCATATAAAACACCCATGCTACATTTTTTTTTTAATTTGTGAAATGCACAGTGCTCATGTTTATTCAGCGAAGTCAACTGGCACAAATAAATGGGAAACACTGATCATGTATATCAAAATATCGGAAATGTGTTTAAAAATCACATCAAAATTGTTATAAAAAAATATTTATTTCGATATATACTGATATTGAATTATCATCCAGCCCAATTTGGAAACTAAAAAAAAAAAAGAAGTGAAAGGCTATTTTCTTCTTGTTTCCTAATTTAAGAATAAAGTTAAGAACCTTTATATTTTTGACCTTTTATATCTTTGCGTTTATATGACAAAATTTCTTCATTTCTTTCTTTAGTAATTTTTCATGAATCCGGCCACAGACGTGCAGATTACAAATATAATAAATAGTCTTAATACAGCTTAGTGACTTTGGAGCCATCAGCTGTTGTGCTCAAGTGGGTAAAGAAGGTTCTAATACAGTTTGCAACATTTCCTGATCCTGTTCCCCACTACCATCTGTCATTGCTCAGCAATTGTTAAAAGAAATAATAATGAAAGGCAAAATATTCAAGAACAGATGGAATGTTTTGGTAGTTACAGCTTTACCATGAATTGTAATGGTTAAAAACCTTGTACTGAACCACACAATTTCTGGCTTTGTGTATGATGCATTTAACCCACCTTTTTAAAGTTGCTCTGCTTGCTGGTGCCTTTTTCAGTGTTTTCATTATGTAGGATGTCTAGAGGCGTTTCTCGCTCCTTTAGCTTTAATGACTCAATCTCTGTCTTCAGTTCGTTTAGCTGCTCCTGAAGGTGTTTGCTCTTCTCCATATACTCAACCCTGACAAACAGGACAGACACATTGTGTAAAAAAAGCTGCTCTTTTGGTCTCCCTCTGTTTTAAGGTCTATTCAGACTTTTTCAGTTTATGTCTTTTTGTCACTTCCTTGTTTTGGTGCAAACAAGCATTTGCTGAAAACAAAAACTACTGTTCAAAAGTTGGGGGTTGGCAAGATAAATATTAGCCTCATCAAAATTCTTTAAAAACTCTTATTATTTTATATAACTCAGTAAAAACTATCATTACAATTTAACCACCATTTTCTATTTTCATATATTTTCAAATGCAACTTATTCCTGTGATATTTCCTTAATATAATTTTAATTCCTGTGGTAAAGTAGAATTTTCAGCATCATTACTCCTTTTAGCACCACTTGATCATTCAAAAATCATTCTAATATGCTAATTCGCTGCTCAAGAAACATTTCTAAATATTGTCAATGTTCAATACAGTTTTGTTGCCTAATATTCCTGTGGAATCTGTGACATTTTCTTCGATAAACAGAACAGCATTGGTTTGAAATAGAAAGTTTTTAACATTGTGCATGTCCTTACTGCCATTTGTAATCAAGTTAATGCATCCTTGATAACCCAAACTTACCACAAATTTCTGAATGGTAGTAAAAATAGAGCTTAGATTTTTAGGAAAAATCTTTTAAAAAATCATGATTAAAATTTTTTTTTTGGCTTTTCAAAACGTAAAATTGTATTTGGCCAAACTGAAAGTGGTCAAGTAGAACTGTCTAAACAAACAAGGTGTCAGGGAGTTTACTTTAAAACAAATCCACTACTCAGTTAAGCATCAGCAGAGAGGACAAACTCCGGCTCAGTTGATGTAACTGACTCAAAAGGTTTGTACAGATGTGCCTGCAAGAGAGACTGATCAGGATGGACTGATGCCTGAAATAGGCTGCACTCACTTCTCCTTCTCGATCTCCATGGACAGACGTTTCATGTCCGTGTCTTTGAAGTCAAAACTCAGGTTCTCCATGCTGAAGTTGAAGTTCGGGCCATCAGCAGGAAGAGCGTTGGCAGATAACGGCACAGGCTATGCAGTAAAACAGAGAAAGAGGAAGGGAATGAAAGAGAAAAACATGTTCAAAATGAGCTGACAGGGCTAAATAAGTTATAATGCTAAATACATTTGCAATCAAAATTATTTGATTATAATAATATAATCAAATAATTTGACTGAGACTGCAGTACTTCATATTTATTCAACCCCTATTCAACTTTGCTGTTCTTAGTCACAATTGTCTTAAAACATAATTAAACCTTTAGAAACTACTAGAAAACAGAACTAGCTTGAGCTGTAACAAGGGACAGCCTTATTCTTATTCCTTAGTTTAAAATGCTTTGTACCAGAAAACCTTTCAGTGTGTTAAAGAAAAAGCACAATACCATAAAATGTTTGATCAGAAAAACTGAGAAATCTTGCAACGTACATCGCAAGATTTTCAAGATGACCCAATAAAAGGTGGAAAAAGATTAATGCAGAGCATAAGATGGACACAAGACAAGCATGGCTTTCATATTGGGGTATCTTGCCGAAAACCATTCTTGACCAAGAGCAACAAAAAACGCTCACTTGTATATACTAAAATTAATTTAGACCTGTGGAGTTCTGGAAGTATGTTTTATGGAGTGGTGTGATCAAACTGGAACTATTCTGACCTATGGATCAGCGGTATGTCTGGTGCAAAAAAGGCAAAACTTATGAGCTGAAGAATCAAATCTCCACTGTCAAACACTGATGTGGATCAGTCCTGTTACGGGGATGTTTTACTGTTGCAGGATGAGAAAATCATGACCACATGGATTCTTTGAAATATCAGACCATTTTGGCAAGAATTGTGATGGCTTTTGTTCAAAGACTGACGCTTATGATCAATGAACTTTCCTGCAGGACAATCATCCCAAAGTATACATCCAAATCTGCTAATGCTTGGTTCAGGGATCAATCATAAAATGCTCTTGAGTGGCCCATTCAGAATTTTAAGAAAGCAGTGGCAAAGTGAAAATCACAACTTCTCAGAATTACTCAAATGTGTATTAATAAACTTTCTCTAACAGATGGCTTTGTTGAATTGTTTTCACAAAATTTTGTTCTCTGCAGCAAAATGTCTTGCAGGTCAAGGGGGTTGTATAATTACGATTGCATAGGACAGAACAAATTTAAAATCAACATTAAATTCAACTTCTTTTTACTTTATTTTTTTCCATTTGATTATATAAAATGTTCACCAACTAGAAGATTTAGACAAAAACATGCAAAAGAGATTAAATGAAGTCACCCCAACTTTGATTTCATGTAAGCCTAACATGTTAAGTCAACTCCAGTCACCTTTATTTCTATAGAGATTTATACAATAGAGATGGTTTCAAAGCAGATTCACAGAATTAAACCTTAAAGCAGGGGTGTCAAACTCAGTTCCTGGAGGGCCACAGACCTGCAGAGTTTGCTCCAACCCTGCTCACATACACACATACTATGCAGTTTTCAATTAAGCCTGAAGGACTTGATTAGCTGGATCAGGTGTGTTTAATTAGAGTTGCATCTAAACTCTGCAGGGCTCCGGCCCTCTAGGACCTGACTTTTGACACCCCTGCCTTAAAGTAGAAGAATCAATAAATTTCAAACTTCAAAAATGAAGTACATCTACAAAGCAGCTTTAGACTGTAAGATTTGATTGGTCAACCTGATGATCAGTGTGGTGACTAGGATTTCAATTCACCTCAGGCAGGATGACTTATCTAAACAAAGTCAAGCTCCAGTTTGCCTTATCAAACGACCAAAGGAAGCTTCAGGGCAAAAAAATTCTTGGTATAGACATCAATACCCGCAGACAGCGGCAACGCTTTGAAATGCCTCCGGGAGTTTTAAGTGGTCGAACAGATCTAACATTAGCCACCCATAGAGAGAGCTAATGTTTGAAATGATACGCTGACCTCCAATCACCTCTTAACTCACCGTGCATGCAAAATGTGCGGATGAGCCACCAGTTGGATTTTCAAGAGTATCCGCAACTCTTTCAAAGAGCGGAAGAGCTCAGCTCCAAAGTGCTTAGGCTAATAATTAGAGAACTCATCGTAATAGTGCTAAAATGTGGTTTCCAGGTACAAAAATGTCCTCCTCTGAGATTTATGTAGAAAAAATGAATTTTTTCTGACCTCAATTATATCTATAATCCACATATGAGATTTAGGACAATCCCTCAATAGTCGTCTATTTGAATCAGATGTGAAGTGCACTCAGTCATCATGCGTATTTTGAACCTGGCGGATATTCACAATGCATTTAATGGAGGAAGTTAACTGTGGTCTCTCGCTAGCAGTTTCTGAACACATTTGTAATCCAATTCCGAAAAGCATTACAACTATGTCATGCAATTCCTGGGACCCTAGAGGTACCCACCTAACCATTTTTTTAAGCTGGACAGCTTAATATGAATATAAATATTCCTTCTAGATTGCATTAAGGTGGTTATTGCGAGGCTAAAACACTCTCGAAGGTTTCCCTGGACAAGAGGGGAAAGTTTTCTTGCGAGTAATGGAATGGTTGTCTGATGCAACTTTAGTTTAAATAAATTATCTTGACATTGACAAATGGCCAAGTGGCTAAATCAGACTAGCGTAAAAACCCATAACTGTGCAGGGTTTAAAACCTTTTTCTCAGTAAGATAAAATTGGACCAGAGTCGGACTCCAGCAGGATTAAGAATGACAAGCGTTGATGTAACGTCATCTGTGGAGATGTTGGAGAATGCTGTAGGGGAGCGGTTTGGTAAGGGATGGTTTATTACCGAACACGCCGATTTGCTGGTGAGCTCCAGTAGTTTGTTTTTGGCTTTGCGCTCTGATTCTCTTGCCTCCTGCAGGTCCTGTTTCAGTTGGTCGGCCTCTTTTGCCCTGAGGAGAATAGATACATGGGTTACTCACTCAAGGTTTGAAACCTTTGAAGTGGACACAGTGCTGGCATCTCCAAAGCACAAATTCAGCTGGAAATGGAAAAATGGATACTCAGATCAGCAGAAAATTGAGACTTTCACAGGCACCAAATCAAACAGCTATGCCAGCATGCACATCAACAGAGTGCCACATACTAAGTAAAGGCACAGCAGATAGCTTTGAGAGGGGCCACCAGCAAACATCCAGCTGTGAGAGGGAGATCTGGGATGTCTTTTATAATTCAGGTTCACATACTGAGATTTGAATAATAAATTATAGATATTGCTTGTTTTTTAGCCGAATCAAAACTTTTAAATCAAAACTGATTTTAAATAGACTTCAGTGTTTTAATAAACTAGGGCTGTCATGATTTCTCGGTTCAATTCGAGCACTCGATTTAAAAAAAAAAATAGTTGATTGTATTTTAACTGTGTCGAGTAACGGGCAAATTACCAGAAGTGGTGCTTTCCGTGGACAGGAATACACGAAATGCATTATTAGACCGCTTTCCAAAGCTGCATGACATATTAAACCCTTTTAAAATCATAATAAAGCATATTGCCATTTTGAATTGACAAACCACAATATACGCAATGCAGGTTTAATATATGCACTTAATTATTTGCAAGCGTGTAGGGTTACGTGCATGCGACATGATTTCAAAATAAAAGTTTAAACCTCTACTTTGAGTTTACATGTTTTGATGTCCACATATTTAGGCAATTACAAGAAATTAATTTGCTCTAAAGTATTAAAGATTTATTAAACAAAATATTAAAGATTTTAAGTGGATATTTTAATAAAATGCTAAGTCAATATTAAACAAGGATTAAATTGCGCAGTAAACTGTAAAAAAATAAATAAAATACGCCCTATGCAGTCATTTGTTATAATGAGTAATGTATGTTAGCTCTAATGTTTATAATACATTATATATTCTAACAGTTTTGTTCACTACAACCATATGATTACTTGCTTTTGATACTTTATATTAACCAGCCTAATTATTGTTACCTCATTGCCATTATGTATGTATTTTAAGTCATTTTAAAGGCTATTTAAAAGGTCTATTTTTATTACAAAAAAGTATCATAAAGATCAGATTACTTGTTTAATTGTCAGAATAATCAAGAGATTACTTGAAATAATCGTTAGTGACAGCCCTATAATGAACTGACACTTTGCCAAAAAAAAATAAATAAATAATAATAATAATAATAATTTTAATTGTACTTAAATAAAAATAAGCAAGTGGTGCTCAAAAGTCAATGCCATGATGCAAGGATGTTGCTGTGCCTTTTCAGATTTACGTTAGTACTATTTCTACAGTATTATAATATTTATTAATATTTTGAATTAGCTTTTATTTTTCATACTTTCAGTCATTTTAATATTTAAAAAAATGTCATTGTTATGTGCTTTAGTCATTTGTTATGTGCTTATGTTATTTTTATTATTAAAGACATCTATTTGGCTTTACTTTTATTTTAGTGATTCGAATGCTTCAACTTAAACTTCTTTCAGTTACATTTTTAAATTTTGTTGTAATTTATTTATTTTTATTTACATTTTTGAGAATGTAAAAACAACATACAAGATAAGCATTATTTTAATTAACTGAAATGATTCCTAATTTTAAATTTTAACATTTATAATCAAAGTATGATTTTATGCATTTTTAAATAGAAATTTATTTTCAAAATAGAATGATACACTTGAAAAGTAGCACCCACTTGGCTATTTAAAAAGATGTCATACGGTTAAAAAATAATAAAATAACCTTTTAAACTCAATTAAATATTCTTTTATCATTTAACCATTGGTGCACCATTAATTATTATTTAAACACTAAATATATCTTTTAACATATCACCATGTCAAGCAGCTATATCCAAATAAGTAGGCAGAATGTGTGTGTGTGTGTGTGTGTGTGTGTGTGTGTGTGTGTGAGAGAGAGAGAGAGAGAGAGAGAGAGAGAGAGAGAGAGAGAGAGAGAGAGAGAGAGAGAGAGAGAGAGAGAGAGAGAGAGAGAGAGAGAGAGAGAGAGAGAGAGAGAGAGAGAGAGAGAGAGAGAGAGAATTGAATTTTAACAAAACTTTTATTACAAATACATCTCACAGTACAATTAAATTACACTGTGCATAAATATTAAGAGCAACCTCAACTCACAATGGATGTGTAAAAAACAAATCACCTTCAGAAACAGAACACAAAGCCTCGTTGCAACACCAAATACCTTCAAAGGTAATGAGATCATCCATTTGCTTGTAATAAGCGAAATCAATCAATATTCTTGCTTTCACCATGTTTGAAAACATTGCTACTACATTCTGCCCCAAATTTTGCTCAACTTTCTTTTTCCTACTTATATAAATAGCCAATTTTGCTTGGCCTAAAACACAATTTAACAACTGACATACAAATCTATTTTTCAACACATATTTAAAACCCAAAATAAATAACACAGTAGAAAAAGTTTCATTACACCTCTGAAAAATGACTCCTAAAAGCAAAAATAAAGGCTCCAATCTTACACATTTTACAAAAGCATGAAAGATGGTTTCTCTCTCAGTGCAAAAAGGACATTGAGCGTCAACCTCAGGATTTAAAACAGAAATAAAAGCATTCACGGCGACAGCGCCATGAAGAATTCTCCACTGTAAGTCACCTGTCTTTTTTGTCAACGGTGGTTTATAAAGTGCTCTCCACTCAGGTTTTCTGTCTACATTCAATTTAAAAAAATCACGCCATGGAGTATCAATTTTCTTACTTAACAATTTTTTGTTAAAAATAACAACACAATACTTATACAAACTTCTGCCAGAACAAGAAAAGAAATCTACACACAGAGATTGAACAGTTTTTAAAAACACTCCAGAGACCTCTTCTAGATTCGGTGAAAGAAACAGACAAGGAAAGGAGTCTTCAGGATCTGGTTCACATCGACCATCACCATACTCAACCAACAAAAGTCTTTCCGTTGCATTAAGAAGCTTCTGCCACTTCACCAATAGTTGTGCAACTAGACGGATTGATCGAATCTCCAGATGTTGAGCCGTTGCTTCATCATTCATGAAATCCATTCCTGATACTTTCAGTAACTGTCCTAAAGTGATGATTTTACTGTCAGTGAGTGTCTTATTAAGTCCTGGGTACAGTCCACTGGCAGACAAATCCAGACGTGCTCCGCGGATTAAAGGCTCTTCTAACAACCAATGAAGTGACTCTGAATCCTCTGTTTTTTTTAAAACGAAAAGACTCCACACCTTAAAGAGGTTCCTATAAAAAACTGGTAATCCAGAAGTGTTCAATTTCAGTGGGTCGAGTAAAAAAAGAGTTTTATCTAGTCCCAGATTCTCAAGTTTACGTAAAATCACATATGCAACAGCACACCATCTACATTTAGCTGAACCAAGAAGAAGTTTTTGAATGAATTGCATCCGAAAAGTTGCTACTCTACTTTGAAGATGAATTAAGCCCTGTCCACCCTCCTCCTTAGGCAAGAATAAAACATTCTGTGGGATCCAATGCAATTTATCCCAGAAGAAGTCTACTAAAATTGCCTGGATTTTTACTAACAGATGCGATGGAGGATCAATACATGCAACCCTATGCCATATTGAAGAAGCAACTAAATTATTTATTATTAATATACGCCCTCTATATGACATTTTTGGAATTAACCATCTCCATTTCTCCAGGCGGCCTTTAACTCTTTCAATAACTCCTTCCCAATTCTTTTGCACTGTTAACTCATCACCAATATACACTCCTAAGTATTTAAAACCTGATTTTCCCCAAACTAACCCTTTAGGGAGATCTGGTTTCCCACCTGCCCACTCACCTAAAATTAAGGTTTCACTTTTACTCCAGTTTACATTGGCAGAAGATAGCCCTTTAAAAACTTTAAGTAAACCTGACAAAACTTGGATATCACTTTGCTTACTAATCATAATTATGACATCGTCAGCATAAGCTGACAATGTAAGACTCCTTACACAGTTTGGCAAACATAAACCATAAAGTTTGACCCGTATTTGCTGCAAAAGTGGCTCTATTGCCAAAGAGTAGAGCATACCCGACAATGAACACCCCTGCCTGACACCTCTATGAACTTTAAAAGGAGCACATAAACCACCGTTCACTTTCAGAATACTCTCAACGCCACTGTAAAGAACTTTAATACAACTTATAAAATTTTTACAAAACCCAAAAGCCTCTAAAACTCTCCACAAATAGCGATGTTCCACACGGTCAAATGCTTTCTCCTGGTCTAATGAGATTAACCCACAGTCTAGATTCATCATCTTGGAGACCTCTACAATATCCCGAATCAAAGAAACATTGTCAAATATTGACCTACCAGGAACACAGTAGGTCTGGTCAGGATGGATGACACCATCCATCGCTCCTGCTAGCCTATTAGCCAAGGCTTTCGAGAGCAGTTTGTAATCGCTACAGAGTAGCGAAACGGGCCGCCAGCACTTTATGTCTGTAAGGTCTCCTTTCTTGGGCAGGAGGGTAAGCACTGCTCTACGGCAGCTCAGAGGCAGCTGGCCTTCAGCCAAGCTTTCATTCACTACCTCCAGAAAGTCTTCTCTCAGTTCTGACCAGAAAGACTTATAAAAGTCTACTGGCAGGCCGTCAATGCCCGGCGCCTTTCCAGACTCCATTCCTTGTAGAGCCTTGTACATTTCGCCCATACTCAAAGCACCAGAGATCTCAGCATTGACTTCCTCAGACACCTGGGGTAAGTCGCTGAAAAAATCGCTGTCATTCCTGTATTCTGGCCCAAGTTCGTTTTTATACAGGTTTTCATAGAACACAACTGCTCTCTTGCGAATGTCCGCAAAATCTGTCAATAAACCTCCAGACTCAGAGCGCAGAGCATGAATGACTCTGCTCTGACCGTTCTTTTTCTCCAGGTTAAAAAAGAATTTGGATGGAGCATCCATTTGGTCCACACTCTGGAACCTTGACCTGACCAGAGCCCCCTGTGTTTTGATGTTCAATAAATCAGTCAACTGTGTCTTTTTCTTTGACAATGAATCTAAATACCTCTGGCCATCAGTTGACTCAGCTAACTCTAGAAGTTTTAAAATGTCAGTCTCCAAGGTGTTCATAATCAAACTTGTCTCTCTAGTGACGTTTTGAGTATACTGCAAACAAAATTGTTTTATTTGGGCTTTCCCAAAATCCCACCACTGTCGTAGAGACTTAAAAGAACCCTTTGTGGTTCTGAACTCATCCCAAAACAGTTTAAACATGTTCTTAAAGTACCTGTCACTTAACAAATTAGTGTTAAGCTGCCAGTATGCACTTCTTGGTTTAACGGAATTTAAAAACACAGAACACAGCACCATACTGTGATCAGACAAACTCACTGGGATAATTAAACATTTCTTTACAATATTACAGTGATGCTTAAAAACATAAAACCGATCCAATCTTGCCAGCGAGATCACACTGTCACGAACATGAGTCCAAGTATACTGTTTTTGTGCCCCATTAACCTGTCTCCAAACATCACATAGCTCATGGGTTTTGACAAGCTGGATCAAACGATTACGAGACGGCAAGTGAGGTTCAATATGGTTTCTGTCCAAGTTTGACTGTGTACAGTTAAAGTCACCACCCACGAATAAATATTCTTCTACACAGCATTTCTGTAAGACTGAACACAAAGTATTTAAAAATAACATTCTTTCTATTGGTGCAGTTGGAATATACACGCAAATAAAAACAAAAATAAAATTCTCAAAAATAGCTCTTACTTTTAAGAGCCTGCCCTTGACTACTTCATCAACCTGATAAGAAGTTGGATTAAAAGCTTTAGAAAAAAGAATAGCCACCCCTCCGCTAACAGAGGTATTGTGGCTCAACACAGAGACCCCGTCCCACTCCTCAGCCCAATCAGATGCATTCCTTAAGTCACTATGCGTTTCTTGCAACATAAGGACATCTATTCTTTTTTGTTTAACTACTTGAAACATAGCTGTTCTTTTTCTTATTTCTCTTATTCCATTTGTGTTTAAAGTCGCAATACTCACTTCACTCATACTTGGAGAAATAAAAGAGACTAAGACACAAATTAGCACTCCATAAACACACACCACATTACTAGCCAGGCTACTATACTTTCTTACTACCATCATGGTCATTGTCAGAAGTAAGTTTTCTCACAATCTTTTTTAGTCGATATAACTCCTTGTTTGTAAACAAACTCTCCGACATAAAAAACCTGGTTTTATCAACGAACTGCTTCGTGTCAGAAAAATAATCAGCTACACAGACCCCTCTCTTGTTTTTAGTAGCTTTTAAAAACAGTTTAATGTCTTCCACTTCACAACCTCGACTAGAGAAGTCACACTGAGAGAGACTGACGCTAGAATCAGAAGATTCACTGTCACTTTCACCACAACAAGCATCCATGTCAGCTTTCTTAGCTCTAACCGTCTGAAACTCGTCAGATGTTTTCCTTTTCGACGGAACTTTGAAATCGATCTGCTCTGTCTCCATTTCAATGCCATCACAAAAAGAATCGCGCAGTAAAACATTAGGTAAATTAACACTTTTTTGCGTATTCGATGTTTCGACATCACCCGGTCTATTTTCCTCAACCACATTTTCAGGTTCATTTACCTGGATCGCCGCACTCTCGGCCGCGGGCGGATTTTCTGCAGCTATGTCCTCCACCGCACCTGCCCCCGCTGCACCCGTCTCTGTCGCACCTGTTCCCGCTGCACCTGTCCCCGCCACTCCCGTTTCTGTCGCCGGCCGAACCGCGTTTGACGGACCAGCCTCGACTGGCTCCCTAACATTAATGTCATCAGCCACTGCGCCGTTTTCCGTATTTTTCCCAGGACAGGCACGGAGCAAGTGGCCCGCTAATCCGCATTTAAAGCACTTCATCTTGTCCGTGGTAACATAAACGACATAATCAAACTCGTCCACTTTTATATGCAGAGAAAGATCTAAATCCTCGTCATCTTTTAGGATCATGTAAACGAATCTCCTAAATGAAACCACATGTTTCAAAAGAGGAGATCCACTACCAATCGGTATCATTTTAATAGGTGAGACTAATTTTCCATATCGGGATAAAGTTCCCACCAAAGTTTCATTGCTAATGAAAGGCGGCACGTTCGACAACAAAACTTTTTTTGATGGCATAGAAAGTGGTAGAACATGAGTAAAAAGATTCTCAATCACTATACCATTCTCAACTAGGTCATTTGCCTTTTCAACAGAGCTAAGAAAGATGATAATGGCACTGTTCATTCTGGAGGCCGACATGATATGTTCATGCCCAACAACCTCTCCTGCAGCCAGGCAACAGTCTTCCACGCTCACCGCGGCCGCCACTTTTACTCCATGGCGCCGCGTGAGTTTACTCAAACCTTGCATACGTGGGGCCGTCATGCTGCCCGCAAAAAAAAGACGGTAGCACGCGGCCCAAACCAACAAATACACCACCACTTCTTAACACTAACCTAATCAAGAAAGAAAGAAAAAAAGAAAGAAGAGAAAAAAGAAAAACATTCACTCACAAGCTCCAATTCGCACGCAAACGCTCCTCTCACACTCAACAGTCACACGTCACACCGGAAGAGAGAGAGAGAGAGAGAGAGGTCACCTCCTTTCAGACTCTTCTGCCATCTTGAGTGCAAGCATCTCAGCCTCTAGCATCTTCTGTTCCATGAGTCTCCTCTCCTCCTCAGTGCGAATAGCTGTCACCTTTATAAAGAGTAATTCAGAGCATGATCAGTCCCTCAATGCTCCTAAAGGATCTTCTATGAGCAGCTGGTGTGGGCAAATGCTCACTAACCTTAATACGCTGTATCTCCTGCTCAGCCTCGGCCGCTTTCTGAGCCAACAGCTTGGCCTCCTCCTCAGCGATTTGTGCCTTCTCCGCCAACAGATCTGCAGTCTCTTCAGAGCGTAACTGAGAACAGAGAGACCACACGCTTTGCACAGATGCACATTGATCATTTAATGTCTATGCTGATTACCAGCATTAGACTGTAAAAGTTCAATGTGTTACACCAATGCAGCATTACTAATAATGTAAGCAGTCTGAATTATTCTATAAAAATTAAACTTTTTGCTGTTTAACATGATTCCACACCATTTGCGTAACACCTCACAAAAAAACTGTTACATAAAGCTCAGTCTAACACATTTACGTCATCTGCATCACAGAAATTGTGCCACTGGGTCAGTCTTTTCTTCTCAAAATATATCTCTCAAAAT
Source organism: Garra rufa (assembly GCF_049309525.1). Lineage (NCBI taxonomy): Eukaryota > Metazoa > Chordata > Actinopteri > Cypriniformes > Cyprinidae > Garra > Garra rufa. The sequence goes on along the minus strand of NC_133365.1, from coordinate 48,684,174 downwards.
AAATCTACTTTTCAGCAAGAAAAGTGAGAAGAAGAAAAAAAACTCATAAATATTTGAAAGAGAGAGAGAAAGAGAACTCAAGCAAGGATATGAAACTCTCTGATTAAAAATAATAAGACCTGTTCTAGTCTGAGCTCTGCCAGAAAATTATTTGAATTACCGGTATGCTGAGCACAAACTATTAGAATGCATATATCAGTTGTACTCGCACTTTTATCAGTTTAAAAGCCAAATTTCTTGTTTGCAAGAGCCAAAACACCCTCAGAATGTGAACTGAACATTAAGTCTTAAAATCCCATGCGAAAGTACAGAGATAAAACAGAAATACAGCCTTACAAACATTATTATATGTAATAATAAAATACATGTATTAATATTTAGGTGGGATGGGAAAACAACAAAACAATAAATGCAAATTTGACTTAGACCCTAAAGTAGCTAACATGAAAATGTTCATATATTTATTTAGAATATTACTCACTGATTATGATTTATGTTATTTATAATAATAATAAAAGTAATAACAATTGTATTATTATTATTATTACTTTTGTACTGATATTTCTGACATCCAGAGATGCTAAGCCAAGTTAATTATGATTGATTGGTTAGTACGAACTAAAACCGACAAAACCTGCTACAGAAGAACTTTTAGGAAAATAATGTGACGTAATAAACCACAACATCACCAAGAACAGTAGGGGCCTCATACATCAAGGCATAGATGCTGGTGTGGTCAAGCAAGCACTAAAGCGATTATGGAAAGTATATTTAGTGCGGGTGACGTTTTAGTTTCTCACCAGTGCCTCATTGGCCATGTGAGCTTCGTCCTGCAACTGAATCAATCTCCTCTCCAGTTCATCACGAGCTCTTTCTGCCTCCTCACGCAATTGTTTCTCCCTCTCCAGTCTCTGCCGCTCCATCTACAGAGAGGTGCAAAAAGCTCAACCATATTTCACCAGGATTGCAGCGCTGCTAAATGGGTTTAGTGGATCACAAATCCAGCACCTGGTTAAAGGTGCCCGGAGGTGCAACAGGAAAATCAATGCATATGGTGACCATGAAGTTTTAAGATTTACTAGTGAGGGAGAAAGGATTTGCTTGAAACTTCCCAAGCTCTCCAAAACAAGACGATAGTTTCCCATAAACGGCAATGATTTATTGTAATATGTCTTCACATACTGTACACTACTGTTTAAAGGTTTTGGGACCAATACCAAAATTTATTTTCAGAAAAGAAGATTTAAAGGGTTAGTTCACCCAAAAATGAAAATTTGCCCATAAGTACTCACCCTTCAGGCATCCTGGGTGTACATGACTTCCTCCTTTCAGACAAATCCAATCAGAGTTATACAAAAAATTATAATGGCATTTCCAAGCTTTAAAATTGCATTGGTCGGTGTTTCTCTTTATCAGTCCAAAACAAGTCCAATAAAGTGAATCCATCCATAATAAAAAGTGCCTCACATGGCTACGGGGGGTAAATAAAGGCCTCCTGTAGCAAATCGATGCATTTTTGTAAGACAAATATCCATATATAACACGTAATAATCACTTAAATCTAGTTTGCGCTCACTGTTGTACACGGAAGCAGGTCTGGGCGGATGACGGATTGAGGTCCGCAGTGCGCATGCACCGATCAGAAGAGATGAACACGATCGTGCCATGGAGAGATCAAAACAACGGGCACGAATCAGATGTACAAAATGAGAATTTGTAAAGAAACATGACAGAGGATTTCGATATAAGCCAAAAGGAGACTGTTTATCTTTTGCTAAAGTAAGGAAACTTTGCTTCCTTTGCTCCTGTAAACAAACATGGCATGCGTAACGCCGACGTCCTACGTCATAAACCTGGAAAGGTGAACAACCAGTTGGTGCAAGCTAGATTAAAGTCATTATTATGTGTTAAATATGGATATTTTTCTTACAAAAACGCATCGTTTCGCTACAGGAGGCCTTTATTCACCCCCCGGAGCCACGTGAGGCACTTTTTATTATTGATGTATGCACTTTATTGAACTTGTTTTGGAGTGATGAAGAGAAACATGCGCCCATGCAATTCTAAAGCTTGGAAATGCCAGGATCATTTTTAATATAACTCCGATTGGATTTGTCTGAAAGGAGGAAGTCATACACACCTAGGATGCCTAGAGGGTGAGTAAATTATGGGCTAATTTTCATTTTTGGGTGAACTAACCTTTTAAACTGATCATAAGTGACAGTAAATACTTTTACATTGTTACAAAAGATTAAACGCTGTTCTTTTGAACTTTCTATAAAAATGTGTTCATAAACGCATTAAACAGCCCAACTGTTTTCAACATTGAGAACAAAATAGTAAATCAGAATAACTCATGAAGGACATGGCTGCTGAAAAGTCAGTTTAGTCATCACCAAAAGAAATTTCATCTTAAAATATATTCAAATACAAAACAGTTATTTTAAATTGCAATTATATTTCACAATATTACTATTTTACTGTAGTTTTGGTGAGCATGAGAGAATTCTTTCAAAAACTAAAATGGTAAAAAATAAAACAGTAACACTTTACAATAAGGTTCATTAGATAACATGAGTTAACCACATTAGTTATCATAAACTAAGAATGACCAATACCTCTAGAGCATTTATTAATCTTAATGTTAAGCATTTACCAATGCATTATTAAAATCACAAGTAGTGTTTGTTAACATTAGATAATGCACTGTGAACTACTACTATAAACAACTGTATTTTTACATTAACAAAGATTAATAGTGTAATAAAAGTATTGTTCATTGTTCGTTCATGTTAGTTAATATATTAACTAATGTTAAGAAATGACACATTGTAAATTGTTACAAAAAAACTTCTGAACTGCAGTATAGTGTCTTACTTAAAAAAATGCATTCATTTTCTCTGTGTTCTCTTCTCATCTTTATTGCTTAATTTTTTTTCTCTTTTAACTTTGTTTGCTTTTTCTTTTGATCCTGTAAGACATGAGCTCATTGAATAAAAGAGCCCAGAAAACGGTTTTCATTTATTTGTTTAGCATAAGCAATAATCTCTCCCAGTTGATGTTAAGTCAATCATTTACTCTTTCCGACCTGTTTCCGAGCTTTCTCTTCTCTAGCCTGCATCTTCATCTGCTGGACTTCCAACGAATCAACTCTGCGTCTCCTCATGAAGAGATCATGGTTCCCGATACACAGCTGAAGAATCTTAAAAACACAAAAATTGCTTAATTAAAAGCTGTCATCATTTATTCTGTTGTTCGTAAACTATGACTTCAGTCCATGTCTTAAAAATGCCAACATATGGCCTAAGAAGACCTAGCTTATATAATAGTTATAAGATGAAAAAGGGCCATTATGACATTTTAGGGTTTGTCTGGAAAAAAGTACTTTAGACATTCAGCTAAATTTATCTTTTTGTTTTCCAATGCATAAATGAAATCCTTCAGAAATCATTCTAATATCCTGATTTGCTGTTCAAGAAGAATTTTTATTAAATTTATTAATTTTTTATTAAATTTTTCAGCTTTAATTTGAGGGTATTTACATCCAAATCAGGTGAACGGTGTAGGAATTACAACAGTTTGCATATGTGCCTCCCACTTGTTAAGGGACCAAAAGTAATGGGACAATTGGCTTCTCAGCTGTTTCATGGCCAGGTGTGTGTTTTTCCTTCATTATCTCAATTACAATGAGCAGATAAAAGGTCCAGAGTTCATTTCAAGTGTGCCATTTGCATTTGGAATCTGTTGCTGTCAACTCTCAAGATGAGATCCAAAGAGCTGTCACTATCAGTGAAGCAAGCCATCATTAGGCTGAAAAAACAAAACAAACCCATCAGAGAGATGGCAAAAACATTAGGCGTGGCTAAAACAACTGTTTGGAGCATTCTTAAAAAGAAGGAATGCACCGGTGAGCTTAGCAACACCAAAAGACCCGGAAGACCACGGAAAACAACTGCGGTGGATGACCGAAGAATTCTTTCCCTGGTGAAGAAAACACCCTTAACAACAGTTGGCCAGATCAAGAACACTCTCCAGGAGGTAGGTGTATGTGTGTCAAAGTCAACATTCAAGAGAAGACTTCACCAGAGTGAATACAGAGGGTTCACCACAAGATGTAAACCATTGGTGAGCCTCAAAAACAGGAAGGCCAGATTAAAGTTTGCCCAACGACATCTAAAAAAGCCTTCACAGTTCTGGAACAACATCCTATGGACAGATGAGACCAAGATCAACTTGTACCAGAGTGATGGGAAGAGAAGAGTATGGAGAAGGAAAGGAACTGCTCATGATCCTAAGCATACCTCCTCATCAGTGAAGCATGGTGGTGGTAGTGTCATGGCATGGCGTGGGCATGTATGGCTGCCAATGGAACTGGTTCTCTAGTATTGATTGATGATGTGACTGCTGACAAAAGCAGCAGGATGAATTCTGAAGTGTTTCGGGCAATATTATCTGCCCATATTCAGCCAAATGCTTCAGAACTCTTTGGACCGCGCTTCACAGTGCAGATGGACAATGACCCAAAGCATACTGCAAAAGCAACCAAAGAGTGTTTTAAGGGAAAGAAGTGGAATGTTATGCAATGGCCAAGTCAGTCACCCGACCTGAATCCGATTGAGCATGCATTTCACTTGCTTAAGACAAAACTGAAGGGAAAATGCCCCAAGAACAAGCAGGAACTGAAGACAGTTGCAATAGAGGCCTGGCAGAGCATCACCAGGGATGAAGCCCAGCGTCTGGTGATGTCTATGCGTTCCAGACTTCAGGCTGTAATTGACAGCAAAGGATTTGCAACCAAGTATTGAAAAAGTGAAAGTTTGATTTATGATTATTATTCTGTCCCATTACTTTTGATCCCTTAACAAGTGGGAGGCACATATGCAAACTGTTGTAATTCCTACACCGTTCACCTGATTTGGATGTAAATACCCTCAAATTAAAGCTGGCAGTCTGCAGTTAAAGCACATCTTGTTTGTTTCATTTCAAATACATTGTGGTGGTGTATAGAGTCAAAAATGTTAGAATTGTGTCGATGTTCCAAGATTTATGGACCTGACTGTCCACTATACCATTTAAATGCTTGGAGTCAGTATAATTTATAAATTTTTGGGGGGAATGAAATTATAGAAATTAATACTTCTATTTCGCAAGGATGCTTTAAATTGATCACAAGTGATGATAAAGACATTTATAACGTTACAAAAGATTCCTATTTCAGATAAATGCTGTTCTTCTGAACAGTCTATTCATCAAAGAAACCTGAAAAAAAATCTACTCAGCGGTTTTCAACATCATAATAATAATAAATGTTTTTTGAGCACCAAATCAGAATATTAGAATGATTTCTGAAGGATCATGAGAATGGAGTAACGTTGCTAAAAACGATCACAAGAATGAAAGGCATTTTAAAATCTATTCAAATAAAAATATTTGAAATTATTTAACATTTTAAATAGTAAACATATTACAAAATGCTTAAATGCAGGCTTTTTGTTTTCCAATGCATAAATAAAATCACACTAGTTTGGCTCAACATGAGGGTGAGTAAATGACAACAATTTTCAATTCTGGGTACCTTTTAATTAACCACTCACAGCATCTCTAGATTAATGGCATAAAGATTTATTAATATAGCCTGATAAACCACCTTACCACACCACAGTGGGTTTGTGAAGATCAATTTGAAATTGATCACTGCATTACAACACATCACAAAAATACTCACCAGTTTATTGACTCTGAGTTTTGAGGAGTTGAATTTGAAGACATCTGCCCTCTTATCCAAGGGTTTAATGGCAAACTAAAGAAAAAGTTATTGAAATTAGTGCACATACCACACTTAATGTGAGGACAGATTGTGTAAAAGTATGAATTGTTTATAAAACGAGTACCTCTTTATCGCTGTATGAGATGTTTCTGATCTCATTCCAGGGAAAAGAGATTTTGGGTGTCAGTTTGTTACTCGGGTCATAAATGTGGAGGCCCAAAGCGTCAACACCCAGCAGCAAGCTGGTTCCCTTTTTATTCTTGAAAAATAAAAAGATAATAAAAAGACCTTCAATCCAGTTTCTTTTACTATCATGATCACATTGCAACGGCTTTTCAGAGTAAAACAGATGTCACACACCAGGCAAAATTAATATTTGAAAACAAAAAGGGAGAGTACAAAAAGTTTCAAGCAGGGTGGGCAACAAAGGAAGTATGAGATGATTTAAGTTAAAGGTGACTAGGTCACCAATAATAAAAGGTTTGATTATTAAATAAAAAATAATAAAGGTATACAATAATAAAAGCATTTGGGTGACCGGAGTTCTACCTCAGATTGTTACTGGCGTACAGCAGCGGAGGCATTTCTTACCCTAATGGAAAAGTAATTGACCCCATACATCTCCAGATCCTGAGCTATTTTTAAATACTCCATCTCAGCTTCATCTCTGCAGCACACAATAACAAACAAAAATGTGGGAGGGAGGAAAGGAGGGAGACAGAAGGGGAAAAAAGAGAGAATAAATTAGACACAAAATAAAATCTATTCCACCGCAGGGCTTTAATGAGACTCGACTAACTGGAAGTGCAGAAACTAGAGGTCACGCAGTATGTCTTACAGTAACCGATTGTGGCAATGTACACAAAAACACACACACACTCACCATAAATGCACCAATTAAAAATATTATACTAAAAACATCTAGGTTTTTTCAATTTTGCAGCTGATTCTGACCGACATGCAAAGCATCCAATACAGTTTTCTTGTTGCACTTGATTGAAGACTGCGATTTCAGAAGACTTTTGCCATTTCTGTGTGCAACATGCATCAGACAGTCCATGAAAAGACTGTGAGCAAGCTGTCTGAGACTGAGACTCAAGTGTACAATACCTGGTTCTGCCCCTGTGCTCAGCATAGCAGACCGTGATTCTCTCCTCCCACATCTCTGCAGTCATCTGGTACAGATTAATAACCTGCACAAGAGAAAGACACATGAAGATCAGTCATCAAGCCCAATAAAGTCTTTAACTGTCTCAGAGCATTTTCAAAACGGAGCTCTGGTTTGACATCAGTATTCATTTTGTTTGTTGGAATGAAAGCCGTTTTCTTAAAACAGGAACATAAACAACTGTTGATGACATTACCATTACAAAAGATTTTTTGAAAGAAATTGAAACTTTTCTTAAATTAATCAAAAGTGACAGTGAAACATCTATAACATTTTTTCATTATTACAAATTATAATATAATGATTATTAATAATTTTGACTTTCTATTCCTCAAAGAATTGTAAAAAAAAAATATTTTAAAATATTTTAAAGAACTGTAAAAAATAAAATATTTTTAAAACTGGTGCATTTTTTTACAATTCTTTAAAATGTTTTAAAATATTTTATTTATATAGAAATTTTTTTGAAAAAGCCTTTTTAAATTTTTATATTTCACAATATTACTGCTTTTACTGTATTATTGAGCAAATATTTTCTGTATGTCATATTTGGCATATAGTTACAATGCATTTCTCATAGCAGCTGGTCTTCACAAAAATTACCTTTAAAAAATAGGTCACGTTCTTTGATATCAACATTTCTGGAGTTAAAGGAGTTCACTTCCAGAACAAAAATTTAAACATAATGTAGTCGCCCTTTTGTCATCCAAGATGTTCATGTGTTTCTTTCTTCAGTTGTAAAGAAATTGTTTTTTGAGGAAAACATAGTGGACTTCTTTGGTGCCCACGAGGTTGAACTTCCAAAATACAGTTTAAATGCAGCTTCAAAGAGTCCAAACGATCCCAGCTGAGGAAGAAGGGTCTTATCTAGCTAAAAAGTCGGTCATTTTCTAAAAATAAATTACAGTTATAATTTTTAACCTCAACTGTTCATATTGTCTAGCTCTGTGTGTACTTTGTATTCCAATTCAAGATAATTAGGGTAAAACCATCTCATTTTCCCCTTCAACTTCAAAATTGTCCTACATTGCTGTTTTACCTTTTTTTGGGGTTTGATCTTCTTTGCATGTTTACTTTGTAAACACATAGTCGGTACTTCTGCAGCGATGTAGGGTGATTTTGAAGTTGGAGGAGAAAATTAGATGGGAGTTTTTCGACATACCCTAACTGAGTACACACAGAGCTAGACAAGACAAGCATTTGAGGTTAAGGCTACTTCTACATTAATCCGGATACATTTGAAAACGGAGTTTACGTTTTAAAACGCTCTCCGTCCACACTAGCGTTTCCAAGCGTTTTCCAAAAGATTCTCGTCCACACTGAAACGTAGGAAAACATCAAATTCGCCTTACTGCGCATGCGTAAAGCCTTCAAAATTATACAGAGGTAATAAGTTCACGCAATTCTTCTGCCAGGATCATTTACGGAAATATCTCATTGTTCACTGACGAGTCTATGTCGCGCTCACTCATATTTTATCTGAAAAGCAGTTGTCGTCATGTTTTGCAGGACAGCAACTGAGAGGAAATTTTTTGCCATCATTTTAGGACAGTTATTTGAAGAGTGTACAAGGTAAATCTCTTTAGCAGCAGTGTGACAGTGAATAGCACAGGCACAATTACTGCTGTAAACATAGATATCTATTGGTACAATATGCGTCACATGACTAAATATGCGTCATCGTTTTCAAAAGCCTCCGTTTTCACAGTCCACAGTACAAGGCGAAAACGGCGTTTTCAAATTTATCCACTTTGGAGAGCGTTTTCAAAAAGCTCCGTTTTCCTTGACAAAAATGCCGTCTCAGTGTGGACGGAAGGCCAAAACGGAGAGAAAAAGATGCGTTTTCAAACGAAAACGTATTAGTGTGGACATGGCCTAAGTAGTACATAAATTGTAAAATTCTTTAGAAAATAACCAATCGTTTTGCTAGATAAGACCCTTATACCTCACTTAGGAATGTTTAGAGCCCTCCGAAGCTGCTTTAAAACTGTATTTTGGAAGTTCAAACTTGCAGGCACCATAGAAGTCCACTTCATGGAGAGAAATCCTGAAATGTTTTCCTCAAAAAACTATTTCTTTACAACTGAAGAAAGAAAGGCATGAACACATTGGATGACAAGGGGGTGAGTAAATTATCTGTAAATATTTTTTTCTGGAAGTGAACTTCACCTTTAAAGGGATAGTTCACCTAAAAATTAAAATGACCCCATGATTTACTTTTCCTTAAGCCATCCTAGGTGTATATGACTCTCTTTCAGACGAATACAGTCAAAGTTATATTTAAAAATGTCCTGGCTCGTCCAAACTTTATAATGGCAGTGAATGGGTGTGAAGATTTTGAGGTCCAAAAAAGTGCATCCACCCATCATAAAAAGTGCTCCACACGTGGTCCTGAAGCGAATCAATGCATTAATGAAAAAGAAAATCCATATTTAAAAGTACCGTAATCTCTAGCTTCCGCTGTCGTACATGCGTTCACAAGAGAGTTAGGTTCCAGCAGACTAAGTAATACCTATGATGTAGGCGTAGCGTAAGCTCCAGTGAGAATATGGTAGTCTCGCAAGAACCATGTTTTGTTTACAGGAGCAAAGTAAGCAAAGTTTCCTTTGTTCAGCTTATATTCCTCTTGGCTTTTATCAAAATCATGTTGTACTTCTGATTCGTGACCAGTGCTTTGTTTTGCTCTCTCCTCTGCATTTCCGTATTTGTCACTTCTCACCAGAGCTTACACTATGCCTATGGAAACACTTTATTGGACTTCTATTGGTCTATTGAATCTCAACAGCCATTTACTGCCATTATAAAGCTTGGAAGAGCCAGGACATTTTTTTTAATATAACTCCAACTGTATTAATCTGAAAGATGAAAGTCATATACATCTAGGATGGCTTTAGGCTGAGTAAATTATGGAGTAATGCTCATTTTGGGGTAAACAATTTCTTTTAATTTGGACTGGTCTGGTGGTGAAACAAATTTTTTGTTCTCCTGAGTCACTTTTGCTAAGGTGCTTAACAGCTGATGCTAGTATTTATTTTGGAAAACATGTTTATTTCACATTTTTTTAGCCAGATAGCACAATGTATAACAGGGTGGAAAAGAAATTAGGTTCAGACTGATCAACCAAACAATGAGTGAAAACAGTGTAAAAATGGTTAACGGAGCCAAACACAATGGCTAATAGAGCTGAAGGACATTTCCTAATTAAGTGGGACTATTTAAATCCTTCAGACGATTCTGAATGCCAATGGAGTAAACAAACACTCTTTCTCAGTACTTACTGACATGTGGGCGAAAGCTTCCAGCCGAGAGCTTTCACTATATCTAACGCCCTACGGGAAGCCCGTCGAAGCCTTACAGGCTCGTTACCGAGCTCTGTGAACATAATCAGCATAATTAGCATGGAGCGACGCCCATCGCAACATCACACTCACTCTCTTTGGTAGCAGCTCCTCTTGGGACAGGAAGCCTGGCTTGTGGACATTAGGGTCGTAATCACCATACTGCAGAAACAAGATGAGAAATCAAAATGAGCTCAATTATGAATTCTGAGAGAGGGGGGAAAATGGACCGGCACAGTCATAAAAAACAGCCATTATATTCACCTGCTCTCACTTAAAGTGAATTGAGTAATACGCTGTTGTGTAAAACATAAAAGCACGTCCCAATCAAAATAAGATGAAATACAGCTGTGAGTTTTCATGAGGCACTATGGATAAGATAAGTAGAGAGTTAAAAAAGGTGCTACTGAGAGAGAAAGATAATTGCACGATCAGATTTTGCACAAGCAAAATGGGTGGTTTGTACAATGACTATGGGACGTAAATGATGCAGAATATCTTTGTTATTATATTTAAAAAAAATAAACCACCATTTAAATATTTGTGGTCGGTAAGATGTTAAATGATTTTGAAAGATGTCTTATGACCACCAAGGCTACATTTATTCGATCAAAAATACAGTAAAAGTAGAGTAGAGAGTAGTTGCTTGAAATAGTTTGATGCTGAATAATTAAGCTTTCTATTAACGCATGGCCTGTTAGGATAGGACTATTTGCAAATCTGGAATCCAAGGGTGCAAAAAAAATCTAAATATTAAGAAAAGCCTTTAAAGTTGTCCAAATGAAGTTCTTAGCAATGCATATTACTAATCAAAAATTAGGTTTTGATATATTAACGGCAGAAAATTTACAATATATCTTCATGGAACATGATCTTTACTTAAAATCCTACTGATTTTGGCATAAAAGAATAAATTATAATTTTGACCCATTGATATGTATTGTTTTCTATTGCTGCTGGTTTTGCAGTCCAGGGTCACATATTATAACTTAAAAAAAATGTAAAAATAGTAGTAATAACAATAATAATTTTTAATTTATAAAACATTAATGTTTTATGTAAAATGTTATTCTGTGATAGCAAAACTGAATTTTCAACAGCCATTACTCCAGTCTTCATTCTTACATAATCCATCCGAAAATGTTCTAATATGTTGATTTGTTTATCATCAATATTTTTCTTGAAACTGAAGTTCTAGTCTGAAGTATTAATTTGAAATAGAAATATTTTGTAACAATTTAAAAGTCTTTACTGATCAATTTTATGCAACCTTGCATACAAAAGTGTTCATTTCCTAAAAAAAAGATCTTACTGGCCTCAAACTTTTTTGTACATCCACATCCCATTCTGGTATCCTCACAAATATACAAAGTGGAAGAAAGCGGAAGAAAAATTTTTTGTAGCCTTAGTCTGTGTTGAAAGAGTGGCTACAAGATATATCACACATTGCAAATACATTAATGAAATGTTATGGTTATACTTCTGAAATAAAGCGAAATTGTTGTGTATTTACTGTCTATATGTTTGGTTAGAAACAAGGAAATTGTTAGTGTTAATCAACAATGCACCACAGATGCAGTACATAAAAATAGCATGGAATACTCCTGCAAGACAAGTCATATGAATGTCACAATCCAAATATATTCTAAAATAAACATCATTACAGAATGTGGACTGCTTGCAGGAACTAAAGAACAAGCCGATATGCAGAATCAGAAAGGCAAGACAATAATACTCCATCAGTGTCACGCTGGCTTGTCATTTTGAGCTCTACGGGCAGATTCACGCTGCTCAGCTGTGATGAGACTGACATGTGAAAGCATCCCCATTTGAAAGTGAAAGCTTCACTCCTGCATTAAGAATAAGTTTTCACAGTGAGGGAGAAATGGCTGCCACCTCATCCTCTCTTCTTCTCGACCAGTTTTTTATTTATTTCTTGTATATATCAGCCTGCGCCTCTTTTTTGATTTTTACTCTCTTTACATTTCTTCGTTCTCTTTTCTCAAGCCTTCTTTATCTTCCTATCTTTTTGAATAACTGCAAACCTGCACCTGGTGGTGTTAAATGGAGACAGATCTGTCATGCAGCTACTCAGATTTGTAAAACAGGTAATTCCAAGTGAATAAGCCACATTCAAAGCCAAAGAAATGCATATCTGTAACTCAATTGAGCATAATTATGCATCAAGTAGCAGTTGGCAGAATGAGCAAAATCTAAAAGTACAATGCAAGTTATGTGATAAGGCTTTTTGATGCTCCAGAAGGAAAAACAAAGCATCGAGAGCCAGGGTGTAAACTTTTGAACAGAATGAGGATATGTACATTTTTATTTTTATTTTATCTAAATATAATTTTAGTTCACAAGTTAAATTTACACTGATCTTCAAAGTCATTCAATTCAAAAGTTTTCACCCCCTTCTTAATGCATGTTTTTTCTTTCTAGAGCATCAGTAAGCATTTGAAAGTTCTGTAATAGTTGCATGAGTCCCTCAGTTGCCCTTATTGATAAAAGATGAATCTCAAAATCATACAGTCATTGTTGGAAAGGGTTTAAATATACAAAAATCCTAGAAAACCAAATTATTTGTTGGGACCTGAAGGATTTTTCTGAAGAACAGCAGGCAGTTTAACTGTTCAAGACAAACAAGGGATTCATGAACAACTATCACACAAAAAAAAAAAAAACAGCTGTATATCATTCAATTAACAACACAGTATTAACAATCAAGTGTATGTGAACTTTTGAACAGGGTAATTTTTATATATTCAACTATTATTTTCTTATTCAGCACAAATATTCTTCTTATTCAGGTCAGTACTAAATAAAAATCCCTGTTATTTTAGTAAAATAATTAACATTTTGCAGATTCTGCAAGGTGTACGTAAACTTTGGACTTCAACTGTATCTTCTGTGATCATTAGTGCAGTTTTTAGTGTCATGTGATCCTTCAGAAATCATTTCAATATGCTGATTTGCTGCTTGTGAAACTTTTATTATTATTAATGTTAAAAACACTGTTACTTCTTAATGTTCTTGTGAAAAAAAAAAAATACTTAGATGGTAAAACACATTTAATAGGAGATCAACAATACTATGTAATAATGACAAGATCTTCTTTGTTTTAATACATGTACAGTATCGAAGCAAAAACCTGATTGTTGTTTTGCAAATCACATACATGACAACTTTGAAATCAAAATGGCGCGTTTCGCCAAAGCTGCTGTAAAAAGCCTTGAGAAGCCATCAAAAGACTTAAGCACAACCAGCACCAGGCTCAAACACCAGCTAAACAAACTGCCTTGCCATGTGAAAGCTTACAAATTGCTTTAACAAAGCAAACAAAAGCTTTAGCTGATTCCCATTCGGTTTTTAGAGCCATCTAGCGATGCACCGTGTCTGACGTGAGTCAGAAAGAAACAGTGTGGTTTCTAAATTGGCACAAGGTGAGCTGTGCGCAGTTAGCCGAGGCTTTCGGATAAATGGCATGTTCTTGTTGCCCTTGAGCTGTCAATCAAACTGACACCTCCTTAATAAAATGCGCTTCTTTCTGTGGGAAGACTGTAATGGGATAGATGCCGACCTTGAAGGACGTCCATAGGAGGTTAAGGTTTAGCTCCGACACCTTTCTGTGTGTCTATCAAAGAAAGAAGGGTTTTAAAAAAAGAAAGAGCACTGACCTTAGCGTGGACGGCGTAAGAGGCTAACAGCACCGAAGCCTCGGGTGGACAGTATATCTCCTCCTCTAAAATGCTCTTCTTCACCTGCGGGATATAAGAAGAGAGGAGAGTAAGATTAACAGGATTTTATTATTATTATTGCTACATATTTGGGGGAATGGGTTACTAAGAATTTTATGAGATGCCATCATGATAGATTACAGTGATATTCACCTGGATCTTGCTAAAGGGCACAATGGTGGTAGTCAAATGATCGTTCATTCGTTTTAATCTGCATTCTTTTGGTTACCTGCCTAGATATTTAACTACTAACTACTAGCAAATATTATAGATGATATTAGAGGCAGTATGTAAAAAAAAAACAATGTCGTATATACAGTTGAGGTCAAAAGTTTACACCCCCCATTCAGAATCTGCAAAATGTTCATATTTTTTTAACCAAAATGAGAGGGACCATACAAAATGCATGTTATTGTTTATTTAGTACTGACCTGAATAAGATATTTCACATAAAAGACATTTACATGTAGTCCACAATAGGGCTGGTCCGAATACCATTTTTTGATCTTCGAAGCTTCGGTGGGAGGGGCTGAACATATTCTTCTCTCTAATAAAGGCAGGGATCTCTGTATGTCTTTCTGTTTGCATTTTTATTATGTCGAGAACAGTTCATTCAAAGGATTTTTGCTGTGGACCCACCCAAGGGAGTGCAGTGTTGCATTTTGGTGCAATATGGACACATGAAAGGAACGTTCAGAATTAATAAATTGTAATAGAACATTGCGAGTTGGAAGCGGCGCGCCTCACGCAGGCAGAGCTTATATGCTTTGAAAACGGACACTGCGCTAGTGATACAAAACACACAGGTCTGTTAAGAGCAATAATTTTAATAAGGTAGCCAATCATTTTTAACAAACAAATCACTCCCAAATCAGAAATTAGCAGCACAGTAATTACTGCTGCGTCCAATGAGCAAATGGCGAGGCAGGATCGTCAACTTCATCTTTGTGTCAAATACTAGTTTATTAATAAATAATTTGCTTATCCCCTTACTTCCCCCCCCGACACATTCATGGTAATTATTTTTGCTGGGGCTTTGCGGTCAGCTTTAGCCTACTGCGTGCATTTAAATGCGTAGGCGCGGTTTTCATTGCGACAGTCACAGCCCTAGTTTAGTGGGCCCGACTGTACTTTTCTCTTAACGCATGGCTTGAAAACAGTTGTGTTGCTTAATATTTTTGTAGAAACTACGATAAGTTTTTTGTTTTGTTTTTCAGGATTTTTTTTTTTTTGATGAATACAAAGCTTAAAATAAATAGAAATATATTGTAACAGTAAAAATGCATTTGTCACTTCTGATCAATTAAAGAAATCCATGAAAAAGTATTAATTTCTTATTAAATAAAAAACGGTATTAAAACAATTTTAGTGTGCTATACATGACTACCTACTGTAGTTTTAGTATGCAAACCACAATGATAGAAACAGATCTCTAACTTGTTCAATCCTGTTATTCAAGATGTTCATGTCTTTCTTTCTTTCTTCAGTTGTATTGATTTTGTTTGTTTTTTTGAGGAAAACATTTCAGGATTTCTCTCCATATAGTGGACTTCTATGGTGCCCATGAGTTTGAACCTATAAACGCAGTTTAAATGCAGCTTCAAAGGGTCCAAACGTTCCTAGCTGAGGAAGAAGGGTCTTATCTAGCGAAACGATTGGTTATTTTCAAAACAGATTGACAATTTATATACTTTTTAACCTTAAATGCTCGTCTTGTCTCGTCTCTGAGGTGCGTAGTCTGTGTGATCCGGGTCAAGACAGTTAGGGTATGTTCAAAAACTCCCATCTCGTTTTCTTCCCCAACTTCAAAATCACCCTACATTGCTGCAGAAGTACCGACCCAGTGTTTACAAAGTGAACATACAAAGATCATTAAACGCCCTGAAACAGCATTGTAGGATGATTTTCAAGTTTAAGATGAAAACGAGAAGTTTTTCGACATACCCAAACTGTATTTACCCGGATTACACAGACTACGCATACGCATCGCAGAGACGAGTCAAGACGAGCATTTGAGGTTAAAAGGAATATAAATTGTCAATTTGTTTTAAAAAATAACCCATCATTTTGCTAAATAACACCCTTCTTCCTTGCCTGGGATCAATTTGGAGCCCTTTGAAGCTGCATTTAAACTCCATTTTGGGGGCACCATACATATCCACTATATGGAGAGAAATCCTAAAATGTTTTCCTCAAAAAACAATTTCTTTACGACTGAAGAAAGAAAGACACGAACATCTTGGATGACGGGGTGGTGAGTACATCTGTAAATTTTTGTTCTGGAAGTGAACTATTCCTTTTATGCTTTACAGAGAATTCGATATTTTAGCAGGTACTTTCTGAATAGATAGAATAAACAACACTGTGTTTTGTTTTATTCTTTAGGATATCCTAGTCACGACTATCCATTAGTAAGCCGACAAAGGTTGTGTTCTTCCGGCTCTTTGGACTGCAAAGCCCAGACGTCATTTATGGCTGCTAATACAAAGCAAAGGCAGAATATTTCAGGGTCAGTTTTAAGAACTCTAGAAGCAGCAGATGGCTCACAGGTTACACATTCACTGTTGCAGGGCTGTTGAGTTGAATTCCAAGTGGGGCTGTAGGGAGAAAACAGGCGACCTGGCAAAGGACTGCTCCTAGTGCAGACTCCTAAGCCTGGCAGAACTGACTGCCTACCTGTTTGTAACAACATAATTTGCGTGTCCATAATCTAGACTTGAATGCATGAATAAATCAATAACTCTAGGATTTGCATTTCCTGAAAGATCTAGCAGTGCTTGCAAAGCAGCAAAATAAAATAAAGCTAAATAAAATAAACAAAAAACATGTTTAAAAAGCTAGCCTGCTACATAAACCTATAAAGTAAAATGTAGATATAAAAAAAAAGACACATTCAAGGCTGTATTATCTACAAAATGTTTGAATGGAGTCTGTACGTTAAGCAGTCGAGCTGAACTAATTCCAGAAATCTGTGAAAGAGAAAAGAAAAGAAAAAAAGAGAAAAGATTTTCAAGAGCTGCCTTGCAAGCACTGTAACAACTAATTGACAGACTTCTGAATGAAATCAAAGAATGAAATTAATTCCTAACTTCATGCTTCATCAAAAGAGAAAATTAATAAAGGATAGAAGAATAGACCCCTGACCTTTATGAACAAAAGAGTTAGTTAACAGAACAAAAGGTTGTTTATGTACACAGCTTATAAATGCAAAAATGTGCATTCACACTGAAAGGTTAGTATTTAATTGTCAACAATGAACCAGTGCCAAATTACGAGTAAAATATTGCTGCTTTGCCAAATGAGCTGTTGCTAAAAGCACTGCCACACACGGGAGAAGGCTGGTCACCGTGCCGACCATTAGCAGCTTGGCAAAACGAAAAAGGATCTCATTTAATGATAACGAGAAAATGGAAGCCAAAAAAGTTTAACGACAGGGCTACAATTAGCACAAGGTTGAACTAATTGAAAAACAATAATAAAACAACCAAATACCAATCAATATGAGCAGTTTGCTCAAAAATTAAATGTTTTAAATTTGCACAACTTTCTGCGATCATTCAAATAATAAACAGACTACCGTTTAAAATTAAGGTCATAATATTTCAGCAAAGATGCATTTAATTTATCAAAAGTCAGAGAAAAGACACTTAAAATGTCACAAGCTTTCTTTTTCAAATAAATGTTGTTCTTTTGAACTTTGTAATTATCAAATATTCCTAAAAAATGTTAATGGTTTGTAAAAAAAAAAAAATTAAATAGCACAACTCTTTTCACCAGAATAATAAATGGTTTGAGCAGCAAATACACTACCAGTCAAAAGTTTTAAAACAGATTTTTTTTTTTTTTTTTTTAAAGAAGTCTCTTCTGCTCATCAAGCCTGCAAGGTGCAGCAAAAACAGTAACATTACATTTTGAAATTTTACTATTTAAAATAACTGGTTTCTATTTGAATTAGGGCTGGGCGATATGGCAAAAATGTAATCTCGATCATTTTTTCCCATATTGAACGATAACAATATATCTTTCGATATAAGCTCTTGATGTTGCCAGTTTTAAAATAGTATCCCAACAATGAATAAAACAACAATAATTAAAGGGTTCATTAAATTACATTTTAAAGTATTGTTTATTAACAAAAACAGATTACAGTTTTGGCCTTAAAAATTAAAACAACTTACTAAAATAATTTAAAAAATTAAAGTTGTGACAGAGTATGGTAAATGAGAGTAAATGTACAAAATGTAAACATAAAATTACTGTAAAAACATAATTTGTAACAATTATTTATTTATTTATTATTATTAACACAATTGTTTATTTTCTCTATTATAGGCTGAGCTATTTAAATTAGAGGCAACCACTGCATTTTGAAACAATCTACAGTATAAATAACAAAAAATTACAACACAGTTCTTTTTTAATCGTATTAAGTGCAGACAATTCAGCCATAATCAAAGTAGGCTACTCTTTAAATATTCGAAGTGCAAATAGAGACCGAATATTTCAAGCATGATACAGAACTATAGACATACACAAACTATTATAGCCTACATACTAATAACAGCCTAGATATGTCATGTAGCCTAATTTGCGTGCATCTGGGAGTCACTCTCTAAACAAGGGGGATTAAAATTGCTTTTGAATGCGTGTGCGTGTTTTGCTTTCGGTTTCAGCTTTAACAATCGCGCCAAACTCTAAACTGAGCTGAGAGTCACTTTTCAGATAGCCAAAACACTTATATAACGGAATTCGTGCTACTTTTGTCGACAATTTCAACATCTTTGGATAATAACTCGAGGTTAGATTCACTTTCGTCGCTGCTTCCACTTTTTTGTTTTTTTTTTTTGTCGTCCTGGGGACCGTTTTTCGTACGTTGCTATCTCAGTTACAGCTGGATTTGATTGTTGTGGATTTGTCCTGATCTTGGATTGTTTCGTTCTTCGATGCGCATCTCGGACTTGGTGTCATAGCAACAGGTCCGTAAGCTTAAACCTGCTCTGGAGCAGATTTATTTCATGTAAACAGGATTTAGGCTGCGCTCCTGGCGGGTTATGATTGGTTGAAATGGCGAGGTCACATCTGATTGGTTAAAGATCACGACTGACGTGGACTGACTCACGTGGGAAAAGAAAAGTATCTTGCAAGAAAGTGTAGAAAATAATTACGACGTTTCACACACGAATGATGACCACAGCTACACACACACATCTATCCATCTATCTAATATATATATATATATATATATATATATATACTACCGTTCAAAAGTTTGGGGTCAGTACATTTTTATTGTTTTTTAAGAAGTTAATACTTTTATTCACCAAGGATGTATTAAGTTAATAATTAAAAATTTGTTAAAAGTTAATAATAAATAATTTACATTGTTATAAAAAATATCTATTTTGAATAAACACTGTACTTTTTAAACTTGTTATTCATGAAAGAATCCTGGGGGGGGGGGAATAAAAAAAATCACAGGTTCAAAAAATATTTGGCAGCACAACTGTTGATATTATCCAACATTGATCATTCTAACAATAAATCAGCATATTAGAATGATTTCTGAAGGATCATGTGACACTTAAGACTGGAGTAACAGCTGATAAAAAAAAATCAGCTTTTCATCACAGGAATAAATTCTATTTTAAAGTATGTTAAAATAAAAAAACATTATTTTATATTGTAAAAACATTTTGCAATATTACTGTTTTTTTCTGTATTTTTAATCAAATAAATGCAGCCTTGATGAGTATAAGAGACTTCTTTAAAGACTATTGCAAGTCTTACTGACCCCAAACTTTTGAACGGTAGTGTATAAAAAAATAAAAATATATAATATAATATTATATATAATATAAATAAAATAACATATCAAGGAAAAAGCATGTAACATGGGCAGCATTAACACATTTAATTTGTTCACTACTTTTTGCCAGCCCTCTCTCCTTGCATTTGCAGCCTTTGCAGTGTTCCCTTGCGTTTTAATTAAACTCTGAAACTCCTGAAATCCCTCAATCAAGAGTTCTTGCTCTGCTGCAGAAAAATACTGTGCGCGCTCCTTCGACATGTTCGCCAACCAATCAAAGAGTTGCTGATCAATGTTTCTACTATCGATACGTACCCCCTTTTAAGCCACCCAGTGATCTCAAATGACTTCATCCAGCTATACTAATCATCAACAACAGGTGCGTTCGGAGAACCGGAATAGCGAGCTCATAGTTAGCGCGATGATTTGATCTTGGATGTAGTAAGCGAGGTACGAAGAACGGACCCCTGGTGTTAAATTTGCTTCGCAAAGTGCGGTAGGAAATGAACTTTGTACTTTGACGTGCACACGCACGCTGCATGCTGATTGGCTGTTGTCGCATATTTCTGCTGTGTGATTGGCTCTTAGATTAATCCATATCGAGCAAAAAATGTATAGAGCTCATCATCGTTATTAACATAAATTTTATCGCGATTCAATATGATATCGTTTATCGGCCCAGCCCTAATTTGAATATATTTTAATATGTAATTTATTCCTGTGATTTCAGAGCTAAATTTTTTGCATCATTACTCCTGTCACATGATCCTTCAGAAATCACTCTATTATTCTGATTTGCTACTCAAAAAACATGTATTATTATTATTATGTTGAGAGGTTTCTTTTGGAGGATTATTTTGGAGGTTTCTTTGATGATTAGAATTTATCTGAAATAGACATCATTTGTAACATTATAAAAGTGAACAATTTAAAGCATCCTTGCTAAATAAAAAGTATCAATTTCTATAAGCTTTTTATTTCAGATAAATCCTGATCTTTCTATTCAAAGAATCCTGAAAAAAACAAAAACAAATTCAACTGTTTCAAATATTTATAAAAAATAATAATAAATGTTTCTTGAACAGCAAATCAGCATATTAGAATATTCTGCATATTCTGAAGGGTCATGTGACACTGAAAACTGGAGTATTGATGCTGAAAATTTTGCTTTGATCACAGGAACAAATTACATTTTAAAATATATTCAAATAGAAAGCAGTTATTTTAAATAGTAAAAATATTTCACAATATTACAGCCTTTGCTGTATTTTGGATCAAATAAATGCAGGCTTGGTGAGCAGAAGAAACTTCTTTAAAAAAAACATTGAAAATCTTACTGTTCAAAAACTTTTGACTGGTAGTGTTAATAAAAATTAATTGAATTAAAATATATATTTTTAAGTTATTAGTTATAAGACTTTGTACCTACATTATTGTATCTATACTATATAAATAATTAACAATATTACCATTTTTACTGTATTTTGATCAAATAAATGCAGCATTGAGCATCAGAGACAAAAAATATATACTGACCCTAAAATAGTAAACTTACAACTAAACTTACAATATGATTTTGAACAACGCAATAGTCATATATACTTATTTTATGATGTTTATGGTACTTTGTAAAAGCATGCATAATACACATAAAGCTGCTGTAATAATAAAAGCTTACATTCTACACCAATTTATTCTATTCTATTCTTTTCACTTTTTATACACTCCTCAAGCACCTTTGTTATATTGAAAGGAGTGGTCAGGATATTCTTATTCTTCTTTTGTGTTCCATGAAAGCAAGAAAATATAAGTAATGACAGAATTTCCCTTTCCAGGTAAACCCTATCTGTTAAGACTTGCTCCCCATTCATCTCTTTCATATATTAAAAAAATCATCATGCTTGCTCTTTTATCCATCGCCCCGACTATCAGTCTGAAAACAGTCGCAAAAGTAGCATGCAATGTGTTAGTAACTGGTCAAAAGGGTTTTGGCTATTACAGTCGTCTTTTAAATCTGCTTTACAAATGTGACAGCACTTTAAAAACGCAGTCTGGGAAGGGTGGCTGTTCCTGATAAGAACCCATCCAGGCGAGCGTTTTTAAACAGGATCTGCGCATCCAAACACGTGGCTCTATCCCAAGCCTACATACGAGTGGAGGGCAGAGGCTAAAAGAGAACAGACTCACCGTTCTCCAATCCCTTCCCAGAATTCATTAGCATCTTTTGAGAATTCATTACATTCGTTTTCAGAGTGCACTGCCATTCTGAAGCGGCGCGGGTCTACCTCCCATTACGGGTGAAGATAAGCTACTTATGTTTGCTCAGAATGTTCATATCTTCTTCTTGTGCCCTTTCCACTGCATTAAATCTATCGGATTGGTACAAGCACTGTAAAGTGAAGGGCAAATTTCCACATAGATAACAAATATAGATGCAACACGGTTGGTAAAACTGAACAGAGTTAATGCATGCAAAATAGGTGCTTATTTACCTCCCATGCCGAGCAACCAGCTTGCTCAATGAAATGATTGATAATGTGCTCATAATCAAGGTGTTATTGCTTAATGGCTTCTGATCGCTCAGAACGAATCTTGGCAGGAAGCCGTATTACGGTGGGAGGTGTTCCCCTGGGCTTATAGAATCAGAGACAGGGGCCCTGATGTGAAGCACACCGATTCCACATGGCTGAACACAATCACACCGAACAATGAAAGAGAGCGCTGAACCCGCAGACAGCACAGCCAGCCCACAAACCTCTCTCACACAGAACTGCGGCGAGAAACCAAATACAGGAGCTCAGTTCTGCTGCCAAGCCTATTGAAATGAAATGGCTTCTGAGTTTGGGTCAATGGCACATCATCACCCTGCTGCTGTGTACAAACAATACTTACAGTCCAACTAGATTAATTATGTACAACACTATACCAAAATCAAATCAATTTTCTGTGCATCAATTTTCTGCTCTTGCTTTTGGAGCATGATGGTAATCTAGGGGTTCGAAGTTAAGACTGCCAACACAAAGGTAGCAGATTCAATCACAAACAGCCAGGCTTCACACTGCGACCATTTCAGTCACATTTGCGACTGAAATCTACTGTGCACAACAATGAAAAAATATTTCGGGGTAGCGTCAAAGATTTCTACTTACGTGTTTTTGCAGCATTGAGTAATGTATCACAGACATAACTGTTGATTTCTTACAAATGTAAATTTTCTAAACAAAGTGTAGACACAATGGACATAAGAGATTTATTGTATTGTGCAGGGTAGGGAGCTACGTTAATTATAATGGAACTAAGATGATTGACAGCTTTTAATGATTATTAAGGGAGTTTACAAATGTGACATTGATTTTTTACAACAGTTCAATAAACAAAGTTAATATTAAAGGAGTAGTTCACTTTCAGAACAAACATTTACAGATAATGTACTCACCCCCTTGTCATCCAAGATGTTTATGTCTTTCTTTCTTCAGTCGTAAATGAATAGTTTTTTGAGGAAAACATTTTAGGATTTCTCTCCATATATTGGATATGTATGATACCCCCAAGTTTGAACTTCCAAAATGCAGTTTAAATGCAGCTTCAAAGGGCTCTAAACGATCCCAGCCAAAAAAGAAGGGTCTTGTGTAGCGAAATGATTTATTTTTGGTTATTTTTTAAACTAATTGACAATTTCTATACTTTTTAACTTCAAATGCTCATATTTTCTCATCTCTGTGATGCGCATGCTAGTCTGTGTGATCAGGCTCAACACAGTTAGGGTATGTCAAAAAACTCCCATCTCGTTTTCTTCCCCAACTTCACAATTGTCCTACATCACTGCAGAAGTACCGACCCAGTGTTTACAAAGAGAACATACAAAAAAAGATCAAACGCCCTTTACCAAAAAAGGTTTAAAAAAAAAGCGTTGTAGGACGATTTTGAAGTTGAAAACGAAAACAAGATTGGAGTTTTTCAACATACCCTAACTGTATTGACCCGGATTACACAGACTATGCATGCGCATCGCAGAGATGGGACAAGACGAGCAGTTGAGGTTAAAAGTGCCATAGAATGCATTGATACAATATTTTAAATTGTTCTCTGATATCTACATAGAAAGTATATGGCATAGGAAAGGGCAACAATTCTCCAGATATGGTTTTACAGGTCCATTTACAACCCTAGGATTTGTCCCTAAAATGAAATGGTCTGTTATTACCTTATTTGGAAGGTTCATGAATAATAATGATGAGCTCTGCTCTGATTGGCTGTTGGCTGGAACATAACATTTATTCCCCTGATCTGCCATTTTTGCTATTGTCCTCGCTTTGTTTTGTTTTTTCACAATAGCCTAGCTGCAGAACTTCTGACGATTCGGCGTTACTATTAATGATAGCGACTATAATGTCATAGAGTTATGGGGTCTTTTGCAAACACCAGATTTATATAAGGAGGAGGAAACGATGGTGTCTGAGACTTGCGGTATGTCATATCCATGTACAGAACTGTTATTATTCAACTATGCCAAGGTAAATACAGTTTTCCATTCTATGGCACCTTTAAAAAGTATATAAATTGTCAATTTGTTAAGAAAATAAGCGATCGTTTTGCTGAATAAGACCCTTCTTCCTTGACTGGGATCGTTTAGAGCCCTTTGAAGCTGCGTTTAAAATGCATTTTGGAAGCCATTATATGGAGAGAAATCCTAAAATGTTCCCTCAAAAAAACAATTTCTTTATGGCTTAAGAAAGAAAGACATGAACATCTTGGATGACAAAAGGGTGAGTACATTATCTGTAAATTTTGGTTCTGATTCTGAAAGTAAACTTCCTTTAAGTCATTTACATTGTCTGTCTACAACACTATTGCCTGATTTTGCTCTATTTCGTCAAAGAAAAATTTCAGACAAAGTCACAGCTGAGCCGCTGCACATCTTCAAGCAAACACAGCTGTAAAAATGAACATGCATTTTTAAACGAATCTAGTGAGTAAATTATTCAATTACACATTCATGAAGACAGTCACTTGCTTATCTTATATTTTCAGGTTTCTTTGATGAATAGAAAGTTCAGAAGAACAGCATTTATCTGAAATAGAAGTCTTTTGTAACAGTATAAATGTCTTTATCATGACTTTTGATCAATTTAAAGCATCTTTGATAAATGCCACTAAATATCAATAGCACTGGACTGTGCTGAGAAATTTATCACCATACAATTAACAATAACTTTAACTGAAGTCATCATTATTAAATACTAAAATCACACTGCACGCTGTGGGAGTGACTTAAGTAATTTAAAGCCTTGCTTTATTAAGGCACATATGAATGCAGCAAAAGCATTTGAATCTGCACCAAAAAAAAAAAAAGACTTAGATCATTTGATGCCCCTTCTACATTAAGGTGCATTACAAAATCCCTGATGAAGCCTGATTTCCATCTGAACTGATAGACACACACAATGATGCATAACAAAGAAAGCCACGATAACATGACACCTATCTTGAAATTCTGAAAAGTCACCAAGTTAAACCCCAGAACATAAACAGCATGATTTCAGTTATGAAAAACCACTCTGTGGTATTTGATTAGGTAGTAATGTTAATTCAAGGAAATTTGCTAAAGCTGTGAACACATGCGAGTTTGAGTCACCTCTTTTTCCATCATTTCCTGTCCTCCCTCTATCCTCCTATCAATAAAAGTGACAAGACGCCAAAAAATTTCCAATTAATTTGAGCTGTAGTCCGGCTGAACCCACCTGAGCCAATGACTCACCTGCAGGAAGAAGAGGTGCTGTGTTATATCTTGCACCAGCTCTTCTTCAACATTCTCTGGATAAAACTTGGCCAGGAAATGAAACACTATGGGCTCTTCTTTGGGCATATCATGATCCAAAACCTATTACAAAGATAAGTCATGATAAATGTTGTGCTGTGCCTTGTACACTTCATATACACTGACAATAAATTACTTAAAAATCTAACAAGACATAACCATGTTTTTGGACATAATAAAAACAATAATACCATGTCCTTTTGTATGTTGTATTATAGTATTCTATAGTAAAATGTAAAAGTAAAATGAAAAGAACCTAAGGCACATAGGTACATAAAGGTACATAAATAGATTAAAGCCTTCGGTATCATAATATTACCATAATAATACTACAGAGTACTTGTTTTGTGAGGGTGATGGTTTGGTTTTATTTACACTATCATTCAAATTTTTGGGCTCAAAAAGATAATTAGTAATGTTTTTACTTTTATTTTGAAAGGTACACTACCAGTCAAATGTTTGTGAACAGTAGGATTTTTTATGTTTTTAAAGAAGTCTCTTTTGCTTACCAAGCCTGTATTTTTTTCCAAAGTACAGCAAAAACAGTTGTGAACTATTTTTACTATTCAAAAAAACTGTTTTATATTTGAATATATTTTAAAATGTAATTTAATTGTGTGAAGCTAAAATTTTAGCATCACATGATGCTTCAGAAATCATTCTAATATTCTGATTTGCAGCTCAAAAACCTTTTTATTATGTTGAAAACAGATAAGTAGGTTTTTTTTTCAGGTTTTTTTGATGAACAAAGTTTTTATCTGAAGCATTTATTTGAAATAGAAATCTTTTGTAACATCATAAATGTCTTAATCATCACTTTTGATCAATTTAAAGCATCCTTGCATAAATAAAAGTATGAATTTATATAATTTCTTAGCATATTAGAATGATTTCTGAAGGATCATGTGACACTGAAGACTTGAATAATGATGTTAAAAATTTAGTTTAAAATCACAGAAATAATTTATTCAATTAGAAAGCAGTTATTTTAAATAGTAAAAATATTTCACAATATTTTTGCTTTTGCTGTATGTTGGATCAAATAAATGCAGGTTTGGTAAGCAGAAGAAACTTCTTTAAAAAATCTTACTGCTTAAAAACTTTTGACTGGTGGTGTATATCACTGTGTGGTACAAATTAAAAAGATCTGTCAAAAATATTTTTAAAAGCCTAATTGAGTAAATTAGAATATCATGATATCTTGATCTATTACAAACGATAAAGAAATAATGTTTCCAAATCATTTCCTCAAGCATTTATCAGACAATATTTTGAAAGTGCAATAAAGTTTAAAATGATCATTTTACCTTCTTGTCCATTTTCAGCCATGCCACAGTGTCTTTGACATCAAACCGCAGACCAAAAAACCAGGTCTCCCTGAGTCCCAGTGTCCGGCACACAAGTTCAAACAGATCCTTTCCTTTCCACTTCAGCTGCCCAAACAAGATTATAAAAAAGGTTAGTAACATGAAGCTCTAAAAAATGCATTCTGAATTTTAAGCAATTTTTAAGATACATTCCTGTCTGTGTCAAAGTTTCTTTTGAAAACAACAAGTTGAGGCCAGGACATATAGACAGACATGGACTGAACACAATAAATCCCCAATTTTAATTTCAAGAAGCCTTTAAAGGAAACAACCTAAAAACTCTCTAAGGATTGCGACAGACTAATCGAATTCAGACTGACCACAAATCTGAACAGCACCAGTATAATGAACAGCGACATTCCCTGAATAACCTCATTTCCACAGACCATGCGGACACAAGGCTGAGAAATGAATCTGAGCGTCATTACAAAGTCACTGCTGTCAGCAAGCGCATTCACTACAGACATATCAGTTCATCTTTTATCAGGAGGACTGCTCTCAGGAGGCCAGGGAAAAAAAATTACCATATTCAATTGGCAAAGAACTGCGGACGCATATCAGTTGCTTATTTCTCATTAAAATGACTTTAATTGTCTTGTGTATACTGTGTACTTGAACAGAATCAATAAAGCAGCAACACAACATTCATTATTACTACCAAAAGCACATCCATAAGGCTGCATCTGTATTGTTGATTTTATTGGTTAGAGAAGAATTGGACAGCAATCAGAGTCAAATTATTTCCCAACGGCACTGGGTAGATTACTTACAAATTGTATTTAGATTACAAATTACATAAAGAAATCTGTAGTTAGATTACACATTTTAAGTAATGACTACTTTTTATTACTTTTAGATTACTTTTGACCTAACTCTATATTATTTTCAACTTTTAACAAAGTTTAAAATGTAATTTATTTGTGTAATGGCAAATCTAAATTTTCAGTCTTTACTCTTCAGTGTCATGTTCCTTCAGAAATCATTCTAATGTGCTTTGGTCCTATTTTTACCAAAGTTGGAAATGGTTTCATTTTTTTTTTTTTTTTTTTTTGGAAACGTATATTTTTTCAAACATTTACTTGAAATACAAATGTACGTTTTATTGTAAATTACATCATGGTTACTTGATCAATTTACTACATCCTTGCCGAATCAAAGAAAAAAAAATCTTACTGAAAGGTAATGTACACTGCTAGTCAAAAGTTTTTGAACAGTAAAATTTACGTTTTTTTAAAGAAGTCTCTTTTGCTCACCAAGCTTGTATTTATTTGATCCAAAGTACAGCAAAAAACTGTATTTTTTTTTTTTTTACTTTTTAAAATAACTGATTTGTATTTTAATATATTTTAAAATGTAATTTATTCCTGTGATTTCAAAGCTGCAAATACTTACAAATTGTATTCAGATTACAAGTTACACCAAGAAAACTGTAGTTAGTAATGAACTCTATTAGATCACACAGTTTAGGTAATGTATTCTGACTACTTTTCATTACTTTAAGATTACTTTTGACCCAACTCAATATTATTCTCAACTTTTAATAGTTTAAAATGTAATTTCTTCATGTAATGGCAAAGCGAAATTTCCAGTTTTCACTCTTTGGTGTCACATGTTCCTTCAGAAATCATTCTAATGTGCTTCAGTGCTCAAGAAACATTTCTTAATATTATCAATGTTGAAAAAAGTTGTATTTTTTTTCTGGCAAATAAAAAGTTGAATACAGTATTTATTTAAAATAGAAATTTATGTTTTAATGTAAATTACTTTATGGTCACTATCAATTTAATGCATCCTTGCCGAATTAAAGAAAAAAGAAATCTTACTGAGATTAATTTTTTGAAAGGTAATGTACACTACAAGTCAAAAGTTTTTGAACAGTAAAATTTGTAATGTTTTTTAAAGATGTCTCTTCTGCTCACTAAGCCTGCATTTATTTGATCCAAAGTACAGCAAAAACAATCTAAAATAACAGTTTTTTCTATTTTAATATATTTTAAAACGTAATTTATTCCTGTGATTTCAAAGCTGCAAATACTTCAAATTGTATTCAGATTACAAATTACATAAAGAAATCTGTAGTTAGTAATGAACTCTATTAGATTACACAGTTTAGGTCATGTATTCTGACTACTTTTCATTACTTTTAGATTTCTTTTGACCTAACTCAATATTATTTTCAACAATAAGTGCATTAATGTTTTTCAAACTAGGGTTTGTGAATGACCTGCACAAAAAAAAAAAAAAAAAAAAAAAAAGTATTAACTTAAAATCTCAGGGGGACTTCAAGTAAATAATTTAAGTCAAAATGACACAATATGAATAATATGTAATCATGTAATCCATAAAGTAACTAATCTGAATATAGTCATTTTAAATCTTAAAATACTTATTTTGGCACTGGTTCCAGTGAGTCCATTTAATAACATCAAAATCCAGAATTCACAACCTGCAGGAGTATATTAGCAGAATATCAATTAGAAAACTCATCTTGTTCGAATAATTCTCTTGTGTAGGCATCTGTGCTCAATTAGCCTTGTCATTAGTAGGTTTCAAGTATACGAGGCATCATCTGGACCCAGCTGAGCTAGATGCTACTGTCTTGTAAACAATATACTTGCCACATACATCACCTTGAATGAATAAAGTTTATGACACAGAGGAGAGAACCTTGCTGTAACAAATACAGACAACTTCCAGAGAGTATTGCAAACATCATCAACACCGCAAACTGTATTAGCATAACTGGGACAGGTGCTTTTCAAGGTGCAGTTTCATCTTGCCTAATGTTTATGTATGAGAACATATGACAATATGCTGCCATCCAGAGTCCAACCAATTAAATATGCTGATGCTTCCCCTCTAGGAAGCTGACGGCGGCCTTCAAGGACGACCGCCAGCCGGTGCAAACATTCACAGAGAAATGAGGTGTGTCTGTGTTGAAAAGTCTTCACTCACTGTCCTAAATATTCAGCGGAGAAGTTATGTGGCTTTTTAGAAAGAAAAAAAATTAAGTACTGAAAACTTGACAGCATAACAAGAAACGAAGAAAGTACAAAAGCACTAACCTCAAAGTCAAATTCCTGTCTTTATCCACTATTGAACCCCAGGCTATTACTCCAAATCAGATTATATTGACTGAGCTACACCAAGACTGTCTTTCTTGTTACACAGCACAAGATTAGATGAGGTCAATACTACGTCCAATACCTTTAGCACACAGAGACGGCTTAAACTAAATTTTAACCTATAGCACAAATAAATATTTGAAGTGTTTTTAATATTGAATAGAAAATACACACTGTACTATAAATAAGTTCCACATGATGTTAAACTGAAGCCCAAGAAAATATGAAACATTTTTTCAACTGACCATAAATGGAATCTGTTCATTGTAAAGACCATCTTCTGAGATCCATTTCACTTTAACAGCATGCTAAGAAAACATTTAGGAGCTAAAACAAATAAAACCGACTTTATGGATTTTCCCTCTAGTTTCAGGATCTTGCCGATGTTATTCATAACTGTTCGGGGACCATTTTGTGTCATTGTGAAATAATATTTATCACTCTATACGCAAGGCTTCTGGAAATAACATAAATTGTGGTTTAGCAAGCCCTGTAGATGACTTCAGTGATGGGCTATTATCAGCTATCAATGGTAGGCAATAAAATCTCAATGACTGTGCAGGGAGACAAATGGGTTTTGTTTTATAAATCCATGCTGCCACCAAGTGGTGGTGTTCAGGAAATACGAAGACGCACCAAAATATAATCTCAGTGATGCTGAAATCAAATGCAATGCTCTAATGGTCCAGATGCAACAGGATTTCTGGATTAAATATTACTGCATAAACTCTACATCTCTTACATTCATGCTGTCCATTACCACAAAAAAAAAAAAAAAAAAAAAAATACTGACCTCTGAATTTAAAAGCCCATAACAATGCATTTTTAATGTAAATCTATGGGACAACAGTGTCTGTAAAAAAATCCAATATTTATTTAAATTATATATATTTATATTTAAATGAATATGTAAATGCAGTACATACAGTGGCTTCTACATAACACAGATCTTTTTTAAGAAGCAAATTGAAATTACACTTGCATGAGTTAGTTAAGGTCAAAAGTTGACATGCAAAATGTCAATTCTTTTACCAAAGTAAGAGGGATCATTAAAAATGCATGTTATTTTTTTTATTTAGCACTGACCTGAATAAGATATTTTACATAAGAGGTTTATATATAGTCTACAAGAGAAAATAGTTACATTTACAAAAATGACCTCATTTAAAAGTTTACATACACTTGATTCTTAATACTGTGTTGTTACTGGAATGATCCACAGCTGTTTTATTGTTTGTTTGTTTTTGCTTATTTAATGATAGTAGTTCATGAGTCCCTTGTTTGTCCTAAACAGTTGAACTGCACACGGTTCTTCAGAAAAAAATTCTTCAGGTCCTACAAATTCTTTAGTTTTTCAGCATTTTAACCTTGTCCAGCAAGGACTGTATGATTTTTAAATCCATCTTTTCACACTGAGGACAACTGAGAGACTCATATGCAACTATTACAGAAGGTTCAAACGCTCACTGATGCTCCAGAAGGAAAAACAATGCAGTAAGAGTCAGGGGTGAAAACTTTTGAACAGAATGAAGATGTGTACATTTTTCTTTCTTTTTTTTTTTTCATTTAGTACTGCCCTTCAGAAGCTACAGAAGATACTTGCATGTTTTCCAGAAGACAAATTAAGTTAAATTTTCCCTGATCCTAAAGTGGTGTTTTTCCTTCTGGAGCATTTGAACCTTCTGTAATAGTTGTATATGAGTGCCTCAGTTGTCCTCAGTGTGAAAAGATGGATCTCAAAATCATACAGTCATTGTTGGAAAGTGTTCAAATAAACAAAAATTCTGAAAAAAAATAATAATAATAATTTAGGGGACCTGAATTCTTTTCTCTTGTGGTCTTTTGTGAAAATTCTTCAGGTCAGTACTACATAAAAAAACATGCATTTTGTATGATCCCTTTTATTTTAGTAAAATGTATGGAATATTTATGGTATTCGACAATATGTCAAGAGCTTGAACCTCGAACATTACTTTAATGTTTATTTGAGGTCAAGATCAATATTACAAGAAAAACTCCTAAAAAGGCCAACCAGAACAGCTACATCTTGCTCCCTCAATTCTAACATACATTTTTGTATCCAAAACCACTTTGTAGTACACGAAACACCTTATCGGTATATTATATAACAACAGAACTATGATACCTCAGAACCTCATTACCACCGTAGGAAATACTGTTAATGAGTGTGAAAGATCAAAACAGAGTGAGAGACGGGCAAACAGACAGGCAGGCACAGAGCAGTACACAGGGTCTTGTGGAGTGGGACCAACGTGCCTCATGGGACATTAACTCATGGTCCCCGTCTGTCACGCTGTTCTCTTACCACCATCTGTTTTTCCTTAATTCAAAAACACTCCCTGTGATGGTTCGTCTGTAAAAATAGGGCATCTTCCTGCAAGAAACTCGGTGGATGTTGTGTGCAAATGAAGTGCAACTCCACAGAGGAGTCCTCTGTATGCCTGCAGAACCCCACCGGATTCACCGTTTGTACAAAACACCTTTATACATGGGAGTGATGATTATTGCCATACAGGATGCTGCCTGCTTTGTAGATTTGGATGTTTGTTTTAGTTTCCCGCCTCTCCCCGCAAGCAGTCATGAGTGTTTTTGAAAACTTTTTGGGATTATTTTTAAGGAAAAATTATTTTCTTCAGCATTCTTAACACAAAAGGAGATGTTAGGCAGAATGTCCAAGCTTCTGTTTTCCAGACAAAAGAACCAAATTTAGTTTGGCGACTTAATATTAAAGAATAGTTCGCTCAAAAATAAAAAATTGTCATTAATTACTCACCCTCATGTCGTTCTAAAGCCGTAAGACCTTTGTTCATCTTCGGAACACAAATTAACATATCTTTCATGAAATCTGAGAGCTTTCTGACCCTGCATAGACAGCAATGCGACTGCAATGTTTTACAACCCATAAAGCTAGTAAGGACATTGTTGAAATAGTCCATGTGACATCTGTGGTTCAACTGTAATGTTATGCAGCTACAAGAATACTTTTTATGTGTAATGAAAACAAAAGATTTTATTTAACAATTTCTTCTCTTCCATGTCAGTGCCAGCCATACGTTCAGTAGAATACAGATGCATGTATGTGATTTTGCTGAGATATAGATCCCGGATGCGCCGTACCTTGTTTCAATCAGCGGAAGACACAAGCATACATGCATCGTGAACACGCGTGAACTGACAAGGAAGCAGAAACATTTTCCAGATTTGCATTTGTGTTAAGAGCCAATTGCATTATAAGTCAATGACATAAAACTTGACATTACATTACATAACATGACATTTATTAGGTTGATGCTTTTATCTATTGAGACTTACACTGTGCATTTAAACACATTTTTTTAATCTATACTCTTACTGTCATATATGAGCCATAAAATCCTGATGTATATATATACACTACCAGTCGAAACTTTTTGGACAGTAAGATTTTCAGTGTTTTTTTAAATAAGTCTCTTCTGCTCACCAAGCCTGCATTTGATCCAAAGTAGAGCAAAAACAGTGCAATTTTAAAATGTGTTTACTATTTTAAATAACAGTTTTCTAATTGAATATATTTTAAAATGTGATTTCAAATCTTAATTTTTAGCATCATTACTCCAGTCACATGATCCATCAGAAATTATTCTAATATTCTGATTCGCTGATTAAAAAAAACACATTTATTATTACTAATAATATTATGCTGAAAACCGCTTAATTGAATTTGTCAGGTTTCTTTGATAAACAGAAAGAACATTATTTATCTGAAATAGAAATCTTTTGACATTATAAATGTCTTTATCATAACTTTTGATCAATTTAAAGCATCCATGCTAAATAAAAGTAATTATTGTCTTAATTTTTTTTTTTTTTTTTTTTTCAAAAAAATAAATAATTTAATTAATTATACGGACTCCAAGCTTTTGAATGGTATGGTGTATAATGTTACAAAAGCTTTTCATTTGAGATAACTGCTGATCTTTGGATCTTTCTATTCATCAAAGAATCCTGAAAAATGTACTCAACTGTTTTAAATATTGATATTATTAATAATAATAATAATAATAATAATAATAATAATAATAAAAATAATAAATGTTTCTTGAACAGCAAATCAGCATATTAGAATTATTACTGAAGGATCATGCAACACTGAAGACTGGAGTGGTGATGCTGAAAATGTAGCTTTGATCCCAATAAATTACATTTTAAAATAAACTGAAATAGAAAGCAGTTATTTTAAATAGTAAAACTATTTCCTAATATTACTGCTTTTTGGATCAAATAAATGCAGGCTTGGTGAGCAGAAGAGACTTCTTTGAAAAAAAAATCTTACTGTCCAAAAGATATTTCTGACTATTATTCATGTCAAGCTTTAACTTACTGAAAATAAGACTTTTTTTCATTGAAATAATGCTTTGTCAGAACACTTAGAATATTGTGCACAAGTGATACGGACCAATAGAAATCATCATCCACTTTCACTGCATACAAGCTGTAGCTTGTACTCATTTTGTGTTTAACGGGTAAAAATTAATACTGGATTGGAATGACATGAGGGGAATAAACGATGACACCAATTCCATTTTTTGGAAGAGCTATTCCTTAAGGCCACTGAACTGCCGCTGTTCAAGCATTAAAGCAGCTCGAGGAGACAGGGATGTCTTGACGCGGCTCCCCTGGAGAAACAGGTCAGGCTGAGTGACTTGCTCAAGGGCACAACAACAGTGAGCAGGGACATTAAAATGTCGACAGCCTGGTGCCTTTCCCAAGTTAAGCTTACATGCCCCCCCGGTTACTGATGAGAAGCATTGATCACTGCCAGAACAGGTTTGGTTGTAGGCTAGGTTTAATACTGGATATGTATGCATTCAGTGACATCATTCTGTCATAACTCAAGAGAGCTTCACCACATAAAAAACAAAGCTTTTGCTACTCACCTCACAACTGAACTCCAAGTCCGCATCCATTGTAACAACTGTGGCGCTGAAGGTTTTAGCTTGTTTCCTCCGAAGAGAGTTGAGCCCCATTTTTGACGCAAGGACACTTGCCATAATAGCTGCTGATGGGAAACCTTCCTCCTCTTTAGAAACAACATAAACCTGTCGACTAACTATCTATCTGAAGCATAGCTTATTATGAAACACAATAGAGCTCAACTCTGAAAAGTTAAAAGCTACAATTTAGCATTACTGGCAAATGTAACAGAATTAAAGTGCATTTCTAAAGGCAGGACGTTTTCAAACCACCCGGTTTGGGTTAACCGGGTAACTAGTAGTCGAAGACATACTATCTCTTTTACTTCCTCTAGAGCTCCATTAGGCCTGTAAGAAGATAAAGGAAAAAGACAAGAGCACATAGTTATTAGCTAGTAACTGAGCACAATAACAATAAACAAAAGAAGCTGCATTTAAACTACTATAAGCGTAATTACATATTATGCGACAGACATCTGATAACAAACATTAGCCTGTTAACTTACATAACACTTAAGTATAAATTCGTGTAACAAAATACGAACTTTTACACGACTTCACAACATTTTAGGTCCTCATTTATGCTTGTTTAGCTAATCTACGGTTGGTTTCATACCTCATTGTTTTTTGTTGTGAGTGTTTTTGTTGACGGAATTGGCCTGACAGCTTGTAAACTGGTTGCTAACTCACCTGTCGAGCTGTTAAAAACAGCTGAATTCCCGCAGTGTGTGTGATTCACGCCCGTTTAAACACCTGACACACAAACACTGCTGTTGGTTTGACTCTTTCAGGCCAACAAAAACTGAAGCTGAAACTTCGCGTGCGCGTGCACGAGGAGGCGGGAGGACATGCGCAGTAGCGCGCGTTATTCAGATAAAAGCCTGTTTTGTTTTGTTTTGTTTTGTTTTGTTTGGAATCAGGGATAATACTTTGAACAGTAACACATAAATAAATAAATAAATAAATAAATAAATAAATAAATAAATAAATAAATAAATAAATAAATAGATACATAAATAACATGTTCTAAATGTAAAAAAACAGCACTTTGTTTTACGTTTTTTAATAACATAAAACGATTATTACTTTTGAAACTGTTTACAAATTATAAATTTATTACTTTTAATTGTTGTTTACAATATTATAATTAGTATTAATTACAAATTAAGAATGTAAATGCAATTAATCTATATAAATAAATAAATGAATATTTCCGTAATATAAAGCTAAGACGCAGCGAACTTTAAAGTATTGAACATGCTGTAAAATGTTAATAAAATAGCACTTGCACATTTGTTTTATGTTTTTATAACATAAAACGATGATTACTGAAATTAATCTATAGAAATTAATAAATAGATAAATAAAACATGCTCTAAATGTTACAAAACAGCACTTGTACATTTGTTTTGTTTTTTAATAACATAAAACGATTATTACTTTTTAAACTGTTTACAAATTATGAATCCTTTACTTTTAATTATTTACAATAAAAAAATTAATTACAAATCAAGAATGTAAATGCAATTAATCTATATAAATAAATCAATATTTCCGTAATATAAAGCTAAGACGCAGCAAACTTTAAAATACTGAACATGCTGTAAAATGTTAATAAAATAGCACTTGTACAATTGTTTTATGTTTTTATAACATACAACGATGATTACGGAAATTAATATAAATAAATGAATAGAATAAATAAATAAATAAAATATTTCCGTAATGTAAAGTTAAGATGCATTATTTTTTTAAGGACTGAACATGCTGTAAAATGTAATAAATAAATAAATAAATAAATAAATAAAAACAGCACTTGTACATTTGTTTTGTTTTAATAAATATTAAAAAAATATTTTTAAACCTGTTTACAAATTATGCATTTATTGCTTTTATTTGTTGTTTACAATAATATAATTATTATTAATTACAAATTAAGAATGTATATGTAAATGCAAATCATTAATCAATATTAATAGAGATAAATAAATGAATGAAAACAGCACTTGTACATTTTTTTTAATAACATAAACGATTATTACTTTTAAAACTGTTTATAAAGTATGCATGTATTACTTTCAATTGCTCTTCATAATAATATAATTATTATTAATTACAAATTAAGAATGTAAATGCAATTAATCAATATTAATAGAGATAAATAAATTAATGAAAACAGCACTTGTACATTTTTGTTTTTTTTAATAACATAAACGATTATTACTTTTAAAACTGTTTATAAAGTATGCATGTATTACTTTCAATTGCTCTTCATAATAATATAATTATTATTAATTACACATTAATCTATATTAATAGATTAATATAGATTAGATTTAGATTCGATTTATAAGTTGTGATCTATATATTCTTTATAGTAAATATGTGTACATTCGGATCATTTCACTCAAAGTTCAGCCCTTTGCACCAGAAAGGGGCGTGGTTTCTCTGACAACCGGGCGGGGCTTCGATTAGGTCATCGGAGTAAACAGAAAAGATGGCGACGCCATACACGGGAGATCGAGTTTTAGGGACAAACGCAGTTATTTCAGAGAGTTTCGCCAAACGGTTAACCGATTTGCCAGCGGAATTATTAGAGCATATATTGTGCTTCCCCGTTCTAAACCATATCGACATTTGCAACGTTTCCTGCACGTGCAAGAGGCTGCACGACGTGTGCCATGGCAGGGGAAAGGTCTGGGCGCATCAGTACAAGCTCAGGTGGCATAAATTAAAAACATTTCTAAAGATTGATACCTCCATTAATCTCCAGTATATCAAACCATAGAAAATATGTTTGATCCCTGATTGGTGGTTTAAGATGTGCATTCAATGCGTGACTTGACAGCTATCAGGTCGTGTTCTCATTCTGCTGATGCACCAAATTTATCCTGTGTGCACATGCAGAGAGATGCATAATATGTGATGCTTTAGTTTTATAGGCTCACCTCTTATATGTTGTAAATAACTAAATGCTAACTGTTGATAACGTTAAGTGACCTTGAACACAGAAATGCATGATATTCTGATGTGCTCATAAGAAATGAACACGAGCTTCTTTAAATATAAGTGTAGCTTTAAGATTATTACAATTGGGATTATTGTTATTAACAAAAACTACTATTGTGTGTTAGGAGATTTAAAAATTTACTTTCAAATTTCAGTCTTTTAGCTAGATTTGGCATAAAAATGTATTGACAAAATGCACCCTGTACTACAAGTATGTATTTGTTTTTTTTTGTTTTTTTAAGGAATAAGTCTAACATATTTGCAATCCCCTGGTGAGGACCTTTTTGAGGTCAAACATTATTGTTGTGTCATTAATATTCTAGGTGGCCGAGGCTGCAGAGATATTATCAGCAGAATGAGTCATACGATTGGCTAAAAGAATTCAAAACCCGGCACATGGTTGGTCAAC
Organism: Garra rufa; assembly: GCF_049309525.1. NCBI lineage: Eukaryota > Metazoa > Chordata > Actinopteri > Cypriniformes > Cyprinidae > Garra > Garra rufa. Next base: position 48,645,657 of record NC_133365.1, on the reverse strand, counting down.
AGATAAGAAGAACAGTAGAGTCCATTTCCAAGAGGTTCTTCACAGAAGTTGTAAGTGACTTTAAAAGAGACCAAATTGCAAAGCAATGTATCATTTTCTCAAACGAGAAAAAAATGTAATCCTTATTATATGGTCATTATGCTACATTTGGACAGGTATTTTTGTACGGTAAGCTGGATTTAATTAGTATTTTTAGTAACTAACCCAGAGATCTGTAACTCAGCCTTGCGTTGGTCAGGTTCTTGGAGACAGCTTTGCGGAAATCGAGTCTCTTGGTGCTCCAGAACACTTCTGTGAGGATGAGCTGATTGCCATTTTGAATTCGGACAAAAGGTTAGAAATGAGCTCATGCTAATGCTATTTAATTTTCTTCTTGACACTTAAGCATTTAATGGAATTGGTGAATTGAATTCTTTCCCAGGAAATGTTTGACACTTAAGTACTATGCAAAGAAAATACTGTACTTCCTCCGGCAGCAGAACATTTTGAGGAATTTGAAGGCTTTTCTTGAGCGACCACCAGAACAACAATACGCCCTTGAAGGTAAGCTGATTTCTCACCAAAAAAGTCACGTTTTATGTCTTGTTTAAAGAATAGTTCACCCAAAAAGTTAAATTTGCTTAATATTTAGAAATGTAAATAAGTTTGTCTCTTCATCAAAACAGATTTGGAGAAATTTAGCATTACGTCACTTGTTCACCAGTGAATCCTCTGCAGTGGATGGGTGCCAAACATCTGATAAAAACATTACAATAATCCACACCAGTTCAGTCCATCAGTTAACATCTTGTGAAGTGAAAAGCTGAACGTTTGTAAAAAATAATAATTTTTGGGTGAACTATTCATTTAACGCAAAAATTTTATTACCATATACTGCTTTATCCTTGCAGTGACAAGGCAAAATGAAGGTTATCATATATAATAATCTTAGCTCAAATACATGCATGATAAACTTAAAATATGTGTGCTGCATGCTGGGCTTTGTAACATTATCAGAATGTTCTTATACACTGCCAGTCAAAAGTTTTTGGACAGTAAGATTTTTAATGTTTTTAAATCTCTTCTGCTCACCAAGCCTGCATTTTTGTGATCCAAAATACAGCAAAAACAGTACAATTTTGGGGGGGAAAAAAAGATTTTAAAATACCTTTTCTATTTGAATATATTTTTAAATGTAATTTGTGATTTCAGAACTGAATTTTTTGCATCATTACTCCAGATTCCTTCAGAAATCATTCTAATATTAATATAAGATGTGCTGCTCACAAAACATTTATTAATTATGTTGAAAACATAATAATATAATTGTTTTGTAACATTATAAAAGCTTTATCATCACTATTGATTAATTTAAAACATCCTTCCAAAATTAAAAGTATTAATTTCAATCATTTCTTTCAAAAAACTGACTCCAAGCTTTTGAATGGTATAGTGTATAATGTTACAAAAGTGTTTCATTTCAAACAAATATCTTTCTATTCATAAATTTTAATTATTTAAAACCAAATCTGCATATTAGAATGATTTCTGAAGGATCATGTGACACTAAAGACTGGAGTAATAGTGGTGAAAATTAGCTTTGATCACAGAAACAAATTGCATTTTAAAATATATTCAGTTTAAAAAGAAAACAGTTATTTTGAATAGTAAAAATATCTCCCACTATTGGATTCTATAAAAAACATTAAAAAACTTTTGACTGGTAGTGTAAATGCTTAGTAAAGAACAACATAATTTTCACAATGAAATTAGGCAGTATGCACTCCTCACTATATTATTATGGATGATTGAGGTTCAACATGGAATTCATATTTAGATCAATGATTTATGCATGTCAGTTTGTTTAATCTCCAATTCCAGGAGCTGTTTTTGTCGATCAGTATTGCAACCCTCTGGCTGATATCAGTCTTGAAAGCATATCTGCGCAGATAGAAGAAATCACAGACAAGGTGAAGAAGTATCTGCGAGTAAAAAACGCCACTCACCCAAGTCTACGAGCCAGTCAAGGTCAGTCTGCAAGGAGAGATCTGGAAAATTCCATTTACTATTCTCATGAGGTCTATTAGTCAGACCTGTGTAGCCAGGCTTATGTTCTCCCTGTTGTTCGATAAAAGCTTTCAGCTTGATGTTGATAAAGTAAATGTCATTTTTTAATCTGCTTTGGACTGCATTGGGCAGCCACAATTGTATTGTTGTTCTTAAAGCTGTAGCATCCAATGTTTTTCCAGGTGACTGCTTTGTTCTGGAAAACCTGGAGTTTCAAAGGCAAGTCATATGCGCTCTGAATGCTGTGCTGTATGACCAGCTACAGTACAAGGGCAATGAGCGTGACTACTACAATCCACTCAACTCATACATACATCAGGTAATGCAATCGCATGGATATCATACCTGTTTCCAAAATACTACATTTAGGCAGGTGTGGATGACCAGTGTTATGGCAATGCATTACAAGCAACATGCATTGCATAAGCAAATAATTTCAAGTAACATGTATATTTAAATTCTTTCTTATTGACATTACTTATTTTAGTATGTATCTGTCCATACAGATGGATAGATATATCTATATGTAAATTATAAATTTGTAAATTATTTAAATATAAAAATAGAGATATATTGCATATACATATATTATTATTTTTAATATGATTTTTTTCAATTCAAGTTGTTATAGTATGTGTGATTGACATAAACGTTGAAAAATTATAGACCTTTTTCCTGAGTAAACGATGAGCGCCGCCATTACGAATTCTAACGTCAGATTGAATGCTTTTCTGTTCCGGTTTCCATAGGAACCCTTTCAAATAGCGTCCATCTGTTTTTAATGTAGCTAACGTCCGCTGCTTCGTGTCATCTACACACTCATTAAAGTGAGGCACTGACAAATAACGGTCATTGCGACATTGCCAAGTGATGGCGCTATGGAGCCATGTGCTTTTTAAAAACATTTGAATAGGTTTAACATTAGTTTATTAGCTCGGAATATACCCTAATTTGACTAGAAACAATGCAGACCGGAAATGCAAAGCATTCTTTCAGTTAAGAGTCGGACTTACTTCCGTGTTCAGGAAAAGCGTCTGTTTGATGGAAAAAAACATTGTTTATTTAAATGTTTTGCAACAATGTAAGTTTTTACTGTCATTTTTGAATGCATCCTTGTTAAAAGTATTAATAAAAAAGTATTATTATTATATAATTTTTAATCCTGTTGACCTCAAACTTTTAAATGTTAGTATATTTTGGGAAGATAAGCACTTATCTACAGTGAAAGGACAAAAATAACCCTTAATTCAACACTTAACACTGATGACACGAAGAAATTCTCTTCCACAAATCACACAAAACACTGAAGTACCTTCAAATGTTGCCATCTAATTGTGCTTAAAAGTAAAAAACAATTTAGACAGAAATGTAGTTTGTCACAATGTGCCCCCTTGTGGTCAGGTGCTGGTCCGTCGGACAGGCATTCCCATCAGTCTCTCTGTGCTCTACATGACTCTGGCCAGGAAGTTAGGAGTTCCTCTGGAGCCCGTCAACTTCCCCAACCATTTCCTACTCCGCTGGTGCCAAAATCAAAGGAGGTGGGTGTTTAACGCATTCTAGCTAGTAGAGTCTATTAGTATGAAATTACTTAGCAATAGCAAGCACCAATCAGTTTCAAGTCAGATTTATTTGTATGTGTTTATGGTATTTTAATACCATATTAAGATGCCATTTAGAGCTGAGATAATATAGTTTACAGTTTTACAATGATACAAGCAACCAAGCAGTTGATATTTGCTATATAATGGCCTATATATTGTTCTATGTGGGTATACTGTATATTTGTGGATGAAGTTGGACATATATTCAACTTTATATAAAGAGCTGGATGACAATATAATTTTTATTTTGCATCCAAGATTTGCTAGATTTGCATGTATCCAGGTAAAGTAGGATGTACTATATATCGATCTGTTAATACAGTGGTGGACAAAATTATTAGAACACTAGTATTTCCAGCAGCTAAAAAAATGTAGGTCAGTTATTTTTATCTTTTGCTGTAGTGTGTCAGCAGCAAATATCAGTTTACATTTCCAAACATTCATTTTGCCATTAATTGTTATAATCCAGTGAGATTTTTGTTTGCACAAGGAGTCTGACAACAGCCAGTGCTCCACCCACAGATCTGATCTCACCATCAGAACAAGAAACAGAACTAACTGAGACTAAATCCAGAAGAACTGTGGCAACGTCTCTAAGATGCTTTAAGAGACCTACCTGCAAAGCTACCTGAAAAACTATGCGCAAGTGCACCTAGGGCAAAAGTTGCTTTAAACGCAAAGGATGGTCACACCAAATGTTGATTTAATTTAGTTAACAGAAATTAATTGATAAAGAAAATCCATTTATGGCATTATTTTTGACAGCATCTTCACTTTACAGCATTTTTACACAATTGCCTTAAACTTTTAAGAGTACTGTAGCTTTGCAGGTAGCATCTTGAAGCATCTTGGTGACATTGCCACAGTTCTTCTGAATTTAGTCTGTCTCTGTTTGTTGTGTTTCTTCATGTCATTTTAGACAGACCGGATGATGATCAGATCAGATCTCTGTGTGGAGCACTGGCTGTTGTCAGACTCCTCTCACTGGATTACAATTAATGGCAAAGTCAATGCTTGGAAATGTCAACTCTTATTACCTACTGACACACTACAGCAAAATATAGGAATAACTGACTAAAAAACATTTTTAGCTGGTGAAAATACTAGTGTTCTAATAATTTGGCCACCACATCGCTGAGCAATAATATAGTTTACATTTTCCAACAGTATTGCTTTAATCCCATTATGCTTCAAGAAATTGTGCTGTGCTTACATTAAAAATAAAACAACAGTCTGAGCTGACTAATGAGTTGTTTTGTAGGAGTGATGACATCTACGACTATGTATACATCGACACGTTTGGGAAAGGAAAGCAGCTGGCTGCTAAAGAGTGTGAGAATCTGATCCGACACCAGGTGGGAGCAGATTACTACAGCGCTATAAGCACCAGCGAGCTCCTGCTGCGGATGGTGGGGAACCTGCTGAACATCGGCAAAAGAGGGTGAGAATCACACATGGATTTTTACTACTTTAGCTGCACTTGAGTCAGTGTGAACTGTTGTTTTATCATGATATTGTTGTAGTCTTATAAAATAATTTATTTAAATCTCGAATGAAGGAGGTGTTTAAAATACTGCTTGTATACTCATTAGTATGCCAGTCAGGGAATCATGCAGTTGTTTTATGTAAATAAAATCAGTTTTTCTTGGCATTCAGATGAATTTGTGAAGTTGTCAGACACATGTTTTATTTACAAAATGTGCTTGCTTTTGTGTTTTGTGCAGGGAAGGGAATGAGAAATCATATCAGCTCCTGCGGGACTCTCTGGATCTCTACCTCACTATCAACCCTGATAATGTGCAATATCTTCTGCTGCAGGCCCGTCTCTACTTCCACCTGGGCATCTGGCCTGAAAAAGTGAGTTCAGTCTCACAGATGAGACTTAAATGTCAGTAATTTGCTTAATAAAGAATAGTCAAAAAGAAAAAATCTCTGTGGCACAGTGGTTAGCACATATGCGATTTCTTTTAATGTTGTTTATTTTTTTATCTCAGTGTTATCATTGATATAATGTTATAATTTTAATTAATAGTTTGAATGAGTTTTTATTTTTATATTTTCCATTTTCATTTTAGTTAAAATATTAGTAATTTAGTTTTTGACATTTTTAGTAGTTAACTAATTAATATATTTTAAAATATAAAATAAGATAATTTTTATTAGCCATTACTTGAGTTTTCAGTGTCACATGATTCTTCAAAAATCATTCTAATATGCTGATTAATTACTGTTATTATCAATGTTGGAAACAGTTGTGCTGCTTAATGTTTTGTTGGAACCTGTGATTCTATTTTCAGGATTCTTGATTTAATAAAATGTTTAAAAGAACAACATTTATTTAAAATATAAATCTTTGCTATCACTTTGTAGCAATTTAACACATCCTTGGTGAATAAAAGTATTAATTTCTTTAGAAAAAAAAAATGTGCTGACCCCAAACTTTTAGATGGTTACAAAACACTGTTCTTTTCAACTTTTTATTTGTTAAAGAATCCTGGAAAAAAATCACAGGTTCCAACAAAATATTAAGCAGCACAACTGTTTTCAACATTGATAATAAATCAGCATGTTAGAATGATTTCTGAAGGATCGTGTGACACTGAAGGCTGGAGTAATGATGCTGAAAATTCAGCTTTGTATCACAGGAATAAATTAAATTTACATTTTTCAAAAAAGTTATTTTAAATTGAAATAATATTTCACAATATTAGTTTTTTCTGTATTTTGATCAAATAAATGCAGCCTTGATGAGCAGAAGAAACATCTTTAAAAACCATTAAAAATCTTAGTTTTAGTTATTTTAATAATTAAGTTAAACTAGCTGCAACTAGCTGAAATACATTTTTTAGATTTTACTTTAAACTTATTTTATTTCAATTAAAGAATAATTTAAGTAATGAGAAAAATGTGGTTATAATTACATTTCAGTTTTAGTTAACAATAATTAACCTGAATTCATCTTTTATCATTTCCTAATCCCATTCATGCTTTTTTTATTTATTTTTTTTATTTTTTTTTATTATTTTTTTTATTTGAAAATAACAACCATTCATGCTTTTTGTTCCAAAACTTTCCTATCACTCTCCACTCTCAAGAAAAAGACCTTTAAATATAAAGGAGGCACTATTTACACTAAGTATAAACCAAGGTAATTGTTATTTTGAAGGTAGACAAGTATAACTGGTACTAAATAGCACCCTGGTTACACTAAGTGTAAATAGTAATAGAAACCATTCACAAAGAGTACCTACAAACAAAACATTTTGTAAGCTGATTCCAAAAATAGTGCCTGTTTTGGTCTAGCATGTCACAGTTTATCACAAAATGACTATTTATTGACTGCAATTATGCAGTCTGCCAAAAAGATTGGCTATTTGCACAAAAGTAAAAAAAAAAAAGACAGCGGATATTAAACATGGTGTCTCAGAATGGGTTTAAAACTTTGTCAGATAGTTCACTTTCATGCCTAACACATAACGGGCTTATACAGGAGTGTATATGTTGCATTTCCATTGAGAATTTTGGATGGTGAATATTGCAGTTAAACCATAAAACACAAACTGTATACTGAAGGCTAATAAGTGAATTTCATAATCATGTCTATTTAAATATTCTAGTGGGAGGAATGTTTGTTTGATTTGTTTTCTCAGGTGTTGGATATTCTACAACATATCCAGGCTCTGGACCCATCTCAACACGGAGCTGTCGGATATCTGGTGCAGCATACGCTCGAGCACATCCAGCATAAGAGGCATCCGGTAGAGCCAGAGGTAAAGAGACGCAGCGCTCCGGAACACAGGGACGTACAGTACTCTGTAGGCCTCATCATGAAACATAAGAGGTGGGTTCCGGTTTGGTCCCTTCACCCGGAAATGAAAATTCTGTTATTAATTACTTATCCTCATGTCGTTTCAAACCCGTAAGACCTTCGTTCATCTTCAGAACTCAAATTAAGATGTATTTGATGAAATCCGAGAGCTTTCTGACCCTGCATAGACAACAATGCAACTGACATGTTCAAGGCCCAGAAAGGTTTAAAGGACATCATTAAAATATCATTAAAATATAAAAAATCTCCTCCTTGTCAGTCTTTGATGTGCAACCACTGATGTCACATGGACTATTTTAACAATGTTCTTACTACCCTTCTAGGCCTTGAACGTGTTAGTTGCATTGCTGTCTGTGCAGGGTCTGAAAGCGTTTGGATTTCATTTAAAATATCTAAATTTGTCTTCCAAAGATGAACAAAGTTCTTACAGGTTTGGAACGATATGAGGGTGAGTAATGAATGACAGAATTTTCATTTTTGGGTGAACTATCCCTTTAATGGTTTACATATTTTTACGTAGACTGTAGATGAACCATGCATTTACATTAGGAATATTTGATTGACTGTTTTCAAACTGATTTCTCTCATAGGTCAGGATACAACTGCGTTGTCTACGGATGGGACCCTAAATGCACCATGAGTCAGGAGTGGATTAACACTATGAGGGTCCATCAGCTGTCTAAGGGGGCAGATCAGCCATTCTACAACGTCCTGGTGCAGGATGGGACATGTAGATACGCTGCACAAGGTACGTTTTTCCACTGAGCCAAGATTTACAGTTGAGGTCCCTCTTTCAGAATCTGCAAAATGTTAATTATTTTACCAAAATAAGAGGGATCATACAAAATGCATGTTATTTTTTATTTAGTACTGACCTGAAAAAGATATTTAACATAAAAGATGTTTACAGTCAACAAGAGAAAATAATAGATGTTACCTGAATGATCCACAGCTGTTTTTTTGTTTAGTGATAGTTGTTCATGTGTCTCTTGTTTGTCCTGAACAGTTAAACTGCCTGCTGTTCTTTAGAAAAATCCTTCAGGTCCCACAAATTCTTTGGTTTTCCAGTATTCTTGTGTATTTGAACCCTTTCCAACAATAACTGCATGACTTTCAGATTCATCTTTTTACACTGAGGACAACTGAGGGACTCATATGCGACTATTACCAAAGGTTCAAACTGCTCACTGATGCTTCAGAAGGAAAAACAATGCATTAAGAGCTAGGGGGTGCAAACTTTTTGAATTTGAAGATCAGGGTGAATTTAACTTGTTTTGTCTTTGGAAAACATGTAAATGTCTTCTGTAGTACTAAATGAAAAAAATGATACTTAGGCAAAAGAAGAAAAATGTACACATCTACTTTCTATTCAAAAGTTTTCACCCCAGCTCTTACGGCATCGTTTTTCCTTCTGGAGCATCAGTGAGCATTTGAACCTTCTGTAATAGTTGCATATGAGTCCCTCAGTTGTCCTCGGTATGATTTTGAGATCCATCTTTTCACACTATCATTGTTGGAAAGCATTCAAATACAGAAAAATGCTAGAAAACCAAAGAATTTGTTGGACCCGAAGGATTTTTCTGAAGAACAGCAGACAGTTTAACTGTTCAGGACAAACAAGGGACTCATGAACAACTATCAATAAACCAAAAAACACAGCTGTGGATCATTCAGGTAACAACACAGTATTAAGAATCAAGCATAAGTAAACATTTGAACGGGGTCATTTTTATAAATTCAACTATTATTTTCTCTTGTAGACTGCATGCACACATGTTTTATGTGAAATATCTTATTCAGGTCAGTACTAAATAAACAACAGCATGCATTTTGTATGATCCCTCTTATTTTGCAGATTCCAAAAGGGGCATGTAAACTTTTGACCTCAACTGTAAGCAATGGAAATGTCTGATTCTTCATTTCATGGTTTTAGGTTGTGCATATACTTTTGGAGCCTTGTTTATAATCACTTTGTGCTATTTGAAAACTGGGTCTTTGTCCTAATTGCTCTCAATTTCATCAGCATCAGTGAATCATTTCTTTTCGGGGCAAATGGGTGAGGTGTTAATTGATTTGAGACAACTGGCATCTTAAAATGAAAAGAAACCCTCACTTCCTCTATTCGTTTGCAGAAAATCTGGAGCCTCACTCCGCCCCGCTGGAGATCGCTCACCCTGAGGTCGGCCGCTACTTTACTGAGTTCTCTGAGACACACTACATCGCTAATGAAGAGCTCCAGGCGCGTTACCCAGAGGACATGTGCAAGACCCACAGGACTGTAGAGGAGCTCTACCACGGTCTCAACCCAAACTCAGGGCAATCACCGGAGCCCACCGCCAACTTCCAGGAGCACGACTTATTAGATCCGTAGACCAGATTGCCACCTCTTTCCCTCCCTTCTTCCCCCAATTTAGATGCGTAGTCATTGACTTTCTCCTGAACTGTTACAACTGACAAGGGACTGAATTGAATGTTTGAGGATCTAGGAATAGTTCACCCGAAAATGAAAATTTGCTGAACATGTACTCACCCTCAGGCCATCAAAATTGTCGATGAGTTTGTTCATCAGAACAGATTTGGAGAAATTTAGCATTGCATCTTTTGCTCACCAATCAATCCTCTGCAGTGAATGGGTGCCGTCATAATTAGTCAAAACAGCAGATAAAAACATCACAATCCACAAGTAAACCACATGACTCCAGTCTATCTACTGACATCTTATGAAATGAAAATCTGCATGATAACCAAAAAAAAACCGTTAAGGCGTTTTAACTCGAAAACTATCACTGTCTATAATCCAAAATAATGCTTTATCCAGTGGAAAAAGTCTACAAAATCCACTGACATGTGCGTTTAGAACTGTTTTTGCTTGTAAATTGTGCTTGATCCGTGCATATTTCTCTCCTGATTCAGACAAGATTACTTTTTCATTGGAAAAAGCAATATTATGGATAGAGGACTCGTATTTTAGCCTTAATGATGAATTTGTTTATTACAAATGCACCGATTCTTACGTTTTAGATGTTAATTGATGGATTGGAGTGGTTTGAATTAGTTGTGGATTATTGTGATGTTTTTATCAGCTCTCATTCTGACGGCACCCATTCACTGCAGAGGATCCACTGGTGAGCAAGTGATGCCATGCTAAATTTCTCCAAAACTCGTTTACATCTTGGATGGCCTGATGATGAGTACATTTATTCCTTCAAGGCAAAACCAGTCTAAGATCAGTGTTTTTTCTCTAATTCATTTCAACCAACATCCTGGTCCTAGATTAGTTTTGAGCGCGACTTTGACCCAGAGCTGCAAATGTGGTCTATGCTGAAAGAAACTACATGTGTTGTATTTGAGTGGTTGAGTACAAATGATGTGGTCGAGTTACAGTATTTGTGCAGATACAAAATATACTCTAGATAGTATGTACAGTATAGACTATGTGAGGGTCTGAATATCTGTATATGTGTTGATGGTCAGCTTCAGGCCTGTTTCTTACGCCAGTCATAACACATCTCACTGAACTAATGCACTAATGTCACATATGTTAATAGGTTAACTAACATGCACTTGACATGTCTAAAGCTGTCACCTTAAAATATTTTGTAATGTTTATTTCAAAGTTATAAGAAAAAACAAAAACCTAGGGAACAAGGGCTCAAGGAATTCTTGGCTCATAGTGGTTGTAAATACTCAAAAGTATTGAGAATATAAGAGAATGAATCACAATAAAAGAATAAGCTCTATTTTCTTCGTCTGGTTATTTATTATTTTATTTTTATAATATATAACATTTTGTATTTTATTGTTTTTTTAAGGAAAATAATAAAATATGATAATATTAGCAAACATTTGAGCATGTCTCCCCTCAACTTTATAACTATTACTCTTAAGCAAACTAAATATTTAATTACAATAGGTCACAATACAAATAAATGCAAATTTGTGACACTGACCGTGTGAACTCCTAATATACAAATCGTAAGAAAAGGTAAAGTCCATAGTCGCCTCTGGTTATTGTTTTCCTGGTCGTTTTTATCAAGCATTGAACTCCTTAAAGTGAAAGTCTGATAATGAATGACAAGCAAGTCAGGGTGGTGTCCCTCTTGTATCCAAAGCAGATGTGTTTGCATTAACTTTAATGCCAATCCAACGTCACACAACCTCAAATATTTATAATGCAAATATAAGCATCAACCACATTATGCCTTAATCCTTTCTCTGGCTGCAGAAGAAAGACTAGCTGAATATCACAAAAATATTATGTGGACGGAGATATTTTCATGAATACTAAGAACAAAATGTCTTTAAGATGCGTTAAATTAATATTTTAGTTGATTTATTTTAATTAATAATCATATACGTTTTAATATATTTATTTTGTTTAAATTATTTGAATGCATTATTAACATTTTTATATTAAAAGAAGCATTATGCGATTTATTTAGAAGACTGACGACTCCAAATCTGCTATGACAGAAAAGCGAGGATGTCTTCTTTTAGAAAGTTATTAGAGATTATAAATTTATAATTTATAGTTATAAGATTATACCTGAACAGGAATGTTAATTTCTGTGTCTCACAAAAATGTTTAGATCCCGCATGCAGAACAACAAACAAAACAAAAAAAAACGGACGAGAAGAGAAACTCAGGTGTATCGCTTACGCTTATTTGCATATTTCATGAGGGGGCGGAGCTTTGCTATCAAAGTCTGAGGGCACGTTATTGTGAAAGTTCTGACCATTCTTCACACGACTTTCCTACTTGTCTTTTCCGGACATTAACATGGGAGCTTCTCAGTCAGGACAAGTGCATAAGTTCCAAGATTTGGCTGATAAAACTGGCTGTGAGTATGTATGAAACTTTTAAATGTACAGCGACATTTGTTCAGGTGCTTAGAATATGTGACTTTACACGTATAAACAAAGTACCATGGTACAGTGATGAAATCACAAAGTTGTATCATGGTACTATATGTTACCATAGTACTTTAAAGAATACCATAGTACCAAAAAAAAAATGTTTAAGCCTCCCAAAAGTTGCTATAATATGTAACATACAGTTGACAGAAATTATAGCGTTTTGTGTGTTTATGCTTATTAAAAACTTGAAAAGCTCAAACGTGATTGCATTATACAACAGATTATTAATTGTTTTAACTGGATCATTAATTTCAATTCAAGTAGTTAGAAATGTCTTGAAATCTATATTTTTATATACACAGAATACATCTGAATCTGAATATCCATTAACTAGTGAACTGTAAGCATTATATAATGTTTGTAAATTACTTTTGTTGAGGTATTATTTAGAGCCAACTTGATGCTTATTCTTGTATTTTGACAAGTATAACAAATATATGTGACCCTGGACCACAAAACCAGTCATAAGTGTAAATTTGTCGAAATTGAGATTCTTACGTCATCCGAAAGCTGAGTAAATAAGCTTTCCATTGATATATTGTTTGTTAAAATAGGACAATGTTTGTCTGAGATACAACTATTTGAAAACCTGGAATCTGAGGGGGCAAAAAAATCGAAATATTGAGAAAATCGCTTTAAAAGTTGTCCAAATGAAGTTCTTAGCAATGCATATTCGTTTTTATATATTTATGGTAGAAAATTTACAAAATATCTTCATGGAACATGATCTTTACTTAATATGCTTATGATTTTTGGCATAAAAGAAAAATAATTTTGACCCGTACAATGTATTTTTGGCTATTGCTACAAATATAACCGTGCTACTTAAGACTGGTTTTGTGGTCCAGGGTCACATATATGAAAATGCATATTGTCTTGTCCAAATTGTGATCCTGGACAACAAAACCAGTCATAAGAGATCATCTGAAAGCTAAAAAAATAAGCTTTAATGTATGGTTTGTTAGGATAGGACAATATTTGGTTGAGATACAACTATTTGAGAATTTAGAATCTGAGGGTTAAAGTTGTCCAGATGAAGTTCTTAGTAATGCATATTACTAATCAAAAATTACATTTTGATATATTGACAGTAGGGAATTTACAAAATATCTTCATGGAACATAATCTTTACTTAATATCCTAATGATTTTCGGCATAAAAATTGATCATTTTTGGCTATTACTACAAATATACCTGTGCTACTTTTTTTGTGGTCCAGGGTCACAATTTTGCAGTGCACACTATACAGTGTGCTGTACATAAAAAGTGATTATCTGTGATTATATCACACAGAACAGCCTAAATCTAATGAACCCAAAGTGTCACTCAGTTGGAATGTAGAAGTAGGAGGACATTTGAAGAAGCACAAATAATCCCATTCATATCTATCATTGGGGAGAAGTGTTTTCGCAGCAGTTGTTTACTGTACAGCTGTGAATGTGCGAGTCCGTATTACCAAGCACATGCACAGAGCAAATCTTCTCAAAACTAACTGTACAATACCTCACAAAATAGATATAGAATAGAATAGAAAAGTAAAACTTTACATTAAGGCCCCATTCATTAAATCTTCATTGTTTGTTCATGTTAGTTCACAATACATGAACTAAGGTATTGTTGAACTGTATAAACTAATATGCTGTAGAAGACATGTTTACTCGTGTAGTTGACTAATGTTAAAGATAAAACCTTATTGTAAAGTGTGAGTTGTGTTCAAATAGTTTCCTTGCTCTCTGAACATAAGGGTTTTTCTGGTTTTACTTGTCTTTTTCCTTTTTTGTGTGTGCATGTATGTGTCAACTGACCTATAATTTTCTTCTTCATGTCATTTCCACAATCACAAAAAAAGGTACAGATGTGTCACTAGACTGGTGCTGCTAATATGTGCTTTCAAAGCAATAATATGTGGCATTTAGGGATAAAAAAGGTACAAATGTACCTTAGGATAATGCCCTAGTAATGGCTTTGTACCTTTTTTCTGTCTCTCATTTAGCAGAAGGAAACACTGGTCTGTATGGCAGGGCTTCGTAAAGGAAACTCTAGGGGAGGGTATAATAAAATAAATTATAAAAAATGTAAATGTAAATAAAAAAGTTAAAATAAAACTACTAAAAACTTAAATATTTTATTTGTACCTGTATGTGTTACCTTTAACCAAACAGCAGATAACTGAATGTGCATGTGTTTTTAAATTTTAAAAATATTAATTTAAATATTAATATTTAAAATATTAAATTAAAAGGGGTTCAGCTGCCAAACAAAAAAAGTTTGGGAATGGAGAAAAATTTTTCACCCAGAAACTGCTAGTAAATTTCAATAATAATTAACGAAATGGAAATTGCACATAAATTAAATGTGAAACTTGATGTAGACTGGCATAGTATTTTCTAGTTATATTTACTTTAGTTAGCACATATTGGACATGTCAAATGCACATTGTACAAGTGCTAATAGTGGCAGATAGCAGAGTGTTCTGGTTTGGTGACAGCTGTCATAACATTAGGGATTGATTGCATCTATTTCGGTCTAAAGCTCTATTAATACAGTTTGTATTGTCGCATGTTGTCAGTGTTGTTTAGTGTGGAGCTCCTCTCCTTATGTTATGTAATCTGAGGCATTAGTTTATTATGCTTACCCAAATGAAACGTGCATTCCTTATTGAGTTTAATGGTTTTATTAATTAGCAGTTTGTCTTGCGCTTCACCCACTCACACATATATTCTGTCTCCATCACTCCTTCAGAACAGCTGTGAATGTCACCGCAGTGAACTGCTTCATCTGTGAAGTTCTTTGAAATGTTCCTGAAATTGCTGTCTTTTTCTCACTTCAGTTTCAATAGAGCAGATAAAAAACCTCCATAGCAGATTCCTGTACCTGACTCAAGATGAAGACACTTTAAGGTACTGTACAAATGACTTGACACTCATTTAGATGATAGTAAAATACTGTCTTAAGCACTTATCTAACACGCTCATTTTCTCACTCATTTTTAGAGCAGTTTGTCTGCAAATTATGTTTGCCTTTTTGAACAAAATATGTGAGCATGGACCACAAAACCAGTCTTGAGTAGCACAGGTATATTTGTAGCAGTAGCCAACAGCACTCTATGGGTCAAAATGATTGATTTTGCTTTTATGCCAAAAATGATTAGGATGTTAAGTAAATATCATGTTCCATGAAGATATTTTGCAAATGTCCTACAGTAAATTTATCGCAACTTAATTTTTGATAATAATATGCGTCGCTAAGAATGCATTTGGACAACTTTAAAGGTGATTTTCAAAAATATAAAATAGATTCCAGATTTTCAAATAATTGTATCTCAGCCAAATATTGCTCTATCATAACAAACCATACATCAATGGGAATCTTATTCATTCAGCTCTCAGATTATGTGTGCATCTCAATTTCACAAAAAAAAAACTGGTCCTTACGGCGGGTTTTGTGATCCAGGGCCACATACTGTATGTGTGCAATATGTTGTTTATACCCATTTCACCTCTGATTTTAATGCAAGTTCTGCATTATAGCATAGGACACATGGTCTATTATTAAATTGTGTGTTTTAAAAAGGATGTCAGATTAATTTGCCTTCATAATGAAATGTCTTCTAAATTTCAGACGTGAACACCTTGAGAATATTACCAATTTGGCCATCAATCCAATCCGAAGACAGATCATTGAGGCCTTTTTTGACAAAAGGTGCGTACAAAAAAAAAAAAAAAAAACTCAGTTGGGTCCATATCTAAGTTTTGTAGTTCTTTTACCATTTTGCTAAGTGTCATATAATCCATTTAAAATCCAGACGAGTTGATAAAGATGGCATATCTACTTATTTGTCTATAAAACATTTTTTAATTTAATTTTGAATTAGTTAAAATGTATCTAAATTATATTTATTTAAATTATTATTTAACATATTTGACATTTATTTCAATTTTATTCCATTTTTTCGGTTTCACATTAAGATATTCTTCTCAAACATTTTGTTTTGTCTATGTTTTATTATTAAATTGAGCTGAAAAGAAATTTTATTTATTATTAAAACAAATGTATAATAAATAAGGGCACGGGTAATGTACCACTGAATCAGTGTTGTTTTCGTCAACGATGATGATGACGAAATCATTTCGTTGACGGCACTTTTTTTCATGACGATAACGAGACGATGACGAGATAAAAATGGCTCGTTGATGACTAAAAAACGTGTGTGAGTTTTCGTTGACGAGACGAGAATAGACGAAAATGTTAGTGGGTGGTCCGTCAGACGTTTAAAATGCTTGACATTTCCGCTTATTGTGCATGCCAATTAAAACTTAAAAAGTATCTGACGCTATGGCAAGCCGTTTTAGCATTAAATACTCTTTGCTATACTAGTATGGCAAGTCGTTTTAGCATTCCATCCTTGTTTGTCTTTTATGTTCTAAAACATTCCTTCATTATTGTAATTATTGGTGAAAATAGTCGATCCGGAAGCTCACATTGTGTTGAACTATAGATCTGCTATTTTCAGAACTTACAAGTGACACTACCCAACAGCAAAATACTTACTGACCAACATTAATTTGTTAAAAGACTACTTTTTTTTCCCTTTTTTTGACTAAAACTAGACTAAAACCTTTTTGACTTTTCATCGACTAAAACTAGACTAAAACCTTTTTGACTTTTCGTCGACTAAAATTGGACTAAAACTATCACATATAGAAGTGACTAAAATTTGACTAAAACTAAGAAGCATTTTAGTCCAAAAGACTAAGACTAAGACTAAATCTAAGATGGTTTTCAAAAACAACACTGCACTGAATACGTTGTTTTGCTAATTTCTGCTGTCTAAACCACAGACAAAATGTGTAGAAGCTGCTAAATCATACAGAGAAGGACTTAGTAAGCAGGGAAGCGTAAAATATTTGGGCAAACTAAAGTTAATAAGTGGTAAAGATATTAGCCTAATATTTCACCTACCTGACTGAAAATGATAAGAACAAACACAAATGTTGTCAAGATTCTTGCCCTGGAAATCCGGGTTCAGTTTGGCAAACTAAAATGGCTTTTGTTCAAAATGTTTTTCCTGGTCTGACCAGCCCAAAACGTCAGCAGCAATAATCAGCAAAATATGCAAGTTTAGTTTTGTTTCTGTTAAATAAATGCTATTGAAGAAATGGGGAACATTAAAGTTCATTAAAGGCATGTTGTCACACTATATAGGGTTAATTGTAACAACTGGAATCTACAATTTATTCACTCAATCGATCGGCCATATTGGCAGCACTGAACGTAAACAATGCTACTGAACTGAGCAAAACTTGCATATTTTGCTGCTGAAAAAGGTCAAATATTGTCATGTTTTGGGCTGTACTAATCGGTCAGACTGGGAAAAACATTTGGAGTAATATAGACTGACAGAAGTTATAACAAATCAAGGAGAAGAGTGCAAAAGACTGCGTGAGGAACAAAAGGTGTTTGTGGTTGGCCAAACTGAACCCGGATTTCCAGAATCTTGAGAAGAACATTTGTGTTTGTTCTTATCATTTCTAGTCAGGTAGGTGAACTATTAGGCTAACATCTTAATCTTCTCTATATGATCGAGCAGCTTCCACATTTTTCCATGGTTTAGACAGCAGAAATTAGCAGAACATATTCAGTTGTACATTAACCGTGCAATCTATGCTGTTGTTTACATACAAGTATGGTGACATAAGTACAAACCCTCTATTGGCATTGATGGCTCCTTAGAATGTTTCCATTGCACAAATCTTCTTACAGTGGAAAAAGTTTCTTTAAGATTGTTAAATGTTCTTCACACAAAGAAACAAAAAATGGTTCTTTTAAAAACTGTAGTTTGAAAGCTTTTCTATGGTATTGCTGTGAATTCCCCTTCTTTCATACCTTTATTTTGAAGATAAAATCATTCTGTCATGCTTCTAAACATGCTGAATGATAACGTCTGTGTGCTTGCATCCAGGAACTTGGGTGAAAACGAGAAGGGCTGTCTGCAGGAGATTGGGTTTGAGGAATTTGTTACTGTCCTGGCCTTCTTCAGACCACCCAAACCACGCATTCCTGAAGAGGAGGTGAAAAACATCAGGAAGGAAAAACTACGCTGTGAGAATACAGATGTTCTTTCTATTGAAGCTTTCAGTTTGTGCAGAAGTTTTACAGATATCAGTGTTATTTAGTATCATTGATATACTATAAGATTTTTTGTTATTGTTTTTATTTGTACTTTTTGTCTTCATTTTACTTTGGACATTTTCAAAAGCCTGTATTTATTTGATCCAAAGTACAGCAAAAAAGTACAAATTTGACGTATTTTTACTATTTGAAATAATTGCTTTCTATTTGAATATATCTTAAAATGTAATTTATTCCTGTGATCAAAGCAAAAATTTCAGCACCATTACTTAAGTCTCACATGATCCTTCAGAAATCATTCTAATATGCTGATTTGCTGCTCAAGAAACATTTTTACTATTATTATTATCAATATATATATATAAAAAAAAGTTGAGTATATTTTTGTCAGGATTCTTTAATGAAAAGAAAGATCCAAAGATCAGCATTTATCTGAAATAACATTATTAGAGGGAAATAAATACATTTTTAATGTTACAAAAGATTTCTATTTTAGATAAATGCTGTTCTTGTTTACTTTCTATTGATCAAAAACCTGAAAAAAATGTACTCATCTGTTTTCAACATAATAAAACATGTTTTTTGAGCAGCAAATCAGAATATTAGAATGATTTCTGAAGGATCATGTGACTGGAGTAATGATGCTAAAAAAATCAGCTTTAAAATCACAGGAATAAATTACATTTTAAAATATATTCAAATAGAAAAGAGCTGTTTTAAATAGTAAAAAATATTTTTGCTGTACTTCGGATCAAATAAATGCAGGCCTGGTGAGCAGAAGAGACTTCTTTATAAAAAAAAAAAAAAAAAATTCTTACTGTTCAAAAACTTTTGACTGGTAATGTAGATCTACATAGTTGTGTATAAAAAATGTGTATACTTTATATATTTTGGTCAATTTTTAGATATTTTATTACTTAATAATGCTGTCAAATTGATTAATCATGATTAATCGCATTTATTTAGTATGCAAATAGTCGCAATTAACATTAGTATAACTAAGCAGAAATTAAAAACTTTGCCTTGGCAAATAGCCTAAAAAAATGCTTTTATATTTTATTTCATTTCTAAACAAAGGTTAATCCTCACTGTCGCTTTAAAAACACAATTTTAAAATGACACAATTTTTGTCAAATTCTTTTAGCATTAATATAGGTTTTTGAGGTTTACATTTTTATTTTAATAAACGTGGTAAAAGCTTATCTTCTTTTCTGCAGTTCTATTCAACATGCATGACACTGACAATGATGGCGTCATCACATTGGAAGAATACAGACGTGTAAGACTCATTTCCTATTTAATATAAAACTACAAACGCAGTCCTTGTTTGACCACAGTGTGACTATGATTGTAGGTGGTGGAGGAACTGCTGTCCAGCTATGAAACCATAGGAGCAGAAACCGCAAAAGCCATTTCAGATGCCGCAATGCTGGAAGTGGCGAGTGTCACAGTGGGTCAGATGGTACGCCAGCCATCCAATCATTTTAACGCAAATTTAAATGCGATTTTGTAATTGATACCTGTTGATCTGCTACGTTGTTTTGTTTTAGGACCCTGAAGAATTTTATGAAGGAATCACCTTTGAACAGTTCATGCAGGTTTGCACTTGTATAATATGGATTATAATTAAATATAACTGTGAACTGTATGAATGCATGCTGCTCATATCTCTTTCACAGATCTTGCAAAATTTAGAGATCGAGACCAAGATGAATATTCACTTCTTGACCTTGGACACCACGACGATGAAATGTGGGAAATGAGAGTCATTTCCGCTTTACGACAGCACTTGTTTTTTCAGCACAGTCTTTATTTTAGACCTAAATATGTATTCAACTCGTACTGAGTTGACTTTCTCTTAAATATAGCTATGGACGTGCCTACAAGTGAACTTGACTACATTTCAGAGTCCAAACCAAACACGCCAAGTATTTGGAAGACATTTATGAACCCTATGAGGCCTGGCTATTTTTGTGGCGTCTCAACCTATGTTGACATTCGTACAATGCAAGGCATTTTCACTCAGAAATACTTTCAGATGCAATGTATACTGTATTTTTAACAGACGAATTGAGCCTTCTGATCAAAGTGCTCATTTTATAATGGAGGAAGTCTTTACAAAAATCAACAATCTAGCAAGTGTTGAAACACTCCACACCCTGAGTTAATGAATCTACAAATCTTATCATTCACTTCAGACACAGATGGGAGTGATTGTTTTGTTGCCCTTAGGCATTTGCCCTTTTATTACAACAATATTTAATCCATCTGGCCTTCCATCAAAGTTATATATTAATATTTATTACAGGGTGTGTATAGTTTTTACAGTGACAACATTTACTGTAGGATAATAAAGTATGATCATTTTGTATATTATTGTCAGTTGAAACTCCTACCACGTCGAAGAGAATAAAATGATTAGCTTTAAAAGTAGCATTTTTTTAAAATCATGAATCTATGCAAGGTTATAAAATGCTTCCTAAGTCAAAGGTTGTGGGTTTGATTTAGGTTTAGTTTTTTTCCATTTTATTCAGCAAGGAAGCATTAAACTGATTTAAAAAGTGGCAGAAATAACATTTATAATGTTCTAAAAAAGTATATTTCCAATAAATGCTGTTCTGTTTATCAAAGAATTCTAAAAAAACAAAATTATCACAGTTTCCACTGTTTGCTCAGCAGCACTACTTTTGATAATAATAAGAAATATTACTTGAGCTGCAAATCAGTATATTATGATGATTTCTGAAGGATCTTGTGACACTGAAGACTAGAGTAATTATGCTGAAATCTCAGCTTTGCTTCACAGGAATATATTGTATTTTACAATACAAATTATTATTTTTTTTACAAAAGTGAAATGAATAAATAAATCATACTGACCTCAAACTTTGAAATCATAGCATATTTTGTGTGGTGAATTATTGACTGCAGCATTTGTATCATTTGTATTTCATCTTCTCAGATGGTGATTTAATATTATAATATTGTATACTAAAATACAATACATACATAAAAAGAAAGATGTAGAATCAGAACTGATATTAAAACAATCATATCAATAATAAATCCAAATGTACGTGTACATACGTATCTTAACGGGTCATCCAAACAAACAATTGTGATTGAATTATTAATTCATTTGATGGAATATGACCCCAGATCATCTTAAAGGAGAAAGTTCACTTCCAGAACAAAAACTGACATAATTTGTCATCCAAGATGTTCATGTCTTTCTTCAGTCATAAAGAATTTATGTTTCTTGAGGAAAACATTTCAGGACTTTCTCCATATAGTGGACTTCTATGGTGCCCCTGAGTTTGAACTTCCAAAATGCAGTTTAAATGCAGCTTTAAAGGGCTCTAAACTATCCCAGCTGAGAAAGAAAGGTCTTATCTAGTCAAACAAATAAAAGAAAAAAGTACAATTTATATACAATTTATAGGGTGTTTGAACTTCTTTGCAAGTTCACTTTGAAAACACTGGGTAGGTACTTCTGCAGTGATGTAGGAATGATATAAATTGTAATTTTTTTCCCCCGTTTTGCTAGATAAGACCCTTCTTCCTCAGCTGGGATCATTTAGAGCCCTTTGAAGCTGCATTTAAACTGCATTTTGAAAGTTCAAACTCATGGGCACCATAGAAGTCCACTATACGGAGAACATTCCTGAAATGTTTTCCCTCAAGAAACATATTTCTTTATGACTAAGGAAAGAAAGACATGAGCATCTCCGATGACAAGGGGGTGAGTACATTATCTGTACATTTCTGTTCTGGAAGTGAACTTCTTTCTGAATTTAATGGTAATCTTTCCAGTGCAACCGATCCTAAAAGAACAGAATATCAGATGCCAACCTAAGGACCATTCAGTATGTCATACGGCATCGCCAAAACAATGTTATAGTTGTGTCCAGTGGGCTCTGTGTAGTTGGACCTGCAGATGGGCAGAACGTGATCCTGGGCAGACGAGTCCATTGAGAAGTCATAGTGACAGATCAGCCCTCTGTATCTAAGGAAATCATAAAAGTACAGAATAAACAGGGTGAACCATAACAGCAAAGATAGCACAACATCATGTAATATGTGTTTTTACCTGCGGTGAGCGGTGAGGTCATCGTCTGTGATACAAGCCCCGCGAGGACTCTTCTCATCAGGGACGTTGGCTGTCACCAGGGTGCTGGTGTTGAACCGTACGTGGCGAACCGGGTGTCTGTTCACACAGAACAATTATAAGTTATCAGTGCAATTCTGCATTTGAAAACAGATGCAGGATGAACTCTGTAAAGCCTGTAATGTATAATCATGTCCCCGATGAATCTACCAACCCAGAAAATGTGAAAAAGAACAACCCAGTAAATTTGTTTTGGTAAGCCTTTCTCTGCAAGCATGTGAAAAAATAAGCCATTTAGATTTCGCTGTTCTGTCATAGGCTGCACAGAACACAATTTAGAGTCCCAGCCTCAGAGGAGACAAGAGAGCAGTGGATTTATTGATTTATTTACTGTATATTACACTGCTGCCACACAGATCTAATATAAGCATGTGATTTTTCCTCCCTCGCTGTTTACCTTCATAGACATAACTGACTGTTTTTGTAACTCTGGTGTGGTTTTAACATAAACTTGTGTATTTGACAGTTTAAGCACAATAAGACATGAAAGAGAACTTAGTTTAGCAAAATGAACATTCTCACCTGTTGTGCATTTCCCAGAGTTTGGCTCCTATCCTCATCTCCCACACACTGACCAATCCCTCGCCACCTCCGCTCACGATCTTCCAATCATCTGCTTGGACGGTGGTCACGCCCATGTGATGGGCATATAAGGAGACCACTGAAGAGCCAGTACGCAAGTCAAACACTCTCACTCTGAAACAGAGAATACAATTCACTTCAAGCACAGCCCTTCTAATTGGGCTGCAAGATTAATTGAAATAACACAGAAAGCACAATACAGCTAAGTGCATTTATGCGACTGCAAAGGCTGTGAATTAATAAATAAATATAAGCACTATCCAAATATTTTTCCATCAAAATGTCTAAAAAAGTGTGATGGTTCAACATTTAAAAATTAAGAAATAAAGAAGTCTTATTTAGTATTTTCAATATTTTTATTTACTACAGCTAATAATGATGATAATTAGTAAATCACATTTTAATTATATTAATATACAAAGTTTTGTAATAAGGGTTATCATGGTTAAAACTAAAAACTACTTAAACCATAAAATACATTTTCATTACTGAAAATATCTGAAATATAATAAAATATTTAGTTGAACTAAATTTATTTCAAGTCTTTTCAATTAGTTTAATTTGATGTAATAACTAAAAAATGAATAAAAAATGTATATAGACAAATTTTAAAAATACAAAAATAATGAAAATGACAAAAACACAAAACTAAAACTTTAAATTAAATTAAATAGAAAACAAAAATGATAAAATATGAAAAAAAAAACTAATCACAATGATTCTAAAACAACACTGGTAACACTTTAGAATAAGGTTCCATTAGTCAATGAACAAAATATAAATAATACATTTATTACAGTATTTATTATTCTTTGTTAATGTTAAAGAAAATACAGTTGTTCAGTGTTAGTTCATATTAAGTCACAGTGCATTCACTAATATTAATAAGCATAACTTGTGATTTCAATAATGCATTAGTAAATGCTACACTTAAAATTAAGATTAATAAATGCTGTAGAAGTTTTGTTCATTCTCAGTTTATGTTAACTAATGACGTTAACCTTACCATAACACTGATTGCAATAACCCATTTCGAACATAATGGCACCTAAACTAAAAACAAAATAAACTGTGGTTGGTTGCATTATGTGTCTAAATGGTCAAATCGTGGCCAGAATACAGTGTAAACTGGAGCATACTTTAGTCAAAAGTCTGTCCACACAAGACAAATGTGTTATAGAAACTGCAATATGACAGCTTTCCCATCTAATGGAGCACCACTGTGCGATGACATTAGTAGCTGGTATGAAGAAATTACTTTTACAGGCCCAAAGGAGCTCAATTCCATCTGTCCTCTTTAATGGTACCGGAGGCAGCCAAAGGATGACTCTATGCTGGTGCTTTCCAAAAGATAATCGACAAAATTAAATTTTGCTTGGACCAAAAAAAAAAAAAAAAAAACAACACTTGGAGGACAAAAGATATTAGTCAGAATGAATCGTTAATGCATAGCCAAGCAGGATTTAATGCAGCGAGTAATTACGTGGATGTGCCTATCTATTGTCCTGTTTTAATTTCATCCAAGCATTTATTCTTGTAAGAGGGCTGTAATATATTTACTGCCAGGTTGCAGTGGTCATAAATCTAATGCGAAAACAAGATCTAGTTTCACTGAGCTGTCAGCAGACAGGCTTCCTTCAATTAATCAAGAATATTGTTCACAGGCACTTCCAATGCCACCAGCAGTGAGCAAAAACACATCAGGACAAACCATGAAAAACGCATGTACACAGATAGCACACATGACTACCACATTTATAAGCAGTGAAACAAAAACCTCCTCAAAAAATTCAGTACTGACCTGAATAAGATATTAAACATAAAAGACTAATATATATATATATATATAGTCCACAAAAGAAAAAAATAGTTCAATTTATAAAAATGACCCTCAAAAATCAACACTCACTCACTCACGGAAAAACAATGCATTAAGAGCTGGGGGTGAAAACTTTTTGAATTTGAAGCTCAGGGTACATTTAACTTATTTTGTCTTCTGGGGAAAATGTAAGTATCTTTTGTAGTTCTAAAGGGCAGTTCTTAATGAAAAAAAAGTGATTTTTATGCAAAATAAGAAAAATGTACACATCCATTCAAAAGTTTTCACCCCCGGCTCTCATGTTTCCTTCTGAAGCATCAGTGAGCATTTGAACCTTCTGTAATAGTGGCATATGAGTCCCTCAGTTGTCCTCAGTGTGAAAACATGGATGTCAAAATCATACAGTCATTGGAAAGGGTTGAAATACACAAAAATGCTGAAAAAAAAAAAAAGAATTTGAAGAACAGTGGGCAGAATGGTGAATGTTTAGTGAATCAATCTTTGGATCTTTGTGGATCATTGATTCAAGTTTTAGAGTGTAATGATCTAGTGCCAGACGTAAAACTCTTTTTTTAAACACTAATTTATTATTAAACCTTTAAAGACAGAAATGCTGTGAGCTATGAGGTTGTTTATGGATGGTATATGCTTTTGTTGAAGCCATCTATTCACATTATTTTTAAAATAAAGGTTTTAACAGCTCAGTGTTGTTTTCGTCAACGATGACGATGACGAAATCATTTCGTTGACGCCACTTTTTTTCATGACGATAACGAGACGATGACGAGATAAAAATGGCTCGTTGATGACTAAAACATGACGAGACGTGTGTGAGTTTTCATTGACGAGACAAGAATAGACGAAAATGTTAGTGGGTGGTCCGTCAGACGTTTAAAATGCATGACATTTCTGCTTATTGTGCATGCCAATCAAAACCTAAAACGTATCTGCCGCTATGGCAAGCCGTTTTAGCATTAAATACTCTTTGCCATACTAGTATGGCAAGCCGTTTTAGCATTCCATCCTTGTTTGTCTTTTATGTTTTAAAACATTCCTTCATTATTGTAATTATTGGTGAAAATAGTCGATCCGGAAGCTCACATTGTGTTGAACTATAGATCTGCTATTTTCAGAACTTGCAAGTGACACTACCCAACAGCAAAATACTTACTGACCTACATTAATTTGTTAAAAGACTACTTTTTCCCCTTTTCTGACTAAAACTAGACTAAAACCTTTTTGACTTTTCGTCGACTAAAATTGGACTAAAACTATCACATATAGAAGTGACTAAAATTTGACTAAAACTAATAAGCATTTTAGTCCAAAAGACTAAGACTAAGACTAAATCTAAGATGGTTGTCAAAAACAACACAGTAACAGCTAAATCTGTTGTGGAAAAACTACATTACCCATTATGCTGCACAGAAAATTCCATTAGTCAGAGTAAAATCGCACCAAAAAGAGCTCTTCATGGAACTGGAAATACTGGACTAAACTGGAAATAGAATTAACTTTATTTGAAATATATTAAAATAAAAAGGTACACTTATTTTGTTTCAGCTAGTTGCCAATGCAACATTTCTAATTTTCTTTTCATTTAAATGTAATAAAATATCTAAATCTGAATTACCAAAAACATGTTTTCAGAATAAAACTGAAACTTAAAATGAAAACATTAAATAATAAAATATTTTTAAAAACTAATTCATTGATAGATGTTCATCAACATTGCTAATTTTCATTTCATATAATGTACTAAAATAACTAAATCTGAATTTTAAAAAATGAACCAAAACTATATAGACATTTAAAAATACAACAAAATAATAAAAATGACAAAAAAAAAACGTTTTTATAATTAAACTAAAACGTACAATTAAAATGAAAACAGATTAAAAAAATAATAATAATAATACTAATACTAATAACGAATTCAAAATAATAAAAACTACTATAGTATACTATCTCAATAATTCTAAAATAACACTGACTGTAATAATCAACTTCAGAATATTCATTTTTAGGTGAACTAACTTAAAAAGTAAGTAAAACTTAACAAATCCGTATAGGAAAAATTAACAGAAAAAAAAAATACTCAAAACGTGGGCTACACTAATGCACTCTACATAAATTAACATGCAATCTTTTTGTTAAAGGGTTACGAAACCCCAGACAACTTTTTCTGAGATTTTAGCAGAAGTGTTTGTGTTGCACATCATAAAAAGCAACGTTGGCATCTGTTAATATTAATTGTTAGAGAGGTTAATTTTGAGCTTTTTTGCGCTATTTTCATCTTCCGAGTTTACGATCTACATTGTCCTGACGTCACCTTTTGTGACTCGGCGATGGACTTTAGTACATGACGCTGCGTGTTCTTATCCTATGAGAGGTCGATTCGCTTAATTATTTACGACAGCGTGTGCTGATTTGCTATGGCAGGCGCTTCAGACTATGAGATTGCGTACATTAACTGAGAGCAGTGTTGCCTATTTGTACCATAATTTTGACCTCTGTACGATGTACGATCAATAATACCACAATGTACGATAATTTCAGAATTTTGTGACACCATGGTCGTTGTAATTATAAGAGCTTCTATTCTCAAAGATCTAGCTGTGTGGATACTACGTCTACCTTCATGATTGTGAGGAGACGTGAACGTGCGTTACGCATGCCTTTCATCCAATCTTACATCTTCTCAACCAATCATCCTGGAGAATGGCTCTCTCTCACAAGCACAAGTTAACGTTCCTGTCGTACTTAGGTCAGTTGTTTCAAAACTGAGGTTGTTAGTTTAACAATAAAGTATAGAAAATGAGTGCTGAAAAGGATAAATAGCTGTAACATCTAGATTAATAGCTGTATTTTGAACGTTTGACTCGGGTAAGATAATTAGTTTAGCATTGCAATAAGGTATAGAAAATGAGTGCTAAAAAGGAGAAATAGCTGTAACATCTAGATAAATATCTTTATTTTGAACGTTTGACTAAAATACGATAATTTTCTCCCAAATACGATAATTTTGAGCTTCTGGTACGATACTTGGACATTTCCAATCTGGCAACACTGACTGAGAGGAACGTTCATGGATGAAAGAGAGTGTATGAGCGGTTCATTCACAAAGTAAGCGTAAGCGGTTTTTCCTTGATGAAACCCAACCCATCAAAAGGCATATATAAATGCGGCAAAATAACAGTTATTAGTGGTTCAACAGTGTGTTCATATATAGGTTTTCGATGCATAGTGCAAAAAGGATGTGCATTTATTTGTGTTTTAAACTCGTGGGGAGCGAAATTAAACTGTCTGAAGCCAAAGTTGTCTGTGTTGTCTCTCTCCCCTGTGAGCGCACCACGGCCACTTTTGCAGCATTTTTCAAAACTTTGATGAGAGTAGTGCTTTAAACCCCAGCTTAAACCTGGTTTTGACCACTTCTACATGTCAAGATGGCAAACTAGCTGACCAACCGACTAAAACCAATTAAACACCAGCCTTGCCAGGATGGGAGACCAGTTAAAACCCTCTACTTCCAGCTTTTAGTTGTTTTTTTTTTTTTTTACAGCCAGGAGGGTTCTAAATGACTAATGACTAATGAAATCAAAAAGCAGAAGCTTCCCTGACAATGTCAGTAACACTCATCCATAAATGTTTCCTTGTCAAAGAAAGCAACTGCAATCCTTGTTGTGTTCTCAAATTTTATGCCTGAAGCTGAACATGCCAATCACTTATGGCTCCTACTCACTTCCTGGCAGATCCAATCAGGCACAACAACACAAACACAAATTCCTCTCTCTCCACAGCAAAAGAGGCTGAACAAATTGGAGAGCAGAAGCGATGCATTAGGTCCTGGCCTTTGGCCACGCTAATAAAGGGCAAGACCCGAGCCCTCATTTCCTCTGGGCCGTTTGGTGTTTCGCCCGTAGATGAATCAGATGGGGTCAAATCATTACAGCCAAAATGACACTCCAAGGAGTGTTTCGCTTCGCTCATTCATCAAAAGACGAACAAAAGGTGAGAGCTTTCGCTTTGTCGGAACCGTGGAAAGACGGACGAAGAAAGAGGGATGTTTTAAAAGAGAGCGCAGCTGGCCAGAGAGACATCATGTCCTCCCTCTTGGCACTCTATATAGTGTCTGAGCGAAGATGCAGTTGGAATTTATTTACAAAGACCTGCCAAGCATCTCTCCACCTGCCAAAATAGCGCTCCCGCTGTCACAAGTGTCAATGAAATGGCTCTTTATTCGGCGAAGACTAATTGAGACGCAAGCATCAGATGTGGACCGCGCTCGGGATTCTGTATTGAGTCCGCTGGGCAGATGTACCGCATCTCTCCTCGTCTCCAACATCTCTTTGTCCACTAAATCAATAGCCCTCAGTGATGCACCGCTGACAATAACACCATCCTTTCAGACCGAGAGCTTTCATTATTCCCATTCCCACTTCTATAAGTGCCTGAGCTTTTCAGATGCTTTCCGTAAAATGATTTTCAAGGTAAGCCAAAAATAGTCGAGAGCAAGCCCGAGTGCTTGTCATGCTTTGAAAGGACCACAGCTGTGGGAAAAAAAAAGTTTGTCCGCTTTGGAAATAATTAGGTGTGTTTTATTCGAAGTGCTTTAATCTTGG
The DNA here is from genome assembly GCF_049309525.1 of Garra rufa. Lineage (NCBI taxonomy): Eukaryota > Metazoa > Chordata > Actinopteri > Cypriniformes > Cyprinidae > Garra > Garra rufa. The sequence goes on along the minus strand of NC_133365.1, from coordinate 48,615,941 downwards.
ATATCTAATGCAAATCTATTAAACTCTGTCCAAATGTGCTGTGTGTGGCCAGTCCACAATGAACTAGCCAAAACTTCTGTTTTAAGAGCTGTGGTTTAGCAGTTAGTGCAGAAATCAGTGTCCTGATCAATTGCTAAATTGTGACCCTGGACCACAAAACCAGTCTCAAGTCGCTGGGGTATATTTGTAGAAATAGCCAAAAATACATTGTATGGGTCAAAATGATTGATTTTTCTTTTATGTCAAAAATCATTAGGAAATTAAGTAAAGATCATGTTACATTAAGATTTTTTGTAAAATTCCTACTGTAAACCTATCAAAATGTAATTTTTGATTAGTAATATGCATTGTTAAGAACTTAATTTGGACAACTTTAAAGGTGATTTTCTCAGTATTTTGATTTTTTTGCACCCTTAGATTGCAGATTTTCAAATAGATGTATCTCGGCCAAATATTGTCCTATCCTAACAAACCATACATCAATAGAAAGCTTATTTATTGAGCTTTCATATGATGTATATTTCTCAGTTTTGTAAAATTTTACCTTATGACTGGTTTTGTGGTCCAGGGTCACAATTAATCTCTTTAGGGCTTTTAACAACATGCCCAGGTCACACTTTCTCTCAAAATAAGGGACAAATAAGAAATTATTGTTTGCATATTTAGACTTTTTTCAGTTTTTTTTTTTTTTTTTTTGTGCTGTTTATGACATTTGAGATAATTTACCCCCTCAGATTTCCACATCGAAATATGTGGTTTCCAACAAATGTTTCATTTCAGGGAATGAGACCCTGGACCACAAAAACAGTCTTAAGTAGCACGAGTATATTTGTAGCAGTAGCCAGAAATACACTGTATAGGTCAAAATGATCAATTTTTCTTTTATGCCAAAAATCATTAGGATTATACGTTCCATGAAGATATTTTATAAATTTGATACAGTAAATATATCAAAATGTAATTTTTTATTAGTAATATGTACTGCTAAGAACTTGATTTGGACAACTTTAAAGGTGAATTTCTCAATATTTTTGATTTTTTTGCACCCTCAGATGCCAGATTTTCAAAGAGTTGTATCTCGACCAAATATTGCTTTCAGATGATGCAATCTCAATTTCGAAAAATGTAGTTGTCCAACTCCAAATTCCTACTTGGAAAAGGGAATGGAGCACAAAAAATAAATAAAAAAATAAACAAAGGAGCATCATTTCAGCGATGATTCTAAAATGTTAACAATTCAGCACATTAAAAATACTCCTAATACTATAATGTGAAATTACAGTTTTGGGGGGATAAAACGCTTGATTTCCCCCCAAAATCAAAACATACTAAAGCCTTGAATTTTTTGTGTTGTGACATTATTGTGAAAGAAGCTGCATTCCTACTCTTATTATTATAATGCAGCATTTTTAAAATTAATTTTTTCAAGTAACTAATTTTATTATATTTTTATTTAAAGAGAACTGAAAATGACTACTAATAAAAGGCAAATATTTCTCACAATTACCCATTCCATTATATGGGAAAAAAAGAACAATTCAATAAATCTGGATATTTTTGGAAAGAAGAACAAGTTTGTGCATGTTTTTAGACAACTGCATTGTATATATTCAATTTATCATAATTTTAACATAGTTACAATCCCACATCTAAAGGTGGCTCTTATAGTTTAACTGGTTTTATTCTCAAACTGGTTTGAGGTCAACCATTTTTTAAAACAATTAATACTTTCATTCAAACAATCCTATATTTAAAGTAAATGCTGTTGTTTTGACTTTTCTATTTTTTAAAACAACCCTAAAATAAACTGACATTTTAAAAGAATTACAATATTTCACAATATTATTGACTTTTTTTCTTCTGCTCACCAAGCCTGCATTAATTTGATCTAAAGTACTGTAAAATTGTCAAATATTTTTACTATTTAAAATAAACGTTTTCTATTTAAATATATTAAAAAATGTAATTTATTCCTGTGATTTCAAAGCTAAATTTAATCCATTACTCCACTCACATGATTCTTCAGAAATCATGCTATTATTCTGATTTGCTGCTCAAACAACATTTAGCAAAATATTAAATGTTTAAAAATATAAAATGTTTCTTTGATAAATAGGTTCAGAAGAACAGCATTTACCTGAAATAGAAATCACTTTTTTATCACTTTATCACTTATTACCAATTTAAAGCATCCTTGCTAAATAAAAGTATTAATTTCCATTACTGCTTTAGTATAATGTTACAATTTGGATCTTTCTTTTCATCAAAGAATCCTGAAGAAATGTACTCAACTGTACTCAACAAATGTACACCAACAATAGCATAAGAGTAGAAAATAAGATGTCTCTTGTGAACACCAAAGCTCAATATGGAATCAGGCTTAATAAGATACACGCAAATCAAAACATTCCCACTAATCCCAAAAAATAAAACTAGTTACTCTAGGGAAATATAATGCAACCTACAATAAGAAAATTCACACTAGCTGCAGGTGTAAATGAGAGCGCTTCTATTCCATCAGAACTCATCAAACTCTCCATGTTTAAGAAACTTAAGTCACAGGAGGCATTAAGCTGCCAGACAGAAGACAGAAACAAGCGTATGTGTGTGTGAATGTAACAGTGATGGATGAGGTACACATGTTTGCGAGCCTGTCGTACCGTCTGTCTTTGTTCCCACACACCAGCAGGTGAGGGTGGCTGTCTCTCAGGTTGACGCAGGTGAAGTCCCCCGCCGAGTTCCCCACGGTCAGCTCGCACTGGCTGGTCTCCAGGCTGTACACCTGAATCTGAGGAGAGAGGACGATTGCTCCTGGTGAGATGGAAGATAGATTGTAAAACTGGCAGGATTGTGCCCGTAACACCTGCTAAGGTTCAAATGTCAGGCCCACAGCTTGCATCCACAGATGCCAGATAACACATTTCACAAGTCTTGCACACCTTCCTATGAACTTCTAACATTTCAGGTACACAGTCAGTTCAAAACAACAGAAGAAACCGGTTTAACTGGCATTTTAGCATTTAAAAGGTTCTCATTATGCAGATGCTTTTATCTAAAGGGATTTGGAGTTATGGTTAATGGGGCCACTTAACTGATAAGTATATAAATACAAAAACACTAAACTGATTTAAAGTGACAGTAAAGACTAGAAAGTGAAATATTAAAGGTTGTATCAACGATTTCTAGCCTAAAACATAAAGTGTCAATTTCAGCTGACCTTTCTTCACGATCCGCTCGCTGCCTGCCCCATAAATTGTCTGTGAAAAAACCGCGTCTCTCTGGTCAGCCTAGGGTCCGAGATATGCCAAAAAAACAATCGGCACTACCAACCTTTCCACAGATAAACAAACAGTGTTCCAACCAATCAGCGTCAGGGGTTTGGTGTTGTGGACTTTCCTACTGGTGCAGGGATGTGAGGGAGGCGGAGCGAAAGTCCACAACACCAAACCCCTGACGCTGATTGGTTGGAACACTGTTTGTTTATCTGTGGAAAGGTTGGTAGTGCCGATTGTTTTTTTGGCATATCTCGGACCCTAGGCTGACCAGAGAGACGCGGTTTTTTCACAGACAATTTATGGGGCAGGCAGCGAACGGATCATGAAGAAAGGTCAGCTGAAATTGACACTTTGTGTTTAGGCTAGAAATCGCTGATACAACCTTTAAGCAGCACAACAGTTTTTGACGTTGATAATAATGAAATGCGTTTCTCAAGCAGCAAATCAGCATATTAAAGTGATTTCTGAAGGATCATGTGACACTGAAGACTGAAGTATTGATGCTGAAAATTCAGCTTTCATCACAGGAATAAATTACATTTTAAAATAGAGAAAACAGTTGTTTTAAATAGTAATATTATTTAACAATATTACTGTTTTACTGTATTTTTGAATAAATAACTGCAGCCTTGGTGAGCATAAAATATTTTGTTTAGAAATATGAAAAAGTTTTGCAAACACCAAACTTTTAAACTGAGCTTTCAGTGCCTTGCGAAAGTTTTCATACCCATTCCTTTTCTCACATTTTCTTATGTTGCTGCCTTATGTTAAACTGCTTAAAATGGCTTTTTCCCACATCGATCTACGCTCCATACACCACAATGGCTAAGCAAAAAACTGTTTTTAACATCTTTTTATTTATTAAAATTTCTTAAAAATAAAAAAAAACTTAATTATTCCATTGCATTAGTGTTAATTTCGTCAGACGAGACGAGACGAAATATGTTCGTCAACGACCTTTTTTTTCATGACTAAGACGAGACGATGACAAGACTGCACCACTGTCCAAAAACGCTGACTAAGACTAAATTAACATGCATTATTGTTGACGAAAAAAGACAAAACGAAAATGTTTTGCATAAAATAAAAACGAAGATAAAATCTCTCTTCATTTTCGTCTACAATCGTCTCTGCTTTTTCATCAGCTGTTACGGCTTTAAAATATTCAAACTGGCTGGCGCTGAGCCAGAGACGGACGAGCTCTGCTCTTGTCATATAATCACAACTATGCAGTGTTTTTAAGCACATAACGCTTATTTTAGGTTTCAGACATTTAAATACACATAAGTACTAGTAAAAGGAGACATTTAGAGTTTGTAAAATACACACATAGGTCTATGGAAGCAGCAAATAACAATCTATTCAAATATAATTTGCCGATGTGTTTTATTCATATCACATACACATAGGCTTAGTAACTAAAAAGTTCACTCTATTCCTCTTCTAGTTCACCAGCCAATTACTTGCATGTATTTCGGGAGAAACGGATGAATGTATATGTGCTGTAAATACGGCTGACAGGACTCTCTGAGTCTGAACGGCAGCGCGAACAAACATGGCCGCGCCCATCTCACGTTACAGATTACGATCCAGATCATTTATATAGGGTTTTAAACGACGAAACATACTAATTCACACATATTTGTGAATCGGAATATTAGATAGTTCATGGCATGGTAAGCAAGTGTGTGAGTATTCTAGATAAAAAAGGAAAAACGAAATAAAAGCGATCTATCTGTCATACAGTGTTATTGTGTCTGTGTTGTGTCACGTGACAAGCTTGATGCGTCGCCATGGAAACAATAAGGACGAACGTTCTAAAATAACGGTCGCTTAAAAAAAACTCACTCTCAGGGGTCCGCTAGAATATTTAAAACTCACCACTGAAAGGGTTAATCATTTGTGAATGTGTCTCCTAAATCAGAAATTGAAAACCAGACACGTTTAACATTTGCATTCAACAAAAATCATTCAACAAGTGTATTTTGTCAGGTAATTATGACATTTAACCAATGTTTGAGATATGTGAAACACTTTTTTTGCTGAAATGTGTATCAGTAATAATCTCAGTAATAATGTGTTATTTTAAAAAAAGACTACAATTTTTTGACTAAACCTAGACTAAAATATATTGAGTTCTTTTTTGACTAAAACTAGACTAAAATTAAAAGACTTTTAGTCGACTAAAACTTGACTAAGATACCTTGAGTTTTCTTTTGACTAAAACTAGACTAAAATGACGAGACTTTTAGTCGACTAAAACTTGACTAACAAAAAAAGATATGTGAATGACTAAATATGACTAAAACTAACAAGGACATTTGGCACAAGACTAAGACTAAATTAAAAATAGGTGACGAAATTAACACTACATTGCATAAATATGCATACCCTTGTCGGTGACAGTTAAAAATTTAGCTCAGGAGGATTCATATTACTTGTAGATGTTCCTACACTTTGAGTGAAGGTATGATTTTGAAACTTCATAAAACTTGGAACTTAATAAAAGGTCTAACAGCTAAAAAAGCATATCAAAACACAAAAAAAAAACAAGCCCTGAAGGGATAAAACATTGCCTGTAGAGCTCAGAGACAGGATTGCATCAAGCCACATATCTGGGGAAGAGTTCAGAAAAAATTCTACTGCACTGAAGGTTCACAGAAGCATGTAGTCTCTGTTACCCTTAATAGAAGAAGTTTGAAATAACCATGTCACTTCTTAGATTTGGCCTCCTGGCTAAACTGAACAATTGATGGAGAAGAACCTTGGCTAGAGTGTTGACCAAGAACCTGATGGCCACTCTAGTTGAGCTCCATGATCATATATGCAGATGGGAGAAACTTACAGAAGGACAAACATCACTGCAAGACTCCACCAATCTGGGCTGGTATGGACAAACTCAAGTATCTCCTCAGTGAAGACACATGAAAAAACAGTTGAAATTTGCACAAAAAAAAGCACCTAAAGGACCCTCTGACTGTGAGAAACAAGCTTCTCTGGTCTGATGAACCTCAGCTTGTCGTCACCTGCAGAATACCATCCTAAAAGTAAAGTGTGCTAGTAGCAGCCTCATGTTGTGGGGCTGTTTTTTAGCGGCAGGGACTGAGGGACTCATCAGAGTAGAAGAAAAGCTTAATGCACCAAAATACTAAACCCAGTCCAGAGCATTCAGAACCTCAGACTGGGCAGAAGGTTCACCTTCCAACAGGACAATGACCCTAAGCACACAGCAAGAACGGCTTATAGACAACTCTGTGAATGTCTATGAGTGGCCCAGCCACAGTCTGGGCTTGAATTCAATCAAACATTTCTGAAGATCCTAAAAATGTCTGCCAGACACCATCCAAGTGGACAGAGCTTGAGAGGTGAAGAGGTGAGGAGAAGAATGGCAGATAATTGCAAATCTTGTTGCATCATACCCAAAAAAACTTGAGGCTAAGGGTATGAATACTTATGCAATGTACTAATTTATTTATTTTTTAGGAAGTTGTAACAATTCTGTTTTTGATTTTAGTTTGATGTGGAACAATTATTTTAAATCAGTTTAACTTAAGGCAGCAACATCATAAAGGGGTATGAATATTTTTTGAATAGTCATTATAATTGTTTTCTTTGCACCCAAATGTATTCTCGTAGCTTCATAAAATTACGGCTGAACCACTGATGTCACATTGACTATTTAAACAATGTCCTTACTACTTTTCTGGGCCTGGAATGTGTCAGTTGCATTGCTTTCTACGCAGGGTCAGAAAGCTCTCGGATTTCATCACAAATATCTTAATTTGTGGGTGAACTACCCCTTTAAATCTCTGACACTCACTTCCACCTTGCTTTATCAATCAAACTTTTCTGAAGACACAAAGTGTTTAACAAACGATTCTGAGCCTATGATTGTACCGCCAGTCCAGGTGCGTTAAAACATTTGAAGCTCTTGATCAATCCGCTCACATTAAACGCCATCTCTGAGGCAATTCAATCCTAAAAAGAGATTGGTTAACTGATTGCATCAGCTGCCATTTAAACAGTGAGTAAAGAAAGGACAACGGCACGGGCCAAATTGGACACGAAATATTGAGGCAACAGATAGAGACGTTAAACAAAAGAGAGAGAAGGGAGAAGAACTGCATGATGTCAGATTTGAGCTCATGCCAGCTGTTTAGTGCCTCCAGTTTGGGCCAGACACACTTAATTGCAAGCCACCGTGCTGCCAGCCAAAATCCTTGAGAGGACCCAAAAATTACAGCCAACCGGAGTTTGTCATCAAGACACGAGTAAAGCTTCCAATATGTAGAGCTACAATATGTAAAGTCTTGAGCAGGAAAGCTGATTAGAATGAAGCGGCGATGAGTGCATATGTCACTGGCGAGAAGACAGACTACCAGGATTATGTTTGGGATTTGTTCATCATTACGGGATTCGGGAGGTTATGGAGATGTTTACACAAGTAAACAATGATTTAGCTGCTGCACTGAGGTTGAGCACATTTCACAAGCATTTTTATATACTGTACACATCACAGCCTTTACTTGTATCAAGATAAAATATTTAATTTTCACTTTATTAAAATATACTTCTTTCAAAAGTTTGGGGCCAGATTTTATTTTTTTGTAAAGAAATTAATACTTTTCAGAAAGGATGCATTGAACTGATCCAAAGTGACAGTAAAGACATTTGTGACCCTGGACCACAAAACCAATCTTAAGCAGCATGGGTTTATTTGTAGCAATGGCCAAAAATACACTGTATGGGTCAACATTATCGATTTTTCTTTTATGCCAAAAATCATTAGGATATTAAGTAAAGATCATGTTCCATGAAGATATTTTGTACATTTCCTACCGTAAATATATCAAAACTTACTTTTTGATTAGTAATATGCATTGCTAAGAACTTAATTTGGACAAATTTAAAGGTGATTTTCGTAGTATTTAGATTTTTTTGTTTTTTGCACCCTCAGATTCCAGATTTTAAAATAGGTGTATATATCCTAACAAACCATACATCAATAAAAGCTTATTTATTTAGCTTTTTAAAAAGTGTACATTTATAATGTTATAATGTTACAAAAATTCCTAAGTCCTTCTATCAAAAAAGTATCATGGTTTCAAATGTTTTCAACATTTATAATAATAAGACATTTCTTGACCACCAACTTAGAAATAAATTACATTTTAAAATATATTAAATACAAAAAAAGTTTCTTTTACATGGTAAATTACTCTGTCAACAGTTAAAAAAAAACTATGAAAATTACTACCAATAAAATAATCTAAATTATGTCAATTAAAAAAATAATAATTTTAAAATAATAATAATTTAAAAATCTAACAACATTTATATGTTTGTTTACCTAATAAGAAATAAATTAAATTTTAAAATATATTAAAATACAAAACAGTTATTTTAAATTGTAATATTAATAATATTTGTAATTATATTTTATAATAATATTTCATAATGATTTTACTCTGTTTAATCAAATAAATGCAGCCTTGGAAAAAATAAAAGACTTTCAAAAACAATACAAATCGTACCGACCACAAACTTTTGAATTGTAGTGTATTTAAAAAAAATACCTTTAGTATTTAAAATTTTATATAATAAGTATGTTTTGTATTGTGGGTTTATTCAAGTTTCTTTTTAAATATAAAAACAGGCCTAACTATATAATAAAATCTTCACAAATGTGCATTTTATAACAACAAAAGTGATATATACTTTTTTGTAATATTCACTAAAAACTGCATTTTTACATTACATTTTTATCTTTTTATTTTTTATTTTATCTTTTTGTGACCAATAACTCTGGTTGGTAATTGTCATAAATGTAAATATGTTAAAATAGTAATTATAAAATAATTGTCAAAATTTTGACAATTACTACAAATTAAAAATAGACTTAATTGTATAATGAAATCTGCACAAATTGATAACAACAAAAGTCACATATAATTTTGTTGTCATAATATCCACTAAATCCTTTACTTTTTACTATTTTTAAAACTAATCAAAACTTTGACAATTACTACAAATAAAAAAAATATAAAAAATAATAATATGAAAATCTAAAATAAAATGTTGGTACCTACTATTCAAGAAAATGATGCACTTTGTTTCCTGGATGAAAGTGATGAATTAAAATAGTTGGTTATTCAAAAATAGATGGACGTTTTCAGAAATTTTGGTAATCAATAGAAAGTTTACTCCGTAGAAACTAAAACTCTCAAATATAACTAAAATCATCATTTACTCTGGTAAAGTGTCCCTTTACATTCTGTACAATTGTGGATTTCCAAGCCCTCACACCTTGTTAAACAGATTCATCCTGATCTCACCAGACTCTGCTCTACGTCTCTGAATTTCAGCACTTGGAGGTGCAACAGTGTGCCACATTTTCACCAGCCTATCTGGCTGTTAAACATGAAAGTGGCGCCTCAGGGTTTGCCAGCATGATCTGCACGCTGCGTGTGTGTGTGTGTGTGTCTGGGTCAGTGCTTCAAACACACACTGTGCTGCACATACACAACAGATGCCCGAGCTTCCAGTCCTCCAACTTAAAAACAAAGATGATCACAACAGAAAGCTGAAATAACACCGATAACTCCCACATACACTAAATAAAGCAGCTAGAGAAAAACAAACCAGATTAAAATGCGTCTAGACATTAGAAACTAGCCATCTTGACGAAAACTGCTGAGATCCCAATCTCAACCTAATTATTATACATAATCACAGATGTGCGTTGGTAATAATAGTAATTGAAAGTCTGAATGGCACTCAAGTTCAGAAATAAACACCAGAGCATGCTGTATGACTCACTTTGTTACCTCACAGACAGTGAACTCCACTCGCCGCCTCGGATTTTGACAAGTTTTAATGAGGCATATGTCTTCTCATTTAATAACACACAAACACCTTGGATTCACCAGCGTCGGTTCTGGCACGTCTGACTTCCCTCTCGCAGTTTGAAAATCCTGTCAACATGCACCGCGGCTGACAGACATGACATCACACGGACGGAAAAGGTGCTAATCATGAATTGGTTGAATGGAAACTTGAAGTGTAACTAGCTGGAGTGACACAACATGAAACAAAGAGTATGATTTCCGCAAAATGTGCTGCAAGGTAAAGTGACGGGATCCTAGAAAGACTGATGCACCAAATCAAAGTGAGGTTAACGGTTTCACTTTCTAAAGCAACCGATGATAAATATCTGTGGAAAACAGCACATAAGCAGTTGTTTTCTTGGTCTACACACAGAGTTGGGGTTGATAAGATTACGCTCACCAAGGCTGTTTTTATTTGATAAAAAACACAATAAAGTTATACAATATTTTTACAATTTAAAATAAAGTTTTCTATTTTAATATGTTTTAAAAATGTAATTTATTCCTGTGATGCAAAGCCAAATTTTCACCATCATTACACCAGTCTTCAGTGTTAAATGATCCTTCAGAAATCATTATGATATGCTGATTCGCTGCTCAAAAAAACATTTCTTATTATTAGTAATGTTGAAAACAGTTTATATTGTTGTGTAAACAGGATTCAACAGCAACAGCATTTGTTTGCAACAGATTTTTTTTTACTTTTAAATGCTAGTTTAACTAGATTTTTATATTTTCTGTAATAACAAAAATTTTAAATAATAAATTCTAAAATAAAAGCTGGTTTGCTGGCTTTAGTTGGTCACCCAGCTTGGTCAAGTTGGCGGGCTTTAGAAAGGTTTTAGGCATTTAGCTGGCAAGACTCAGCTTAAACCAGCTAAGATCACTAAACCAGCTTAGTTTTTTTTTTTTTTTTTTTTTTTTTTTTTTTTTCAGCAGGGAGCAACATCCAAAAACTATAACATAGGGATATAACGGTATTATCTATGGTCACATGACGATATGAAACGAAAGGTCTTGTGAGCAAAAAGTATAGTTTTTAAAATATATTTCAACCTCTTATTCTAACTAAAAAGGTCTTAAAGTTGTGTTTTGGGCAATTATACTTTGGCACAGAATCTGTCAAACAAACTAAAGCTGAAAGCACAATGTGGCTTAATCCCTTCATCAAGTCTGTTTTCGCTGCGTGTTTCAAAGAGAAGCACAAACTACGTTCAGGTGATCACCTCCTGATCAAGTGTTTTCTACTCCTTAGAGTGGCTTAGTTCACAGTGAATGCAGCGAACTTATTTATTGCACATGCTGAGATTAGCGCACGTTTCTGAACACAATGGCCACCAGTTATGTTTTATTTGTGCGGCAGATGATTACAGCATTTCACTAGATTTGCAGCGAGACGCGTTTTTGTAAGCGAGTTTTCCTTCAAAATAAAAGCTCTACTGTCATTTCCATCAAAATTAAAAACTTAAAAGTGCAGTATGAATTGCTGACAGCAAGTGGTTTAAATGAGTAATGTTACCACAGTGCAAATTCTAAATATCTCTTTTAAGTGTAGAAATTAGGAATTGTAATTTCCATACTATAGTGTAAAGCAAAAATAATATACCTATAAAATAGTAATTTTCATTTATTTTACAGTGCAATTGTTTTATAATATATGGCTTTTACTGTCAAAGGAATAACAATAAATTGTTGCTATTATTATTATTATTATATTTTAATTTGTTTGGCTTCCTAAAACACCAGTGTGAATGTAATTTAGACTGAGGCAGTATACCACAAATAAAAAGAGGGTTGAGGTCCCTTTAAAGTTCAGGTACAAGTAAATTCACTGACTTTTTTCTGAACTTTTATTAGTTAAGAACACGGGTTGGAGCTCTTAATTATGAACTCTCAAAGTGCATTAGATAAAATAATTTAACTTTAAAATGTACCAAATTTTTATTTATTTTAACATTTTTGTTTACTCATTTTTTTTTTTAAATATCACAATAAATATTGTATATAAATACCATGGACATGGATTTTGATATTGTTACATCCCTACTATAACATGTACGGAATGGTCTTCTTTCTTTCCCTTTATTCTTTATTTTTATATTATTTAAAATTGTATTATTCATATTACATTTTATGTATTTTATTTTATTATTATTTATCTGTTTCTAATTTGATTAATTTCCTGTATTCTTATTACGTTTCTATTATGTTCATGTGTTTTCAAATGCAGTTTAAAAGGACAGTTCACCCAAAAATGGAAACCCTGTCAATAATTTCTCACCCTCATGTCAAGCTCGTAAGACCTTTGTTCATCTTCTGAACACAAATTTTGAACACGACTTTATGAAATCAGAGAGATTTCTGACCCTGCATAGACAGCAACACAACTACCACATTCAAGGCCCAGAAAGGTAGTAAGTCCATTGTTAAAATAGTCCATGTGACACCTGTGGTTCAACCATAATGTCTTCGAGACGCATGCAGCTTGGTACTCTTGTGAGAGCATGCCGACTGACAAGGAAGAGAAGAAATTGTTGAATAAAGTCATTATTTTTATCATCTTTGTGCACATAAGCATTCTTGTAGCTTCATAACACTGCGGCTGAACCACTGATGACACATGGACTATTTCAACAATGTTCTTACCAGCTTTCTGGGCCTTGAACGTGTCAGTTGCGTTGCTGTCTATGCAGGGTCAGAAATCTCTTGAATATAATCAAAATATCTTAATTTGTGTTCAGAAGATGAACAAAGGTCTTGTAGTCTTGAGTAATTAATAACAGAATTTACTATGCCTTTAAAAAAAGGCACTGACCTCCAGAAAAAGCAATTCACTGCCTGTACTGTAAGCATGTGTCAAGTAAGACTTTTTTGTTAGGTGCCACAAAAATGTGTTTTTCAAAAACCAATGCAACAAGATTGAAACACTTTCTATTCAATAAAGTAGTGAAACAAGAGAGTCCAGCAGAGGCTGACTTTGACAAACTGTCCTGTCGTTTAAACTCTCGGCTGCCTCTAAACAGCCGCTCTGGTGCCCGTTTGGTTAATGAGAGTGTTTAAATGAGGGTGATGTCAGTGGAGAAGGAGAGCCAAAGCATTGTGTGATACAACAGGACACCATCTGCATCCATCTATCAAGCACTCATCTGATTACTGTCAACATCTACGCCTGTCGCTTCACTGAAAAACTACCAGCCTCCCTTGAGGACACCCATCCCTCCCCCTCGAGCGCTGATCTCCCCCCAGACACGAACGCAGACTATTTAAACGCTTGCATAAATACGCTGGGGACTTGCCGTGAAGGCTATTGTGATTTGGAGAGGTTTATTTTAAGGTCTATTTCACATGATAGTTGAGCTTTTAATCAGGAGAGTATGAGGACAAGATTGCAGCGGCTGAAACTTAAAACTCTGGAGAAACTTTGCACCAAGGCTATTAATGTTAACCAAAACTAAATACCATAGCAAAAACATTTTAATTACTTGAAGTAAAATAATCATTAACTGTAATTAAGTATATGAATTTTTATTTTTTATTATGTTTTTTTAATGTTAACTTTGTTAACTTTTATTTATGAATATTTAATTTATCTCATCCAAAATAAAAGTTTTTGTGTACAAAATATATATGTGTGTGTAATGTGTATATTTGTTATGTATATATAAATACACACACATGCATGTATATATTGAAGGAAAAATGTTATTAAATATTTAATAAATTAAATATATATTTAATAGCACTAATTTTAATCATTATTTAAATGTTTATTTAAAGTATTATTTTATTTTAGCCAGTGTTACTTTATTAACATTGAGACACTATTATATTTTTGTTAATATTATAAATTGGATTTTATTTTTATATTTTATGCTTTCATGTTCATTTTAGTTATAGTTTTAGCAGTTTTGTTGAGCTTTTTCATTTTTATAACACTATAATTTTTTATATTTTTTATTTATTTACTTTTAGTTAAACTAAAAAAAATGAGATATGTTGCCTTTGAAGCTGAAATAAAATTGCAATGTTTACTATTTAAATTTTTTTTTTCTTCAGTTCACATTTATTTTTTCTCAAAATTTTCATTAAGTTGAAATACTACAATAACTAAAACTAACAGGTAATAAAAACTATGTTGACATGTTTTAATTACAATATGTATCTCTGGACCACAAAACCAGTCATAAGGGTAAATTTTTTAAAATTTAGATTTGTCCATCATCTGAATAAATAAGCTTTCTTTTGATGTAAGGTTTGTTAGGACAGGACAATGTTTGGCCGAGATGCAACCGTTTGAAAATCTGGAATCTGCAAAAAAAAATCTATATACTGAGAAAATTGTCTTTAAAGTTGTTCAAATGAAGTTCTTAGCAATGCATATTACTAATCAAAAATTAAGTTTTGATATATTTACTGCAGGAAATTTACACAATATCTTGGAAAACAATCTTTACTTAATATCCTAATGATTTTTGGCATAAAAGAGAAATGGATCATTTTGACCCATACAATATCTTTTTGGCTATTGCTACAAATATACCCTTGCTACTTAAGACCCAAAGTCCAGGGTCACATATAGACATATTTTAATTACACATTTTTAATAAAAAAAAATATTAAACACAGAAAATATAAAAATGACATTTAATTCAATATATTAACAAAAACTACATTCTAAAATAACACTGCACCATGGTATATAAATGAATCTCTGAGCTTCACATGCCAGACTAAGAAGCAAACTAGGGACTCTTAGGAGCGTTGGGACCAAAGGTTGGGTTAATTAAGTAAAAGGTCTATTCCTAAAATAACAACAACTTTTTATTTATGGTGACTTTGGGAATAAGGTCATACTGAACTTCACCGGTGGGCTCAAATTAAGTAAACATCAGGGATGGGCCACATGAGATCACCAGACCACACTTGTTGACATCATGTGGTGGTGTGGCTTTAGTGGTTAAAGACCTCAGCTGGTAAGCCAAGAAACTGCAGGGACAAAACTCATGAGGGATGATCCATAAAATATTACCTCTGTGCCTTTGAGCATGCTCTCAAACCCTCAGCTTACTCCCTAGTGACCCTGTAATAATGTACTGTCATTTACTTTAGATAACATCATCTGCCAACACATCATGCAATAAATTTTTGCACAGTTAAAAGATGAAATGTGTTATTTCTGCGCCACCAGTGGTACAAAGTGGAATTGTGATCTGTCTGTTTAAGCAGCCTGACTAGGTTGAATATAACTCAATGGATGGAGTATAGGAACTGAAAAATGTTCAAAACTCGATTGAAATTTGCTTCAAGGTCGAGTACCATTAAAAACAAGTCAACTAAGTTTATATTTCACCACTATTGTTTGATAAAATGCAACATTCAAATGCAACCATTACATAAGAAAGCTTGAAAAGGTAAGCCTCAATAATGTATTTCATTTAAATGTAACAAAAAATGATCTAATTAAATGCGGTTTCAGTAAGAGATTTCTTAAAATAATCAAATCTTGAAACCCTAATGTCTACTCTGACCAATCAGATTGCATATGCAAATGATGTCAAACAAAAGGCAGCTGAAAACGGGAAATGAAGAAAGAAATGCAATTTGCCTCCTCCTGTATAAATAGCCAATCATTTATCAGAAGTAGTCTCTCTAATCTGTATATGGCACTGCAGGATTTCCTATACTGATGATAGAATATTCAATAGGAAAAAATGTATAGCGGGGCTTGATTTAATTTATGAAATATTGACTGGATTATGAAAAGTGGGCATTGCATACCCAAATGGTATTGAAAAATAAGAGTGCTTAGTGATGTCAGGCAACATAAAAAAGTCATTTAGGTATGATGCACAGTTGAGCACAATGAGACTGGAAACAAGTAAATATGGTCAGTTTTGATGTGAGATATTTTAATAGCATTAGTAACCAAAAGAAAATCTATTGTTTTGAAAGGAAATCTATTATTATTATTAACAATAATAATATTTTTTAACGTTTTTAACGTTTTCTCTTCTGCTCACCAAAGCTGCATGTATTTGATACAGTAAAAACAGTAATACTGTGAAATACTATTACCATTTAAAATAACTGTTTTCCCACTAAAATATATTTTAAAATGTAATTTATTCCTGTGATCCAAAGCTGAATTTTCAGCATCATTATTACTCCAGTCTTCAGTGTCAAATGATCCTTCAGAAATCATTCTAATATGCTGATTTGCTGTTCAGTTTTTAACAATGATAAACAGTTAATAATATTTTTGTGAAAACCTGCTTTTTTCAGGATTCTCTGATGAATAGAAGTTAAAAGAATACAATTTATCTGAATCAGATTTTTTTCTGACATTATAAAAGTCTTTACTGTCATTTTTAATCACTTTAATGCATACATACTGAATAAAAGTATTCATTTCCTTAAAAGAACTGTATTATTATCATTATGTACTATATTATAGGGATGTAACAATATCAAAATCTCACAATATCATAATACTGCACAATAATAAATCCACAATAGGATATAAAAAAAAAGACAAATGAACAATTGGGGGGGGGGTGGAAATATTTGGTACATTAAAGTTAAAGGTAAATTATTCTAATCCACTTTGAGAGTTCAAAATTAAAAGCTCCATTCCATGTAATTAACTAATAAAACTTGAGTCAGAAAAAGTCAGTGAACTGACTTGTACCTGAACCCTCTTTTTATTTACTGTTGTTCTGTAAAATAAAATATAAAGTAAGACAAAAATAATGATAACAATCATTAAAACAGCTCTATTAATATTTATTATAACATTCTGTTTGCTCAGCAAGGCTGATTTTATTTGTACATTAAACAAAACACATGCCTGATTCAAGAAAGGGGTCTTAAAAATGGTCAAATAATATTATTTTACTAACTAATTTTAAGTTAAATTGTGCTTTGTTGGTAGGCTATAATGTCTACTAGAATGTTAAAAATATTTTTAAATCATTGTTTTGTAATTGATTTTTTTTTTTTTTGAAAAGCAAGACAAAACTGTAAAAAGCACATTTTGGCCATTTAATTTATGCAATGGTAAAAAAAAAAAATTAGCAAAACACATGGAGGAAAAAAAACAACAAAAAAGCATGTTCGGTAATCGGCCTTTGACACAGTGTTTAATTTTATTCGGCTTCGGCCAAGAATTTTCATTTTGGTGCAGAACTTTAAATATATTTTAAAAATTACACTCTTTGCCTGGAAGACCTATCGTCTCATATCGTCATGTGACCATGATAATATAGTGACAGTTTTGCTACTGCAATATCACGATATTGATAATGTCATTACATCCCTACTATATTACTATTATTTATGACATTGCTCAAAAGTGCACCATGAGTTTGTGTCAGATACCTTGTTTCCCCCGTCGTTCATGCCCCATCCACAGCTCTTGATCCCCAGGGCGGCTCTGCTGGGTGACACATCCACACAGGTCACTGGATGGCCGTATACAAAGTGAAGAACACTTGGTTCCTGTTCTTCCTTCCATCTGGAATCCAGCAGATAAACGCTTTCACCTGCCCACGCTGTGACCAAAGGGAAGTCCCGCTTCCCTGGCACCACCAATACCCCATCTACCTGCAAAACATGTTTCTCTGATCAATAAACGACTGTTTTGTGTTTATGCATTGTTCTGCTTGAGTTGTGGATGCAACAAACAACTCAAATCTATGGAATGCCTTTCTGCTGCCAAAATCGCCCACACGCATGATGTCAGCTGTTACTATGGTTGGCATCTGCTCTGCTCGTCTCAGATTAAACTTACAGGCTTTGGTAACTGAAGGAGACGTCGTGATCTCCAATAGCCCTGTTCATCTGGGGCGTCCACCCGCACATCTGGTCCTGATGCAGAGGCCACAGCCGGACTGTCGGGACTTAGATCCAGAGCATGAACCCTCTGGAGGTGCTGATACTGATGAATAGGCTCAAGACCGGTTTCAGTGCTCCACACATCTACACAGCCTACAAATACATGACAATGTATTATCAGAAATAAAATGTATTTAAAGAGTTTCTCTTGCACAGAACCAGAAATCTCACTTTAGAAGTCACATCAGTTTTAGTCCTGTTTATATTCTGCAAGTTTTTACAGAGGAGTTTGTTCATATGTCATTCGCCTGTTTTTTTCTTTTTCTTAAAATCATAGTGAAATGTATTTTTTCTGATGTGAGTTTAAAAAAATCCTCTCTGTGAGACCCTTTTTTTTTTTTTTTTTTTTTTTACAACACTACCGGTCAAAAGTTTTTGAACTGTAAGATTTTTAATGTTTTATAGAGTCTCTTCTGCTCACAAAGCCTGCATTTAGTTGATCCAAAGTACAGCAAAAAATCATAAATTTTTGAAATATAACCTTTTTATTTGAATATATTTTAAATTATAATTTATTCCTGTGATCAAAGCTACATTTTCAGCTTCATTACTCCAGTCTTCAGTTTCACATGATCCTTCAGAAATCATTCTAATATGCTGATTTGCTGCTCAAGAAACACTTTTTTTTTTAATTATTATTATCAATAATTAAAACACTTGAGCACATTTTTTTCAGGATTCTTTGAAGAATAAAAAGATCCAAAGATCAGCATTTATCTCAAATAAAAAGCTGTTGTAACATTATGCACTATAGCATTCAACAGCTTTTATTTAGCAAGGATTCTTTAAATTAATGAAAGTGATGATAAAGACATTTATAATGTTACAAAAGGATTTGTCAGATAAATGCTGTTCTTCTGAACTTTCTATTCATCAAAGAAACCTAAAAAAAACTCTACTTAGCTGTTTTAAACATAACAATAATAATAATAATGATAATGATAATGATAATGATAATGATAATAATTAATGTTTTTGGAGCAGCAAATCAGGATATTTGATTGACTTCTGAAGGATTGTGTAATGATGGTAAAAAAAATAAGCTTTGACATCACAGGAATAAACAACATTTTAAAGTATATTCAAATAGAAAATAGTCATTTTAAATAAATAATTTAATTTAATTAAATAATTAAAACAATTAAAAATAATTAAAGATTTTACTGTTTTTGCTGTACTATGGATCAAATAAATACAGGCTTGGTGAGCAGAAGAGACTTTAAAAAAAACAATAAAAATCCTACTGTTCAAAAACTTTTGACTGACAGTGTATATTCTGAATGGTTTTACAGAGGGGTTTGTTCATGTAATTTAACATTTTTCTTAAAATCACGGGAATTTTTTTTCTGGTTGTTGGCAGTATTTTCAGATTTTTATGAGTAATGACAAAATGAAGCAATTTTTTTAATGTATATATATATATATATATATATATATATATATATAATTCTGCACAAGTGCACATTTAATTATATATATATAGTTCTGCATAAGTGCATATTTAATTATATATAAAAAAATGTTTGCAATTCTTAAAATAATCGATCAACTGTTGATACTCATTTTCTTTTACCAGGTGTCTTTTCTTAATTTTAACAGATACAACTTTGGATTTTAATTTTTAATTTAACTAACATTAACTAACACAGTTAACAGTATAAAAAAACAGTACTTTAACAGTATGCAAAAAATAAAAAATGTGTTCTGTCCACAAATCTCTTACCATTCTCATAAGCGGCTGTAGCTATGGTCTTATTGACGCGTACGTGACTAACGTAAGGTGCAGGGGTTTCATCTCTGACTGAGTGTGTGGGATGTAGGTAAGACTTGTCCCAGTGAAGCGTGTCCCACAGGCGCACATCACCAGAGGTGTAGCTATATAAAAACAAACACACACAAGAATTATGTGATCTGTAGTGTTTGGATAACATGAAAACATACAGCAACAACATGCATTTGTGCTTTAGTAACACATACCCAGCGATTACTAGACCAGCGCAGGAACTGACGTCACACAACACCTTTCCCAACTCATACTGCAGGTGGCGAATGGACCCAACACGATTCTGTTCATTAAAAAGGTGTAGAAATATTCTGTTAAAGGCAAAATTATTTACTTTTGCATCCCAGATTTTTGCACTTTATATATTTTTATTTTTAACTGCATATTTTATGTTAGAATTCATAATAAAAATTATACATTTGTTAAAATTAACAATTAATATTAGTCCTATTTTAAAAGTCCACATTTCTTGTTTTAGAATGATCTAGAATCGAAGTAATGACGTTTTTCTGAGATTGTGAAAGCATGGTGCTTACCTTCCAGTTTGACTTCACGGTGTTTTCTGTATTTCGGCAGTCTCTGAGTGTGCTCTTCCAGCAGGGGGAGTCAGAGATACTTGCCCCATTGTAATAACCTTCCTCCAGGCACAATCTGTGCCACAAGACCTCATCCTCAGCCAGCACCTTCCACAATTTAGACACCTAAACAAAAAGAATATTCAAAATGTACTTTCCAAACATTTATTTTGTCATTAATTGCAATAATCTAGAGAGATTTTTGTTTGTACAAGGGTTCTGACCTCTTCTGCCCCTTGGACTTTCTGAACTCTGACACACACACACACACACACACACACACACACACACACACACTGACCTGCACCAGTCACTTTGTGCAGCATTGGTCTGCCAACTACCTCACACTACTCATAAGACAGTTACAAGACTGCTCTGACACTTTTACACACTTATAAGCTCTGTTGCACTATATTGTTTACATGGTTTGCACTCTCTACCATGTGCCATTACTTGTATTTTTCATTTTTATATATTATATGTTTATTTGTATTTATTCGTATTTTTTCTAATTCTACCTTTGTATTTAATGTTACTTTTTGCATTAAATGTTACTTGTATGCACCATGGGTCTGAGAGTAACGCAATTTCAATTCTCTGTATGTCCTGTACATGTGGCAGAATTGACAATAATGTTGACTTTGACTTGACAACAGCCAGTGCTCCACACAGAGATCTGATCTCATCATCATCCAGTCTGTCTGAAATGACATGAAAAAAAAAAAAACAGAACAAACTGAGACAGACTAAATCCAGAATAACTATGGCAACATCTCCAAGATGCTTCAAGGATCCTACCTGCAAAGCTACAGTACTGTTAAAAGTTTTAGGCACTTGTGTAACAATGCTGTAAAATAATGTCATAAATAGATTTTCTTTATCAATTAACTTCTATTAACTAAATTAAATCAGCATTTGATGTAACCATCCTTTGTTTAAAGCAACTTTTGCCCTAAGAGCACTTGCACATAGTTTTTCAGGTAGCTTTGCAGGTAGGTTTCTTGAAGCTTCTTGGAGACGTTGCCACAGTTCTTCTGGATTTAGTCTGTCAGTTTGTTGTGTTTCTTCATGTCATTCCAGACAGACTGGATGATGGTGAGATCAGATCTGTGTGTGGAGCTCTGGCTGTTGTCAGACTCATTGTGCAAACAAAAATCTGACTGGATTATTACAATTAATGGCAAAATGAATTTTTGAAAATGTAAACTGATATTTCCTACTGAGACACACTACAGAAAAAATAGAAATAACTGACTTAAAACCATTTTTTAACTGGTGCAAATACTGGTGTCCTGATAACTATTTTTTATAATTCCTACATACATGGAAAAATCACAATTTCAATGCCTATTTTTCAAAGCCATTGGAAACCCTTTAGAGTAGAATAGAATAGAATAGAATAGAATAGAATAGAATAGAATAGAATAGGCATTTCATTCATATTTACCTGAGCACATCGTCCTAGATCCGTTCTGCCCAGGAAGTGGAAAATCTTGAGCGCCAGTTCATAGGGCAACTCCACATCAAAGAATGGGATGTCATTCACCTCATTCTAAACACATCACATCCAGATTCAGTATTAAGACAAACACAAACAGTCAATATCATAAAAAGCTGCATAACAGAAGCGAAGCGTTACCAGGTCCTGAAGGAACTGTTCAAGCAGTTTCTGGCCCTTGTTGACTTTTTTCGGGGGCGCGTCTGTGTTGAGCGCTTTGCTATCGGGAGCGCGCTTCTTGCGCGTTCGCTCCTGTTCGATTCTGTCCAGCAGTGGGCTGCTTCTCCCGTCCAACAAACCCTCTGCGATCGACACATACTGCGGCTGATCCTTTGGTGTGGGCTGAGTTTGCTGTGATGCATTGCTTTGTTTCTCCCAAAAGCTAGTGCTTTGGTGAAGAGATGAGCTGTCTTTACTGGGATGCCCAAAATATCTTTCTTTGTGTTTACATGATGTAGTGGTATTTGTTTTTAACTCCTGTTTCCATTGCTCTCGGAAAGCCGAAAGCTCGTCGTCTTCCGTCCCCATTTAATCACGTTGCGTTTTCATTCATGTTTTCAAATGTTTTATTCACACGCAAGTCTAGTGGAACCCCGCTGTTGCCATCAAAACAAACAGCGATCCGACCGCGAAATGGCCTCGACTGGAACATCGTGTTCACGTGGAATTGTTCCGCATGGCGCATATTGCTCACCCACCCGAAAGAAAAAATTATTCACAATACAAGACAAAGGCTGCGTCTCAGAGATGAGTGAGCTGTCTAGGAAGACAGCATTTCGAGCATCATCAGCGAACCTGCTGCAGAAGCCTATAATACATAAAAACTCCGCGTGTATAAGAAAAAAATTTAGACATGTTTGAGTCAAAAACGTTTGTGCTTATAAACAGGATAGGCTACGTCTTCCATTTTATTCTGCATTCGTATATTACATCACTAATTATTGGGGTTCTGAGACAAAGGCTTCAAAAATAAAATATTAACACTTTAAGTGTAAGGGAATTATTTTAGATGAAGCATCTCCCGCTGCTTCTGTGTTTTTTTTTTTTTTTTAGAAGTACTGGTCAGCATTATCAGATGTACAAAATTTAGTACATTTTTATTATAGCCTAACTATTGACAAACAGCACTCACGTCACTGGAAGAATGAATTTGAACAACTAGTTCATTTACTATCTCCTTATATTGAACTGTTACCACAGTCAGACAAGTTGACAATATGTAAAATGCAGTAGCTATTTGTCTTGAAATCGGATAAATCATGTAAATATCCCAAATAGTCGGCCTATATTTACAATTTGTGTCAACAAAATTAAAGAACAATTACTAATGCAATGTTGTTGAAATTCTAGCAGATAAAATCACAATAAATAAATAAATGCAATGTTGTTGAAGACCTAGCAGGTTAAATAAAATAACAATAAATAAATACATAAATATGTAGATAAATAAATGCTATGTTGTTGAAGTTCTTGAAGGTAAAATAAAATAACAATAAATATAGAAATGCAATGTTGTTGAAGTTCTAGCAAGTAAAAAATAACAATAAATAAATATATAGATAAATAAATGCTATGTTGTTGAAGTTCTTGCAGGTAAAATAAAATAACAATAAATATAGAAATGCAATGTTGTTCTAGCAGGTAAAAATTTTGCACAATTACTAACTAAATAAATAAATGCAATGTTGTTGAAGGTTAAATAAAATAACAAAAACAAAATACATAAATATATAAATGAATAAATGCAATGCTGAAGTTCTAGCAGGTAAAATATGATTGAAAAAATAAATTTAAATATAGGCTTATCTTCATATTTATTTAAATTTGTATTTTTAGAATAGGGAATTACGTTTTGGATTCATTTTGATTAATGAATTAGTTTTTTTATAAAAAAAAAATCTTTAAAATATTTGTAAAAATCTAAAATATTTTATTATATATTAAACACAACACTGACGACTGGAGTAATAGCTGATAAAATTCAGTTTTGTTCACAGAAATATATTATATTTTGAATTATGTTCAAATAGAAAACAATTATTTAAAATTGTAATAATATTTCAGAATTGTACTGTTTTTCTGTATTTTTGATCAAATAAATGCAGCCTTGATAAGCAAAGGAGACTTCTTTACAAAGAAAAATACTTTATATGTTTGTGTTTATATTCACGCAATGTTTTTAATTTACAACATTCCAATGCCTGTGAGAATAGAATAGAATAGAATAGAATAGAATAGAATAGAATAGAATAGAATAGAATAGAATAGAATAGATTTGAAAAGAATAAAAACTATTAGAATGATTTCTGAAGGATCATTAGGCACTGGAGTAATGACCGATTCAAATTTGGTTTTGATCACAGGAATAAATAGCATTTTTAAGTATATTAAAATAGAAAGCCATTACTTAAAATTGTAATAATATTTATAATATGACCATTTTTCTGTATTTTTGATCAACTAAATGTGGTCTTGATGAGCACAAAAGAGAAAAAACATAAAATCATACTGTTCCCAAAAATAATAATAATAATAATGACAGGAAATGGAATTGGAATTGAATTGGAATCAAATAAATTCCACTAAATTCCACTTGAGTTGCTAAATAAAATAATTTGACTTGATTTGCTTAATAGTTTATAAAAGAACAAACATATAAAAGAAATGCAAAGTACTGTATGTTTATTATGTTAAGCATGATCATTTCACATGCCAAATTTCAGGAAATGATGATAATTTGATGCAATAAAAAGTGAATGAAATACATGAATGAACATGACTCATTTTTTTGTGAGTTGAGATATATTATGTGGTAATCATATATTGAATGTATAGTACATCCAGAAACTTAGCATTCAATTATTAATTCATAATGTGCAGTTCTCATTTTTATTTACTTGCATTTGACCAACTCTATTTCATACATTACTTGTATGTTGTATTTGTAAAGCATCATAAATAAAGTTCAGATGTATGTCTCCTAATGCAATCACAAATAAATGCTCAGAAACAGCAATAAACGGAATTCAGTGGAATTTCCCTGAATTGAATTCCACTTCCAATTCAATTCCAACCCTGTTTCCTGTAATTGTTGTTGAATTCCAATTCCAATTCAATTTCCTTCTTTGAATTGGAATTGTTGAGTTCATTCCTGAATTGACCCCAACCCTGATTGAGCAATTACTCTTCACTTGAAAGACATATTAGGATTCTTTGGAGAAATAATGTTCCAACAGGCCTGCTTGATCAATTACCAAAGAAGAATGTCAAAATTATTTAGCTAATTCATATTTTCCTGTCAAAGAGATAAAATGCTGTGTTGCAAAAATGAGTACACCCTCCTGAAAGTTACTAAATAAAACTAAAAAAAGAAAACAAAAGTGTAGGTTTAAAGCTATTTTTGATCAACCAAAACTTTTAAAGACAAGTAATTTCCTGACAGTTAAAGGCGTTTTATAGCCTACTGAATCATACACAGACTTAATGCTGTCAACAATGAAACCACTTGGGAGAGGTGACTTATTTCTAGCAGAAAAGAGGACAGTGGTACAAGAGGAATACCAAATTATTGTTTTAAGTGTGAAAATATAGCAGAAGTGGCACTGACATTCAAAAACAATGGACTTGTGACAAGGCTCCTGAAATAACCAGGTCTTCACTTTAAATGATTTCATTTAATGATGGGTGAATTTTTGATACAAAATGAGGCGGAGAAATACCATGTAAGAGTATCAGAGCCGGCAAAAGCTATGAAAAGAGTGACACTTTATCTCACAGAGTACGAAGCAGCCTGCAGAAGTTACATGCATGGTTATTGTCACCACTAGAATTACCTACTGTAGCCAAAGCACAGTAAACTCAAGGCCCATATTTACAAAATAGTGACTTCTGGGAATCCATCCTCTGGTGTCAAGGGACCAAGTCAATCATTTCGGATCCAAAAGCATCCAAAATGTTCTGGTGTTGCTAGAGGAGGAGTACAGTGAGAAGTGCCTGGTACCTACAGTGACGTTCAGTGCTAGTAAAGCTCTTCTACAGGGATGTATGAGTGCTGAAGGTGTGAGGGAGCTGTGCTTTACCAGTGCTGTCATCAATTCACACACTACTGTGTGATGGAATACAAAAAAATTAAACTGCAGATGCTACCCTCCCCTCATTCCCTGCATTATTGGGCATTTTTTCAGCATGACAATGAGGATATTTATTCTCCCAAGGTGAAAATCCTTCAGTGGACATGTATTTCACTCAGTATTAACACTCTTGAGCAGCTGTGGGGGATTCTGTAGAGACAGCTGAGCAAAACTCCCCATTAAAGACCAGGGCATTTAAGGAGGTCGTCCTCCAGGAGTTAAACAGGACAGATGTGAAAATTTGCCATGAACTTGTACACTCAGTGCCAAGAAGGGTCAGAGCAGTATACTTAATGATCTGGAGGACATATTAAGTACTAGAATATTATACATTTGCTGAATTACATATAGGGTGTACTCATTTCTGCAATCCATTATTTAAACAAAATTGTCTAATTTACTTATATTACAGGAAATATTGGCATATAATTTGTTGTTTTTAATAAGTATATGTTTAATAAATTTAAATATTGCCATCTTTCCATGAATTATATTAGTGATCATTAAGAAAATACATCTTTTATATATATTAAGAGGGGTGTACTCATTTATGCTGTGCACTGTATATACATACACACACACACACACACACACACACACACACACACAACATTCCAATATCTGTGAGAACCCTTGAATAGAATCCAATAGAATAGAACAGAACAGAATTGTATGCACCTTTCTTTTCTATCTGCTTGTGTCCAAAAATTCACAACTAAAGTACAAAAATGATTAAATGTAGCCTACAGAATGCATGACAAAATATTTCAGAAGCTGCATAAAACATTCTATTTGACTATTTACTATTTTACCATTTCATTGCATTCTATAATGTGCACCATAAACGCTGTCTAGGGAGGCAGCTCAGTAGGGTTTGAGACGCAGCCAGTGTGTTTAATGTTTACAAATGTTTCAAAATCTCTTCGATACAGCATGCTTCCTTCTGAATGAACACAACCAACGCAACACATTACAGACTCACTTCATTTTAGGAACGTCTTGTAAATTGTGCGCCCACCCCCTTGTTGCAGGAAAGACAAAGCGTGTGATGTGAGCGAACAGAACAGACAGTGAAGAGTTAACCATTACCGCTGTCTTTGGGGAGATGGTGATGTAAACCCTAAACCATGTGACACTTTAATAAATCATAGCGCCGACAGAAACAAACACACACTGTTCCATCGACAGCCGAACAAAACACCATTCTCCACGTCTAAACAAAGATTGCAGAAGGGGGGAAGAAGAAGGCGAGAGGAGAGGATGTGCTGTCTGCCGGTGGAGCAGACTTTAGGCGCGCTCGGAGATTCCGTGTGCGCGCACGGATGCGCTCCGCTGCCGTTTGCGCACCGACTGCGCTGGATCGGAGACCAGCTGGAGAAGAGATGGGCTGCAAACGACAAAAGCTCCGACCGCGGACGGCGAAGCGGCGGGGAAAACATCATCAAAAGCTTCCACTTAGTGTGCACAGTCATTCAAGTAACGCTTCTGGCGTTTTTAGTCAAAAAGCGACACCTGTAGGTGAGACGAGGCTCTGCTGAGCTACAGCAACAGCAGCAACAGGTAAGAATGACCTCAAGAACAGAAGGTAATGGGACTTTTATATTGATGTATGCACAGAAATGCGTTGTTTCTGCGTAACACGTTATATTGGAGTAAATTGATTAAATGCATTAATAACAACAGTAAGAATGATCTCAAGGACAAAATTGTACTTTTATATTGACATATGTACAGACATACTGTTTCTACGTGCAACATATTGGAGTAAAATTGGTTAAATGCATTTACAGCAATACTAATGTATACTTTGTAAGCAGAGGTATATGCTAAAATATTATTTATTTGTGTTTATTTATTTTTTGCTTTAGAGAATAAGACATCCTCTTTAGTTTTTTAGAAATGTCCCTACTTTCATATGATTTTAATGGCATTTGACCAAATTAAACTCATCCTAAATGTAAATATATAAAACAAAAGTGCTCATAAAGCTGTTATTTGGGTTATTTTGTAAATGTAATCATATAATGTACATGCAAAATATTGTGGAAAGTAAAGAAAAATTGTGAAAACTATTTCAATACTGTTGAAATGGCCAATCCATCATAAATCATCAATCATTTATTTATTAAAAATACACATTAGATGGAAGGTATGTATTTGGTTGCCCGAGCATTAATTAAAATGGAATTTTGCAATAATTAAAAAGTGTATTTGTGTATTATGGCTTTTGAACCCACAACTTCTAAATAAAAATGCTAAATGGGCACCAACTTATTAAATCTATACAACTGTATTACATCAAAAGTCCACAGAATAAATTTGTATTATATATAAAATATATATATATATTTTTTTCTTTTTTTTTTCTTTTTTTTTTAATTTAGAATTTTTTGATAATTTTGAAATTCATCAAAAGTCCACAGAAAACATTTAATTGATTTATTATGTTTTATTGTTATGATTTACTATATATTTTTTCTTTTTTGGGGAGGTGTTGATAATTGTCATAGTCATCAAAAGCCCACTTTTTTATTATTT
>NC_133365.1:48483843-48586862 GCF_049309525.1 Garra rufa | reverse complement strand
GAATGTAATTTATTTCTTGCCCATTTTGGCACGTAATGCAATCTCAGCCTAATTCCCATTTTTCCCTTCCACTAGATGAATCTTCAGATTCTCCTGGGACGATCCGCTCCAGATTTACCGGAGAGGAGAAGGTACCAGTGACGTCTGCACTCTGTAGAAACTTGCCATGCAAACAGTGGGTCAATGTTTTCTCATCCATGTATATCACACAACATTTGCAGTAGTGTTGTAATGGAAACACGCACACACCAGACGCATCCGTGCTGTACATTACGAGCGAGCTGATCACTTTTCATAACAACCAATGCTTCATCCCGAAGCCTTCTCGATTACCGAAGCACCACGAGCCGACGTCATTTGGTACACGTTTGTTTGGTTCGAAGTCTTAAGGTCAGTGCAGTCAAACCCAGCAGTCAGTGTGTCTCCTGGGGAACCTTTCAAAATAAAAGGCTGATGTCATTGTCCCTTGGCGTTTGCAAGGAAATTTTTCTACCACTATGGCAATAGGAGCCTTGCCTCAACTTGGATGAGCTTGGAAGTTTTTCTTGTTGGGGGTAAAAGCTGAGAGGGTGCTTTGGATATGCAAAAGCTGTAAATGATTCAAACACGATCAATCAAGGTGAATCTTCAGAGGAGAGCTACCAAAAACACTGCTACCAAAACCTCTCCTCTGCATAATGCACTGTTAACATTTAGTTATAAGCTACTGTAAGTGACTATGCCATTCAATATCTGAGCTGTGATTTGGTTTCTTTGTTGTTTTTATGAGATATTTATGCCTTTTCTTTGTCCTTTACACTGTACTCTACTCAATGGAAAGCATATTTATACTGTAGAATGATTTTAAGTGTATTTGAACTTGATGTTTACATAAATGAAGACAAATCTTTTTTTAGACTTTTTATAAAGGGCTTCTGGCTTGATTGTTTGTGTCAGTGAAATATAGAAATGTGAAATGAATGAGATCTTATGCGAAATGTGAATCAAAGGGCATGCTACTGATGTTTACATAAGCTACAATCTTTTATAGTTTACGTTACTACCACGTGTTTTAAACATGTTTTACCTCTGCTATTTTGATATTGTGAATTTTGTCATTTATGAAAATAAAAAGGCTTTAAATATATACAGAAAAGTCTTTTAAATGTCATTATGAAACAAATAGCCCTACAAATGGGATTGAAAAAAACTTATTTTGTGTTGTGTAATCATTTATTCAGCAATGTTTTGAACATATTACTTGTCATGATTTTATAAAAGCAATAATCCAAAGAGACGATTGTAGTGATTTTACCACAGTTAACTGGGCTTACCTTATCCATAGTAAATTTGCCGTAAAGCTCGTCTCATCTGGTTATGTCTTTTTACATCAGATTAAAGGAATAGTTCATCCAAAAATGACAATTTGCTCAAAATGTACTCACCCTCAGGCCATTCAAGATCTAAAGGAGTTTGTTTCTTCCTCAGAACAGATTTGGAGAAATTTAGCATTACATCACTTGCTCACCAATGGATCCTCTGGAGTGAATGGGTGCCGTCAGAATTAGAGTACAAACAGCTGATAAAAACATTACAATAATCCATACAAAGCTAAAACATTCTCTTTTTTTTGAACATTCAGCTTTTTACTTCACAAGATGTTAATTAATGGACTGGAATGGTGTGGATTATAGTGAAGGGGATCCTACACATTTTTTTATGTCAAAATTCCATACCTTTCCAGACCCAAACCTCTTTCCAAAGCTCTCAGTAGATTTACAGACCATATTTAACACAACTGGTTCATCAAGCATTATTTTTAACTTTATATTTGGTATACAGCACAGTCATCTGTAAATATTTTTTCCAAGGTTTTTCCATTGATTTTATCAAAGTGACAACATATATATCCCCTAAAATAAAAATAAATAAATAAATAAATAGAGATTTTACATGCACACAAGAAACTTTTTTTCTGCCCTCGAGAAACTATTCACATGCGCATGGGATTTTTTTTTTTTTTTTTGCATGCCTAATAGAGCTTAATATAGATATGCTTGCTCAAAATTTAGCTTTTAGCTTTTAATCAAACCAATATTAAGGCATAATGTCCAATGTAGCACATCCTCCGTGGCGGTGGAGAAACCATGACACAAAATGGGCTGATGGCATAAAATAAGCCAAGTTCAAGGGTCTATTAAAAAAAAAAAGTGTTTAAAACTTGGCTTTCGTTAGGGCTGTACATCATTTTCCAAGGATTTAGGTCTCCTTAATCTTAATGCAAACTTTGTGGTGGCCAAGAAACCACTCCACAAAATGGGCTGATGATACAATGGCTCAGTGTCTTGCATGCCTATATGCTAAGTTTAATGTTTTTTTGTGTGTATGCACATAAAAGTATGTTGTTTATTTTTGCAAAGATCCTGGAGGCTATGTAATACGGTGCTAAGCACAGAATGAGAAGAGACCCAAAGCACTTATAACTTGCATTTTGCATAATGAAAAAGTGCACCTTAAGTTAACTAAGTCAAATCACTAAAGAATCAGAAAACTCACTTCTTGTGTGATAAATTTAATTCCATTAAATTCCTAATTTTCTTTTTTCTTTTTTTTTTTTACTAAATAGGGCACAAATATTTTTTCATACTCTTCTTTCTTTTTTCCATACCTGGAAAATACTATCAGATGCCCATTCCACAAGTTGATATGATTCTTTAGGGTATTTATTTTTACCTTGTCAAAATCAGCCCTTTTTAGAGTGAGCTATTCTATTGCATGTTCCTTTAAATGCTAATGAGCTCTGCTCGCCCCGCCCCTCTCTGCCGTGGGATGATGAGTCATAATGTTTACTTTAGCTGCATTTAGCGGCAAAACTTGGCAATAAGCACATTATTTGGAAAGGCCATTTGCAAAGATGCAAAGAAAAAACTTATCCTCACTTCTGCTGTGGGTGAAGCTGCATCACAAATAATTCGCACAAACATAGACACGTGTAGATCGGGATCGGCACTTTCCTTTTAAAAACGAAAGTAATGTAAATCCTCTGCATCTTCAGTGGTTTAGATGTCGGGAGTAAATGACGACTGCTATATTCGTTATTACATTCAACAACAGAACACCTCAATCGTTCAGTCGGACACATTCTTGTCTTCTCCTGCACCTGAGTCACACAATGGCGATCGGAGTCGGACTGTTTCAGTTCGGTGAGGGCGGGTCTAAGGTAAGGCGCTCATGTCAATCAAATATTGTGGGAGCAGCCTCTGTCTATGTGCTGTCACACCGACAAGAAGCTGAGAATGACCTGATTTTAAAAGGGGATATTACTTTTAAAGATTAAAAAAATACCACTGAGTGGATTTTTATCATTTTAGGGTGGTTGTGTACACAAACTGCCAACACACATTAATGTTCAAACAAACAATGTAAAAGTGAGTTTTGCATCGACCCCTTTAAAGCAACACTAAGTAGTTTCTTTTACCTTAAAATAATGTTTCCGAACTCATGTCAGTGGTTCATCAACTCATAACAGGGTGAAACGGCACTTTCGTATTCGCTTTGCGACCCTCTATCAGCCATAACAGCACTATGTAAGTTTGGGTCGTCGGGTCGCGGTTTTGTAATTCAAATGAGACTACAAATGCGACTTGCTTTACGGCAGGCTTCACAAAAGCCGGTAGGTATAGCATCCTGCAAGGCTCTCTGGGTGGAGCATACTCGGCAGGTACATGTAAATGGAAGATACCTAGCAGCAGGTAGCTTGAACAATTTTAGTCATGACGGAGCCTGCAAAGAAAAGGAAGAGTGTGTCGGAGGAGGCGAAGAAAAGAAAACGGGAGCATGATAGAGAAAGAGCTCGAACTAGAATCAACATTGTACCGGCTTTCACTCGTTGGCGAGAGTTGAAGGAGGCTACAAGATGCGACACTGATGCTCACTTGGCATTGTTGCTGCTGGACTTAAGTAATAATCTTTTTTCACCCCAACAGTGTGCATAGATCTGTGTACAATGCATTGTAGATTGTTTTATATCGATTGGCTCATGTTAGCTAAGGCGTTAGGTATTGTGCTAATATTTTGCTAAACATGTAAGTTTGTGTTTATACGGCATTTTCTACCACTGATGTTCTGAGTTGAATGCAGTGAAGGATGAGAATAACTGCCAAAATCACCCCAAATGTTCGATCGTTTCCAAAGTTGTTCATTCTTAGTTTGTGTTTAGCGTTTTTGATTGCTAGCATGCTTGAGTTAGTGAAGTTGATTTTTGGTGATGGAGGACATTTGACTGGGAAGCTAAATTACGAACGTATTACGGTAACTGTATGAAGGTCAAATACTTGTAGGCATGAATCGTAATTTAGAACTTTAGTCGTGCAAAAAACAAGACAATAACATTCTACAATAACATTTTACAATAACATTCTCAAGATTTTCCCAGACAATGCAAATGGCTATTACATACTAAACTGTTAGGCAATACTTTTTTTCCTTGTGTAAACCTATCTGGCTATTGCTAGACCGTTTCAAAATTATGTCAGTTTCACACAAAAATAAATAGCAAACAATGTCATTATTATGTTTTATTTCGTTTTTATACTTTCATAAAGCCATACAACATATCTACCTTGTCACTGGACATCGTTATTTCCAAAGCCGGTCCTGGATAGCCTCCAAACAAATAACGTGCATGTGACACTACGGTAGGCTAAATTATTTAAGACAGCGGTAATGGACAATTCCGCTTCCAACCTGTAGAGGGAGCGTTGAGGGAAAAGTTACTTAGTGTTGCTTTAAAACAAATTCCACACTTTTCCAAACCGCTTAGGAACTCCGTTGTGATGTTTATCAGCTATTTAGACTCTTATTGTGACGGCACCCATTCACTTCAGAGGATCTATTGATGAGCAAGTACTGTAATGCTAAATTCCAAATCTGTTCTGATGAAGAAACAAACTCATCAACACCTTGTACGTCCTTAAGTTGAGTATTTTCAGCAAATTTTTATTTTTAGGTGAACTACTTCTTTAAGTTTAGCTTAAATGACAAAAAAAGTGTTACAAAACAGTTGATTATCATGCCTAATGATAATAATATTAAAGGGTTGATGAAATGAGAAACCAAAATTGCCTTGATATTTTGGCATATAAAGTTTCATTACTCAAGACTTTGTCGTTAGTCTAAAACAGCTTTTATTGAAGGCAGTCTGCCAGAACGACATCTGTTGGAATGTTCTACTCTATGATGTAATAGTGTAGATAAGCACCGCTTCAACAGAAGAAGATTGACATTGCTGCCTGTTTAGCCCCGCCTACTGATTTACACTTATAATTTACCAGAGGGGCAACGCAAAAAACAACTGATAAAGACGGCTCTGAATACAACAGGATGCTCTGCACTGCCAATTTATGGGAAAAAGTCTTTGCATTGCCTTCCTTCTGATCCCAACGTTTGGAAACAGTGGATGAACTTTATTTTTAATGAAGTTCCAGACCTCGTCAGTAAGAACTCAGTCCTCTGTTACTTCACTTTTAACACAAATTAATTTGCAATTACCCATAGCGTCAGCGATGCAATACTCGCTCCCTTATCACAGGAAACGAGGTTACGTCAGTAACCAGAGCGACACAATTCAACGTTGGATTTTCAAAAGGATTGAAACTAAAAGACGATGCTGTACAACAAAAGTGTTAGTAACTGTTTTCATTATGTGGTCACTATTGCTTTGTCTGTTACATAGGTTATTTGATGTGTATTGAGTTATTTATGTCTTTAAATCTAAATAACAGAGGCGTCAATCTATGAGGAATGATTGTACGCTGTTAGCCAATCATAGCAGTGGGCGTTTACTTTTGAGTCAACAATCTGCCACGCCCATTCAAACAGAGCGTTCTGCTGAGGGGGATAAAAACATGACAGAAAATAGCCTATTACTTATAAATTATGTTTTTTGATGTAAAAATTTTGACGACATTCTAAGTGGACCAAAATAAAAAACCAAAGGTAGTTCATGACCCCTTTAAAAACCTAAGCTTTACATGTTGAAAAGCAGGTATACGAAGACAACCCCCCCCCCCACTTATCTCTGTTATCAGACATAATGCAATGGTGCAATATTACATTACATTCAACGACTTAACAAATTGTCAAACTTCCCATTATGCAACATTACTAACAGGAATGGTTTACGCATTGGTAAACATGTTTTATCTGATTCAAGTGGATCTAAAAACCTTCATCATTCAGTAGATTTGAAAGTGTGCTGATGTTGTGCCATCCTTCCAGTTGCGTGGAGTTTCAACCACCGATGACCGACACAACGGACACGTTCTCTCACGGTCAAACCACAGGCATAAACACTCCTCACAGAACACATGCTGCAGAAAGACAACACAATAAGACAACGCATGGGCACAACTTCAATACTGTTTAAATAGCATCCCAGGATGCCACTTCTGAAATTGGGAGTGTTCTTAATAGTTTTGAATGACTTTCTACTTTCAGTGGAATCGAATTAAAAGTGTCAGCTAAATGACTACTGTCATCATTAAAATCTGGGTCACTGTGGTCTGGTGTGGTGAATCACGTCCTGTTTTATTTTAAAGTTTAAATGTGTTTTACCTGACAGAGCAGTGCGATTGGCTCTCTGAACTCAGCCTGGCAGATTGCGCACACATCCCCGGCCTCACTGCACTGCTGAGCACTGGCTCTCGTACCGTAACTCTGTGAAACACATGCATATATCATCAAGGATCCATTTATTTGCTCAAAAATACAGTTAAAACGGTAATATTGTGAATATTTTTACTATTTAAAATAACTTCTATTTAAATATACTTTAAAATATAATTCTGTGCATTACGCCAGTCTTTAGTGTCACATGATCCTTCACAAATCATTTTTCAAAATTATTTTTTTCTGGATATTTTAACAGTTAAACTACCTGCTGTTCTTCAGAAAAATCCTTTAGGTCCCACAAATTCAGTTTTTTAGCTTTTTTATGTGTATTTGAAACCTTTCCAACAATGACTGTATGATTTTGAGATCCATCTTTTCACACCGAGGACAACTGACTTGTATGCAACTATTACAGAAGGTTCAAACACTCACTGATGTGTCAGAAGGAAACCCAATTTTAAATTGTAAAATTTGAAGAACAGGGTAAATTTAACTTATGTTGCCTTCGGGGAAACATGTAAGTATCTTTAGTAGTGTCTGAAAGGAAGTGCTAAATGAAAAAATATGATATTTAGGCAAAATAAGAAAAAATGTACACATCTTCATTCTGTTCAAAAGTTTACACCCCCAGCTCTTAATGCATTGTTTTTTCTTCTGAAGCATTGGTGGGCATTTGAACCTTCTGTAATAGTTGCGTATGAGTCCCTCATTTGTTTTCTCAGTGTGACAAGATGGATCTCAAAATCATGCAGTCATTGTTGGAAAGGGTTCAAATGCACAATAATGCTAAAAAACCAAATAATCTGTGGGACCTGAAGGATTTTTCTGAAGAACAGCAGGCAGTTAAATGTTCAGGACAAGGGACTCATGAACAACTATCACTAAACAAAAAAACAGCTGTGGATAATTCAGGTAACAACAACTCAGTATTAAGAATCAAGTGTATGTAAACTTTTGAACAGGGTCATTTTTTATAAATTCAACTTTTTTTTTTTTCTTGTGGAATATATGTAAACGTCCTTTTTGTGAAATAATTAATTCAAATAAAAAATAACATGCATTTTGTATGATCCCTCTTATTTTGCTAAAATAATTCACATTTTGCAGATTCTGCAAGGTGTTTGTAAACTTTTGACTGTAATAATGCCTAGGCAGTGAACATACTTCATACATACATACATACATACTTACCTGTGAGCTACAGAGAATGACGAATGCTTTCCGAATGCCAGAAATTCTTCCACACAAATCAAATGACTGGAAGAGAACAAAATAGCAAATTGAACAGCACACAAACACAGACAACACAACAGAAAAGATTACCTGAATAATCAGCTCTAAAAAGACATTTTGACAGCCTCTGAAGTGAAACGCCACATGAAATTTCTCTCATGCTCATAAAGGCCAATTTTGAAAAAGTGTGAGAAAAACTCATCATTAATAGATAAGGTACAATCAGATAGACTACCTTACAAAGGCTGTAGATGATAATCAGCGTTGCCCCAAGGAAGTAGCTGCTGGATGGATCTTCACCCATGATGTACTTGTACCACAACTGGATGGGAACCAAAGCTCTGAAGAGTTGACTCAGCTCCTCTATGAGCAGATAAAATTTCCCCTGCAAAGTCAAACACAGATACAGATCAACATCCAAACCTCTCAACTGTTGATCAAGGCTCATAGTCTCCAGTCTGATATAGAAGAATTCTTCTGCAGCAAAGAGCAGCTCAGATATCAAACATTCTCCACAAAGGTTAAAAAGATTCAAATCAACCATAAGACATCTCTAATCATTATGCTGTGAGATGCTATACTGTGCATTTTAGCAAACCGGAAACATTGTTTTAAACAACCAACATGCAGAACAAGAACTATCTGTTCAATAATTAAAATTATTTTCATGCTAGCTGTGTTATCTGATAAACAATAAAAAATAATAAAAAGAACAAGAAGAAAACATCAATTATTATTATCATTATTGTTGTCAGTAGTAGTAGTAGTATTAAGTCCACTGAATGTTTATCAGATAAAACAGCTAGCATTATCATAATGTTTTATATATATTAAATCTAGGGATGTCCCGATCAGGTTTTTTTGCCCTTGAGTCCGAGTCATTTGATTTTGAGTATCTCCCGATACCGAGTCCCGATCCGATACTTCTATAATACATTAAAAAAAAAAGAATAAAGAAGAGCGAAGAAACAGATCCAGGATGTTCCTTATTTTTTATTTATTTTTAACATTCAATAACTCTGTTAACAAAGGGAGGTAGCTTGAACAGTCAAGTAATAAATTACATAAATGTTTCACTTCTGGACATTAGTGCCACAGCAAATATAAAAAAGTCTAATATTAAAACAATAGCACCTCAACTTAAAATACCCGGCAGGCATGTAAACAAAAATAAAAAAATAAATAAAAGTGCCAGAGTGCTTGCTGTGTTTCTGTGTGGAGTCAAGAGGTCTAACTCTGTGCCACCGCAAAACTATAGATGTGTTAAAAAATAATGAGAATATATATACATATATATCCGAGTCCTGATCGAGAGGTAACGTCCGATTCCAAACGAGTCTGAAACCACGCGATCGGATCGGGACATCCCTAATTAAATCTATATTTTACAGAACATTTTAAATCATACAGTCTCATCATAATTAAAAATGAATGATCTGAAACAAAATACCTGTTATAAAACACCATATTCATGAAGATGAATAAATTCATGGGATAAATTTATGTTTTGACCATTGGATAAAACAGCTAGCATAATATAATAAAAATAATACTAATTATAATATTCATTATTATTATTATTATTTTTATTATATTCCAGAAAATGTTTATTAAATCATACAGACTAATCATTATTAAGAATCAATCATCTGAAACAATACACTTGTTATAAAATCAATCATATTCATAAACTTGTGGGATGAATACGTATTCTGACCACTGGATAAAACAGCTAGCATAATAATACAATACAAATGATAACAATTATAATTATAATATTCATTATTATTATTATTATTATTATCCAGAAAATGTTTATTATAATATGGTAAACATTTTTACTAATAGTTATTACCTTACTTACCCAGTTGATTGATTACTTTGATAATTGCAAACATTTTTTGTATTACAACTTTTCTAAAATGTTAGGTTTAAATATGCAAATGAGCCATTATTTAATGAAATATGCATTAATTTGCATACATTTCTAAAACAAAAATGTTAACACTGGTTGAAGTCCGTTTCAAAATTCTTGTTAAATTTTTTCGACATATTAAGAGTCAAAAGTTGTTACATAGGGGATTTTGGGTATCTCATTTCGTCATGCCATAATTCAGAAAAAAATTTGAACAGGCAGTAAACACTATATCTTTTACCATTTGGGGAATAAAATCAAGCAAATCATATATGAAATCCATGTAAAAACCTTCATAAGATAGACAGGAATAAAATGTAAAGTTTGGTGTGTGTAAGTGTTGCTGAAGTGGAGATTTATGGCTCAGTGTAGGAAAAAAAAACTCATTTCGAGAAAACGGCCTTTAGAAATATGTATTGTAATTGAAATCTATCATGACACAAATAGATAAAGTGCTATAAAAGAAACACCTAAACACCTGTTTTATTTCCACTAGTCTGAAAAAACACTATGAAAAACCAAAAAGGCCAAAATCTCAAACTTGATAGGTTCATGAAAAACTGCGTTTTTGCCTGCAGTGTTTCCCCTTAATATAAGTAAGGGATAATGTACAGGCAGCCGGTGGTTATCGCAGAAATAAGCCCCGACAGTGTGATCAGGACCCGACGCGAAGCGGTTATTACACGGCTACTTGCCACATAAGGAAAAAAACTGGACATGAATATGAATTTGAAACCTTTTATTGGCATATTTGTTTTAAATTAACATTTTTATCCTTCCGCGAAACGATATAGTACCACGTGACTAACATTCAAACTATGTACGTTAGTAAGACAATTTAAATAGATTAATGTCGAAATTTTCCATTGTTAATTGTGGTTGTCCAGTGTTTGTCACAAGATGGCGCCAAACGGTAATCTTTGTTGGCTCGTAGGGATTTTAAACATACAAGTAGTACTGGCTATGCGTTATTACTTTGGAGCGGTGATTATTTGAAAAGAACGAACCTGCAAATGTCTCAACTGACCAATCAGAATCAAGCATTCCAAAGAGCCGTGTAATAATAAGAAATAACACTAATTATAATTGTAATATTATTATTATTATTAACTACATGTTTATAAAATCAACTCAAATCTGCTCATTTCACTATGATGCTTGAAAGACTTCCAGCTATGGCGGCCAACTGTTTAACAATATCTTTACAAACTGAGCGACACTCGAGCAGCGGCATGAGATGACAGCATTGAAACAATCCACACATCCTTCCTCTAGCTGAATTTGAACAAGATCCCAGTCTCATCTCATCTGTTCGTTCATTAACTGTGAACATCTTACCCTCAAGCTTTAAAGATGCTGTGACATGGAGGGGGGTGTTCTTCTACCGAAATATGGCCACAGTCCAGCGCTCTGCGCTCTCCTGGCAATTTCACCACGTAGCAAACAAAACTGGCAGAAACGCAGTACACCTGCTACCCACATAAAATGCAACAAGCCCACCCTTCCCAAACCCTAATCAGAACATTAGAAAAGTAGCGGGATAAATGTAAAACTCATCTAATTTCAGTGTCAAAGGGCAACGCTCAACGCTTCCAAGCTTAGCGGCCTCTGCAACAACACAACAAAACTAGAATGCTTCAAATACAACCAACAAAGCTTTTATTCTTAAAGCATAGACAAAACAGCCCTGAAAATGTACCAGATATTTAAAATGCATGCTCCTTTTATTTTCCTTTTTATCAGTTGTCTAAAATTCATTATATTTCATTCTATTCTATTCTATTCTATTCTATTCTATTCTATTCTATTCTATTCTATTCTAGGCTTTTTAGTTGGGTTTAACTCCTCTGTAGACCCCACAGTGACCTGTAGCTGTCAGATTATGTTTTTGCTGTCTCCGAGTCGAGTGTGGATAAATGTGTGGCTCTTATAAAGTGGCTTTTGATCAAAAAGCTTCAATTCAGCTCTGAAAACACTGAACAGGAAAGAACCAACAACTTTGAAATGTGAAATAGTGATTACACCAAAATCTGCTGTGATGGTAGACAGTAAAGCGCGATATTTATAGCTATTTTTCTAATAGACTGGAAATAAAAACAATAAGGGATGTTAAATATTAAATTAAAATCAAATCATGGATGTTAATTATAAATTATTATTTATAAGAATATTAGCAGGGTTAAAGCGCTTTAAGGCATTTAAGTTAATTTTGAGTTTTTCTTTAGGCCTTACAGGATTTGGGGTAAATTTGGACAGGCCCCTTTTCTAAACGACCCCATTATAGCCTCCCAAAGGGTCATTTTTTATTTCTTTTTTTTATCATTACAGAGCTAGAGAGTGCAGAGAATTGTAATCCAGTGTTTGTTTGGTTTTCAAACGGAGCAAAAAATCTATATGGCTGGTCTGCAAAAGTAGGTTTTTGACATCTTCTCAAACATTTAACAAATGATTTGATTGACAGCTCTGGTTCTAGAGTAGTGAGGAGTTCTATTGTGTGATACAAATATTGTGTTCTATTGTATGATATGAATATGTGCAGAAAAAAAACTAAACAAAACACAAAACATACAAACGTTTATGCCCTTGAAAAATGTGGCATTGCCCCCAGTGCCCGATTTCTTTAAAAGTTCTCTTACATATGTGCTCTGTGTTTGGCAAAGATATCTCATTCCATTCAAGAGTAATAGGCATTTTACTAAAGGTGGCCCTACCCCTTTTGAACGTTCTGGCGTCGCTTTGCAACAGTGAGTGAAACTTTTTTTGATAATTATTGATATTCAGCCTCTAGAGAATCTTTCAGCACTGGTTTGGTACCGATTGGTTGAAAAACCTAGGACTAGTTCGCAAAAATAAAAAATAAAAAATAAAACGAAATACCCAAAAAATTGAGAGTTGAAGTGCTTTCAGGCATTTAAGCACATATAAAAAAGACATTATTTGACAAGCCTGTAACGACCTAAATCAATAATTTAAAAAAAAAAAGCTTTTTTTTATTTTGGAAAATACAAGTAATTTACCACAGAAATATTATGATTTTTTTAACGTTTATGCCTGTTACATACTGGTCCGATCTCCTTAATCGTTGCACGCTTGTTTAGAATTACCTTTCGCATGTGCTCACCAGGTTTTGTGAAGTTTTGAGTTTTCCTTTAGGCTTTATAGAATTTTGGGTAAATTT
Source organism: Garra rufa (assembly GCF_049309525.1). Lineage (NCBI taxonomy): Eukaryota > Metazoa > Chordata > Actinopteri > Cypriniformes > Cyprinidae > Garra > Garra rufa. The sequence goes on along the minus strand of NC_133365.1, from coordinate 48,573,885 downwards.
GGACAGGCCTCTTTTCTTAACGAGGGTACATTTATCAATCTTTTTGATAATTATAGAGATAGAGAGTCCAAAGAATTGTAATCCAGAGGGGAGGGGTTCAGACTAGTTCACACTTTTTTTTTTTTACATAAGTGTTCTGAATTTTAGGATTTTGGGTAAATTTGGACATGCCCCTTTTCTTAATGATGGGGGGGGGCACCTTTCGAACGTTTTGGTATCCCTTTGCGACAGTAAGTCTAAAGTGCAACTTTTTTTTGCGAATTATTAATATTTACTCTCCAGAGAATCTTTCTGCACTGGTTTGATTCCGATTGGGAGAAAAACGTAGGACTAGTTCACAAAAGTAGGTTTTTCAAAAAAATGCAAAATACCTGAAAATTTTGCTAGGCTTATGATCGTTTTGTCCGCCATGAGCCTAGGATTCTAACGACATCAGACACTTGAGTCTGCGCTGACTGTTTATGATGAGCGATTTCATACATTTGTTCGCTGTTGGATCGGGGTGATCCTTAGTCACATACTGTGTGAGTACTACCATATTCTAACAATTACAATTGGGTGTCACCTAATTATAAAATTAAATCAAGATCTATTATTGTTTACATTTATAGCTTTTTTGACACTCAGCTTTGCATCACAGGAATAAATTACATTTTAAAATATTAAAATATAAAACAGTTATTTAACATTGTAATAGATTTTTACAATATTTCTATTATTACTGTATTTTTGTCAAATCACTGCAGCCTTAATGAGCATAAGAGTCTTATTTTTAAAAACATTGCAAAATCTTGCAAAAGCTCAAACTATCAAACGGAAGTATGAATAATAAACACAATGCATGGTTATTATTATTCACAAAGGTCTGAGTATCTCAATCCTAGATCCACAATCATCTTGCTAAATAATTCCAGATGAATGTCTGAAGTCGTAATCACCCACATCAAGTGCTGACGGCCTGACACCAGTCAGTGCACAGGATGCGTAATGACTTGTTGGACTCCACCTGACAGCGATTAATCACCCTGTTGGGGAGCTTGCTAGCTGACTGACGGGGATCTGTAACCTCCGAACGCAAGCAATTCATCTTAGCCAGAGTCCCTGCAGCCCTGTACTCGCTCACACTTAGCGATTAGACAAACTGGAGCTGGAATCCATCCAACTACTGAAAAGTTGAGCCAAATGCATCATGGGGGAGTAGCACATTTCCTCTTAGTCTTAACAGCCATGTCTGTGATTTCAAAACAACAATGAAGAAAACAATTATCGAACACATGAGGAGGTCCTCAGGGTGGGAAACGGTTTAATTTATCAAAGGGCAACAGATTTTTTTTTTCTCAAAACTTTTTTGCATCTGTTACTCATATGGGAGAATTGGGTTTAAATTTGACCCACATTCCCTAGCTCTTATCTTCATCAGTTTCAATATGCAAAATGCTATCTAAAATTTTCTTTCAGTTTAGAATTTAAACATTAAACAGAATGGAGATGTGTACATGTTTCTTTAGTTGGCTAAATATCATATTTTTTAATTTACTACTGCCTTTCAGAGGCTAGAGAAGATAGTTACATGTTTCCCAGAAGACAAAATTAGTTCAATTTACCTTGATCTTCAAATTTGAAAAGTTTTCACACCCCAACTCTTAATGCATGGGTTTTCCTTCTGAAGCATCAGTGAGTGTTTGAACCTTCTGTAATAGTTGTATATGAGTCCCTCAGTTGTCCTCAGTGTGAAAAGATTGATCTCAAAATCATACAGTCATTGTCGGAAAGGGTTCAACTACACAAAAATGCTGGAAAAACGAAAGAATTTGTGGGACCTGAAGGATTTTTCTGAAAAACAGCAGGCACCTTAACTATCACAAAACAAAACAAACACACAAAAAAAAAAAACAGCTGTGAATCATTCAGGTAAGAACAAAAATTAAAAGGAATGCAAAGTTTTGAACAGGGTCATTTTTATAAATTCAGCTATTATTTTCTCTTGTGGATAATATGTAAACATTTTTGTGTAACATGTCTACACTTTTATGTAAAATTTTATGTCTACACTTTTATGTAAAATATCTCATTCAGGTCAGTACTAAATAAACAACAGCATTCTTTTTTTTGTGACCCCTCTTATTTTGGCAAAATAATTAACATTTTGCAGATTCTGAAAGGGGGATTTCAAATGTTGACCTCAACTGTAATATCCTAATGATTTTGGCATAAAAGAAAAATTTGTTGTCCAGGGTCACATATTTCTCTGGATAAGCTACAGAAATAAAGCACCACTTAATTTGCAAAATATAACTGAATAATTCTAATTCAACTTAATAAAAAAAGTTTAAATTAACATTATTAAAACTTAAAAAGATGCACGGACTACGAAAAAGAAAGGAAAAAAGTGATAAGTGATTTTTAAAAAAAGACAAAAAATGTGAATTGGTCTATTTGAATGTTTTACATCATCATGTATGACTTTTTAAATGATTTTTAACACTAACAAAAAAGTCTGTGTTTATTGATTAAAAAATACAGTAAAACAGCAATATTTTGAAATATAATTACAATTTAAAAAGAACTGTTTTCTACTATAATATATTTTAAAATGTAATTTATTCCTGTGATGGAAAGTTAAATTTTGAGCATCATTACTCTAGTCTTCAGTGTCACATTAACCTTCGGAAATCATTGTAATATGCAGATTTAATGCTTAAAAAACAAATACAAATCTTACCATTATCAATGTTGAAAACAGTTGGGTTGCTTAACAGTTTTGTGAAAACCATAATACTCTTTTTTCAGGATTGATTTTTATTTGTAAAAAAATTTCAAATTTTGTAATTTGATACATTTTAATTAATATTTTTTATTTAATATTTTAAATTATTTTTTATTTGTAAATTTTGATCAATTTAATGAATAAAGGCATTCATTTCTTACTAACCCTAAACATTTGAATGACAGTATATCAACAAATATTCTCGAATATCAAGTATAAGCATCACTTTAATAAAACTAGATTTACAGATGGACTATTTTGCAAATAGCAAGTTAAATAAAATATCCAAATTGGTAGACAAAAGGGCAGCTCACTAGGCTTCTTGGTCCTCATCTCCAAGTGCACTGAAGTGTTATGGACAGTGTGAGTTCATACTGACATGCGCTGGCTTGCTGCTGCGATTATGCAAGAGCTTATACCGACATGTATGGATGCACGTGTATGTGTTGTGTCTTTGTAGCTGTGGTGATGCTGGGCATGGAAAGTCAGCGGAAAGCCTGACACATTGACCATGACATCATTGCCTGAAAGTGTGCCACCTGGGCATGATACAGGAGGTGGAAAGTGTGTGTTTGGTTTCAGGGGGTGGGTATGGAGATGACTGGGGGTAAGTTCCTGGAACAGAGCTTCAACGGAACAGAAACTGTGCGCAAGTCAGATTATCCTGGCAGATGCGGACACAAAGTGTGTGTCTTAGTCAAACAAATGGTTTGGAGCGGGTTGCATATGTTTGATTCTTTGATTTTACACAGCGTGATGTGTTTACAGAGCAGCTCCTGCTGTAATAGACCCATACTGTCACTCCAATGAATGTGTGATTGTGTAAGAGCGTGTGTGTGTGTGTGTGTGTGTGTGTGTGTGTGTGTGTGTGTTCCTCAGAGAGGTGACCTCATCCTAGCCCCAGTGGGCCAATGAGCTCACATACTGCCTTCCAAGCAGCCAACCACGCAAGGCAGGGTGACATGACACACTATTTTGTTTATTTTTTTCCCCCTTATTAGGTTTAACTTGCCAGTTGCACCCAGTTTGAACTGGTGCTTTGGAACTGACTGAAACTACCCGAGATTTCCTTGCTAATCCAAATCGCGCATCATGCTAAAACAGCGGGGATTCAATATAGTTAGATTGAACCTGCATGTTTTAGGTAGTTTTATTTGCTTCAGGATTGATTTAAAGCATATTAGACTATAAAATATAATGCATTACAAATACACAGAAGAATCAAACAATTATCAAACAGAACTGACATGAATATGTTCCACAAAACCAAAGGTTTTCTTTTTTGAAGTAGTCTATCTGTCTATACTATACTTATTTATGCATTTTACCGTAAGACTATTGTGGAAAAAAATTATATGAGCCATTTTCTATGGAAATATCGTTATGAGCATCAGATATTACAATTGTACAATATTGTCTCTTTTGCTAAAGTCTCACCAAGCCTGCATTTATTTGATCTCGAGTACAGCAACAACAGTACAATTCTGAAATATTTTTACTATTTTAAACAGCTGATTTCTATTTAAATATATTTTAAAATGCAATTTATTCCTGTGATTTTAAAGCTTTATTTTTAGCATCATTACTGACATGATCCTTCAGAAATCAATCTAATATTTTGATTTGCTGCTCAAAAAACATGCATCATTATTATTATTATGTTGAAAACAGCCGAGTAGAATTTTTCAGGTTTCTTCTTTGATGAATAGAATGTTCAGAAGAACAGCATTTATCAGTAATAAAAATCTTTTGTAACATTAAAAATGACTTGATCATCACCTTTGATCAATTTAAAGCATCCTCACTAAATAAAATTATTAATTTTTATCATTTCTTTCCAAAAAATTGTCTTACTGACTTTTAAATGGTGCAATGTAATTTAATGCTTTTTTAATATAAAAAAAAAAAAGCTTATTTTGGATAAATGCTGATCTTTGGATCTTTCTTTTCATCAAATATTCCTGAAAAAATTACTTAACTGTTTTAAATATTGATAATTTATTAATAAAATATATTTTTACCAATTTCTGAGTGAAATTTATTTCACGGAAAATCCTACAGAATTTAAATTCCTTTTTATTCCTATACAGTATAAAAATAACATCTCATTTGACCAATATGCAAGTGATATTTACTGTAGGACTGTACTTTCAGACATGGACATGGTACACTGAAGCAGTAGTAATGTAAAACATGCAAATTTGTTGTCTTACCCTGGACTTGAAAGCGAGGATCATTTTAGGCAGGAACAGTATGAGGCATTTGAGCTCGATGGTGAAATATTTCAGCACAAAATCTGTTATTCCAACAGCCCAGATCAGGTCAAAGAAATCAAAACTGTTGATGTTTGGCTTTGCAAACATAAGGCTGGAAGAAAAATATCCATGTTTTTTAAATAATAGAAATGATAGAATTTTATAAAATACATTTAGAATATTTACTTAGGATGCATTACTGTTTAAATGATTCTTTTAAAAGAAATTAATACACTTATTAATCAAGGATGCATTAAATTGATCAAAAGTGACAGTAAAGACATTTGTAATGTTACAAAGGATTTCTATTTTAAATAAGTGCTGTTCTTTTGAACCTTCTATTCATGAAAGTAAAAAAAGTCAAATTACAGTTTCTACAAAAATGTTTCTTTTGTTCAAAATGTTCAAAACAAATCACCAACTGTTTACAACATTGATAATCCTTTTGAAATATTTCCTAAGCAAAAAATCAGCATATTAGAATGATTTCTGAAGGCTCATGTGACACTGAAGACTGGAGTAACAATGCTTAAATTCAGCTTTTTTAAATGGCATTTTAAAGCATATTGAAATAAAAAAAACAGTTATTTTTAATTGTAATAATATTCCACAATGTTACTGTTTTACTGTATATTGATCAAATAAATGCAGCCTTGTTGAGCATGTTGAAATGTGTTTCTACTAAAATGAAAACCAGTGAATGCTTCCATTTGAGAGATGATTCAAATATGAATAATGAAAAATGATGGGGAACTAAATACTCACAAATGCTGATAAATGCAAACATAAAATGAGAGATCACTCTGCAAAATGACAACATGGAGTAAAGGAAATTTTTTAAATGAATAAAGGAAAAAAGATTCAAGATAACAAAAACAGATGAATGTTTGAAACATGTAATCAGTTATGATGGAGACTCAAACAAATGAATAGACTGTACCTGTTCTGAAGTTTCTCTGCACTGAACGTATAAAACACATACACAATGTTGCCAGCGAGAAAGATCATAATCCAGATTGTGGTAAACACAGACCTCTTCTCCTAAAAATGTACATCCATGCACATTGAGACACATACAGCATGTACTAAAAAGAGCAATCACTACTTATGAATTTATACCTCAGTATCAGGTCAGTAAGTAAAAAAAAAAAAAAAAAAAGGAAAGAAATTAATACTTTTATTCAGCAAGGAACAAATTACATTTACAAAAGAAAACAATTGCATTAAATTGTAAAGGTATTTCACAATATTAAAGTTTTTACTATATTTTTATATAAAAGAAACATACGCTCTGAATCGTTCAAACGGTAATATGCATGTCTTGCTTGAAGTCAATTTCAAATGTCCCCTTGTGCTTAAGAGTAAATGCAGGAATCAAAAGAGTCTATAATTTAAATAACTATAGTATAAAACAATTCACTGAACAGAGTCTCACCCGTAATGCCACCTGATGCTTCAACGTTGAGTTAGCAAAGGCAAATGTGCTGATCATTCCAATGCAAACAGCAATTCCTGAGAAATACAAAGAGAATCTGCACTGGCTATTAAGATTAATATTTGTATAATACCTATCACTGAGACAGGAAAAAGCATAATTTCAGTGTCAACAGCTGTGATTTTGACAACAACAAAAGCAACTCATAATATATTGAACCTACCAAGCTTGTGCTGAAAGCAGACTTTAGCAAGGAGAATGAGGATAAAAGGGAATCCTCTCTGAAGCCATGTGACCATGGCCTTGAGCTCAGAGAGTGCAGGAGCTGGTGTAGAGGCATCATCACCTGGAAACAAGCAGTTATTAGGAGGGTTTCAGGCTTTGTCAAACTACTGAGATATATCGCTGCATTTAGGACAAATTTAACTGTCAACATAAAGTCTGATCCACATTGTAGCTTATTAACACTTTTTATTTTATTTAAACATTTTTCTGACAGTATAGCGGTGTTACTATAGTTGACTAAAACTAAAATTATAACAAACCAACATAAAAAAAGTTAGTTCAAATAAATATACATTAACTGAAATCAAATCAATTTTAAACACTTTTTAATTTTTACTAGTTGCCTGTGAAACATTTTTTAATTTTAATTTAGTTTAACAAGAATGACTAAAATAACTAAAAGTAAAAACGAAATAAAAAAGCTATAAAATCAATAGACACAAATAAAAATTAAAACTACCAAAAGTTTTTTTTAAATAAAATACTGAAGGAGTGCAAATAAGTGCTGGACATAAATAAAATATAAATAAACAAATATAAAAATATTGTAAAATATAAAAATATATATATGCTTTTATATACAGAATATATACTATGTGTTAAAAAAATATATATAAAAGAACAATATATATTTATTAACTTTTAACTTTTTTTTAATAATATTTTATTTAGCAAGAATGCCTTAAATCTATCAAAAGTGACAGTAAAGACATTTATAACATTACGAAAGACACAAAAGGTCTATTTCAAATTACTGATGTACTTTCAAAATTTTGAAAAAAGAAAAAACTGAAAAATATTTATCACGGTGTCCACCAAAAAAATTAAACAGCACAATATTTTTTTTTAAGACTGATAATAAAAAGCAGCAAATCATCATATTAGAATGATTTCTATAGGATCATGTGACACTGAAGACTAGAGTAATGGTGCTAAAAATTCAGCTATGTATCACAGGAATAAATTACATTTTAAAACATATTCAATAGAATACAGCTATTTTAAATTGTAATAATATTTCAAAATATTACTGTTTTACTTTTTTTTAATAAAATAAAAGCAGCCCCAGTTAGCTTAAGAGAGTTCTTTCAAAAACATTAAAAACCACTAATGTTTCAATGGTAGTGTATGTTTCATACTATATTTGATCATGTGGGTCACTGGTTTTGTAAACACAGAAATTCTTACTGTACCTCCATCATCTCTGCTCCCGTGTCTCTCAGAAGAGGTGGCCGCATGCAGAAGAGAAGAGCGGTGCTGGCCGGAGTGATGATGATGGTGGTGATGATGATGGTGCTGAGGAGGCCGAGGAAGATAAGGTGGGTTCTCTGTCCGGTGAGAGCCTTCGTCTCTCGATGAGGATGCCATCTGGATGAAGACGTCCGGTGGAGAACCCAGAACCAGCCCCGCGGCCTGGAAGGGAGCCGAGGACACGTTCCCAGCTGAGACGCCCACCAGACCAGAGAAAAGCTGCTGGGGCGATGTTGGAGAGTCTGGCTTCAGACAGTCAAACACTCCTCCTTCATCAAGACTGCTCTCTGAACCGAGAGTTTGACTCCTGTTCCTGCAAAATGAACACTGATCTGATATTCTGACACATTTGATGGAACAGCAGCACAGTTTTTTTTAGTGCTGGGCTTCCAATACAACTCGTAACTACACTACCAGTCAAAAGTTTTTGGACAGTAAATTTTTTTTATGTTTTTTATGAAGTCTCTTCTGCTCACAAAGCCTGCATTTATTTGATCCAAAAATAGAGCAAATATGGTGAAATACAGTTATATTGTGAAATATTTTGAACATATTAATATTTTATTGTAAAATAACTGTTTTCTATTTGAATCTATTTTAAAATGCTAAATTCTCAGCATCATTACTCAAGGCTTCAGTGTCACATGATCCTTCATAAATCATTCTAATATGCTGATTTGCTGTACAAGAAACTTATTTTCTTCTTATTATTATTACCATCAATATTTAAAACAGTTGAGTACATTTTTTCAGGATTCTTTGATTAATAGGAATTAATCCAAAGATCAGCATTTATCTGAAATAAAGCGTTTTTGTAACATTATACACAAAAATTAACACTTTTATTCGGCAAGGATGCTTTAAATTGACAAGTATAATGTCAAAAAAGATTTCTATTTAAGATAAATGCTGTTCTTCTGAACTTTATTATGTTCTTCAACATTATAATAACAATAAATGTTTTTTGAGTAGCAAATCATGTGACTCGAGTAATGATGCTAAAAAATTTAGCTTTGAAATCACAGGAACAAATTACATTTTAAAATACATTTAAACAGAAAACAGCTATTTTAAATAGTAAAAATATTTAAAAATGTTACTGTTTTTGCTGTACTCTGGATTAAATAAATGCAGGCTTGGTGAGCAGAGGAGACTTAACATGGAGTAAAAAAACAGTTCCTTTAAAGTGTAATATTATTTCACGGTATTAATGTTTTAACTCTTTTTTTCGATCAAACAAATGCAGCTTTGTTTAGCATGAAATATGCCTTTCAAAAATATTGCCAAATCATAATTATTTCGAATGCTTAAGTAACTAAGTTAACATAACATTAATCACTCTCAATCTAATTTTTAACTTGCCATGTTTACTTGCTTAGTGATTGAAATGCAGGTATTCCCATACATTCAATAACTTTACTCAAGTCTGTTTGTCATGTTCCAGTGACTTAACTGGTGAAGCTGGTTAACTAAAGATAGAAAGCCTGGTGGGGCCATCAACATCAAAACGATGCTGGAGATCAAACAAATCATTCTTTTCAGTAGGATAAGACTAAATTAGTCTTGAAAAGGTAAACGTGTTTAGACTAGATGAGTAAAATCTAACCTTTCTGGCGGCATGCCCTCAGTGTTGCTGCTGTGGCGTCTCTGCATGGCACCCACTTTATCACCAGGAGCTCCAAAACTGCAGAGAAAGAAAAAGAAACAGATTTATGAAAACTGTTGTAAAGCATCAGTAAGTATATGCATGAAACAATTTAAATTAAAGTGTGTGAAAAAACACTGTATGGAATTACACAGCACAACAGGCTACTGTGACACATTGTTTGTTTAGATTATGAAATTGTAGGAGAGATAAATAAGGGATAATTCATACGACTTCATCTCTTCTGTGGAACACAAAAAAAAAGAAGTCTACCAGCAGCCACAATAATTTGTTACTTTCTTTCATATAATGAAACTGTGACAAGGGGCTTTCATACTCCATAAACAATATTTATAAAAAGGATCATACTGCTTTGTGGGTGTATTCCTAGTCTTCTGACGCCACGTTATATCTTGCTTGATAGTCAAAGTGACCTTTCTCTTTCACTTAAGCAGCTTAGACATACAACTATGAATGACTTCTATTATGTCCCACAGAAGAAAGTAAGTCATAAGTGAAAGAAAGATAACTCATGACATGGACAAAGTTATCTATGTATGAACGCAAGTATACATTTTTACTACCAGTCAAAAGTTTTCGGTTTTTCAGAATTCTGCTCACTAAGTCTGCATTTATTTGATCCAAAATACAGCAAAAGCGGTAATATTGTGAAATATTTTTACTATTTAAAATAACGTCTTCCTATTGTAATATATTTTAGGATGTAATTTATTGCTGTGATTGAAGCTACATTTTCAGCATTATTACTCCAGTCTTCAGTGTCACATAAAATGCTGATTTGCAGCTCAAGAAACATTTTTATTTTTTAATCAATATTTAAGTTTTTTTTTTTTTTGTAACATTATATACTATACCTACTATATCTTTTTTTTTTTTTTTTGAGGAAGGAATTATAGAAATGAATACTTTTATTAGGCGAGGATGCTTTAAATTGATCAAGTGATAATAACGACTTACAGATTTATGTTACAAAAGATTTCTATTTTCCAGGTCCAAGAAACTTGAAAAAAATTCTACTTAGCCATTATTTAACATCATAAATAATAAATGTTTTTGAGCAGCAAATCAGAATATTAGAATGATTTCTGAGGGATCATGTGACTAGAGCTTCAAATTTAGCTTTGAAATCACAGAAATAAATTACATTTTAAAATATATTACAATAGAAATCAGTTCTTATAAATATAAAAAAAACATTTCACAATATTACTGTGTTTGGATCAATTAAATGCAGGACTGTTGAGCAGAAGAGACTTCTTTAAATAAAAAACATTAAAAATCTTACTGTTTAAAAACTTCTGACTGGTAGATATTTAGACAGACAGACAGACAGACAGACAGACAGACAGATAGACAGATAGATAGATAGATAGATAGATAGATAGATAGATAGATAGATAGATAGATTTTCTATGGTGGTAATTGCTTATGACAGTGATGTAGCAATAATAGCTACAGTAACTATATTATTTTTGATTAAAAAAATAACATTTCTACATTGTTGGAAGTCATGAATGAACATGAGCCTTTGAATGTTGAATAGTGCTTTTTAACGATTTAAATGGCCATCTAAAATCTTAAAAACGATCAGAATTATCTTACCTTCATCTTAGCTTACGGTAGTCACGCACAAATGAATCTGTAACCGCTGTTTTCGTGTTATTGTTTAACATAAACCTCAGAAATATGAAAGCATCACTCAAAGATGCAGGTTGTAGAGAGGATGTGAATCGGTTTGTTTCCGGAAGTACACACGGTGGGCAGCCAATCACGACGCGTCGTTGCTCCGCATTTCCGCATGGAGAGAGCTGTTGTTGTGCAGCTAGATTTTGGCAACTCTTGTTTTTTAAACGATTTACGATTAATCTAATAATACACATGTGATCGCGAACTTTAGAAACGATTATTTAGATTAACGCCGCGCACGTTTGAATCGAATTGATAACAGTCTGGTTTTCTTTGTTTTTGCAGCTCCATCTGTCAGTATGAGACATGTCAAAGTGTAATCTGAATATTTCATGCATAAAATGGGTTAAATGTTTATAAACTCACTGTTTGACAACTAACGACGGCAATCGATCTCTGTTGGCGGCCTGTGTCGGATAACGGTGTCATATAACACGGATTCTCCAGCCGATCGCTGCCAGTGACAGTGAGTGTTGGTGATGCAAGAGATGCTGTGTTAAGTGAATCAGCTGGATCTCTCTGTCTGAGATCCACCAGTGGTGTTTATTTCGCTCCATCGCATCTACCTGGACCTGGTGCACATCCAGAAGAACGCCTCCATGGTGTTCCGCCGGCTCTTGCGCAAGCGTTGGGTCCTGGGGGTCGTGTTCGGATTGTCGCTCATCTACTTTCTCACCAGCACCCTCAAACAGGTATGCATGTAGTGGTGTTGACGCTGTTGTGTCCCCCCTAGGGAGGAACCAAGATTAAAAAAAAAAAATTACAATTTCTTATGAACACCAAGGCTGCATTTATTTAATAAAATGCATTAAATTTGTGAAATATTATTACAATTGAAAACGGCTGTTTTCTATTGCTATATCTTGTACAATGTAATTTATTCCTGTGATGCAATGCTGAATTTTCAGCAGTCTTAAGTGTCACGTGATCCTTCAGAAATCGTTCTAGTATGCTGATTGGTTGCTCAATTGTTATTGATATACAATTATCCAAAACGGTTCTTATAATTATCAATGTTAAAAACATTGCTGCCTCCTTTTTTTTTTCCTTTCCAAAATCTATTTTTATTTATTTCCATTTTCCAGGATTCTTTGGTGAATATAAGGTTTAGAAAAACAATCTTTTGTAATGTTATAAATGTCTTTACTGTCATTTTACATCAATTTAACACACCCTTGCTGAATAAAAGTATTAATTTCTTTAAAAGTACTTTGAATGTTCAGTAGAGCATCATGGTTTCCATAAAAAATATTAAGCAGTAAATAATACAATAATTCAACACTGAAAATAATAATAATATGTTTATTGAGCACAAATCAGCATATTAGAATGATTTCTTAAGCATTATGTGACACTGAACACTGGGGTAATGATGCTGAAAATTCAGCTTTTCCATCACAGGAAATTAATTACGTTTGTTGATATTAAATGTTTTTTTAATTTAAGATTTTTAACTTCTGCTCATCAAGCCTAGATTTATGTCATCCAAAGTAAAAAACAGTAACATTTTGACATTTTTACTAAACAAAATACCTGTTTTCTATTTGAATATATTTTAAAATGTAACTTGTTCTTGTGATTTCGAAGCTGTGTCACATGATTCTACAAAAATTTGTCTAGTATTTTGATTTCCGGCTCAAAAAAAAAAAAAAGTTGAAAACAGCTGAGTAGAATTTTTCATGTTTCTTTGATGAACAGAAAGTTCAGAGGAACAGCATTTATCTGAAATAGTAATATTTGTAATATTACAAATGTATTTATCATCACTTTTAATATTTACAGCATCCTTGCTAATAAAAGTATTAATTTCTTAACCAAAATAAACACACACACACACACACACACACACACACACATATATATATATATATATATATATATATATATATATATATATATATATATATATATATATGTATATATGTATGTATGAATGGTATAGTGTATAATATTACAAAAGCTTTTTATTTCAGATAAATGTTTTAAATATTGATAATAATAATAATAATAATAATAATAAACAGCAAATCAGCATATTAGTGTAATTAGAGTAATGATGCTGAAAATTTAGCTTTGATCACACAGGAATAAATTACATTTTAAAATAGAAAGCAGTTATATTAAATAGTAAAAATGTTTGCTGTAAATACTTGCTGTATTCTGGATCAAATAAATGCAGGCTTGGTGAGAAGATAATTCTTTAAAAAAAAAACATTAAAAATCTTACTGTTCAAAAACTTCAGCTCAACATCACTCCAGAGAGGCAACAAAGCATATACCTGCAAAGAAAAAAAATGATGTTTTGTATGTGACATGTACTGTGTAAAGGAGGAGCGAACCATCCATGATCGGACCCTCCTGGAGGTGAGGGACTCAGATCATCACATTCAGTGGAAGGTCAAGTTCATCCTGGGCAACAGCAGTAGGCAAATCTCACAGTGCCGAAACTCCATTCAGGGAAAGAGCCTTCTCACAGATGAATTGGGTAAGTGATAGGCATAAAATGTTCAATATATATCAGATAAATTATATGGTAAACTTTAAGAATATAGATATGAATCAAATAAAGTCTGGTGTATGTAAGTGCTGCTGAAGGGTTCCTTTCTGGCACAGTGGATGAGAGAAAATGCCCTTTAAAGATTTCTATTGTAATCAAAATCTACAGATTAAGACGAGACACTGCAAGTGAATAGGGTAAAAAAAAACAACTAATAATTATCGCCTTGCTTACTCAGTTGATTGATTACACTGATAATTGCAAAAAACAAAAAAATTGTATTACAAGCTTTCTGAAATGCTAGGTTTAAATATTCAAATGAGTCATTATTTAAAGAAATATGCACTAATTTGCATACATTTCTAGTACTAAAATTTAAACACTGGATGAAGCCAGTTTAAAAATTCTTGTTTATTTATTTATTTTTGGGTATCTCTTTTTTGTCACTCCATAATTCAGAAAACACTTAGAACAGATAGAAAAGACTATATTTTCACAATTTTGGGGGGAATAAATATAAATATATAATCAAGTAATAAATTATATATGAACAAATCCCTCGGTAAAAACCTTCAGGATATAGACAGACAGGAATAAAAATGTAAAAATTGGTGTGTAAGTGCTACTGAAGTGAAAATTTTGGCTCAGTGTAGGAGGAAAAAACTCATTTTGAGAAAACGGGGTTAAAAAATATTCATTTTAATTGAAATCTATTGACAAATAGATAAAGTGCTATAAAAGAAACTCTTAACACTGTCTTTGGATGTTTTCTTTCCACTAGTCTGAAAAAACACTTTATGAAAAACCCAAAAGCCCAAAATCTCAAATTTGACAGAAGCCTGAAATAACCGTGTTTTTGCCTGCAGTGTCTACCCTTAAATAAAAAACGTTAATGTGTATTTTAGCTGTTTTCTTTCCCATATTTTTTTTTTCAAAAGACAAGTTGTGGAAGCAAAATAGCCTAAAATCTCAAAATTGACACACAATTACTAACCACACAATGCTATAATGCAGAACTCAATGGGCCTTTAATAGAATTTTCTTTCTTTTCAGGTTATGTATGTGATAGGAAGGATTTACTGGTGAATGGGTGTTGTAACGTTAATGCTCCCAGTTCAAGCCAGTATGTCTGTAAAAGCTGTCTGGCGAATGGCTGTTGTAACATCTATGAGTACTGTGTTTCCTGCTGCCTCCAACCGGATAAGGTACTTCAAAGAACATATTATCTTTTTGTTATGACACAAATCATTCAGAAACCTTGAAGTCCAGCAATCTGCACCGCTCTGCATATTTTGCATGTTTCTCATAGTTAACACACCAGATTCAGATAACCAGCTCATTAGAAGTGAGCTGTGTGCATGAACTGTGTTCCGATTGACATGGTCCCTACACAGTGGGGTGTGAGAACTGGAATTGAGAAGTGCTGCTGTAAACCCAAATGAGTTTACAGCAGCACTTCTCAATTCCAGTTCTATATTAGTGGTGTGTGGTATATATATTAGTGGTGGCCATAGATTATTTTTTTTAATCTAGATTAATCTCACTGTAATCTTGGAATTAATCTATATTAATCTAGATTAAAATGGCTAATTTGAATTCTGCCTAAGGCATTCAGAATATGTGTGCTACCCAAATAATGACTAAAAGTAAGTCTTTGAGGACGGGTTTCTCAAGCCAGGTGGCGCATTAGACCAGGGGCTCATCTCCTGTTTCCAAAATGCATCACAACAAACTGCTTGACAATTGCATTTACAACACAATTAACTATACAAACACTTGTGTAACCAACTACTCCTATACTGCATGTACTTGCATAGTTAAACTGCGTTGCTTTTAGAAGCGTCAATTCAGTTGTTGCATATAGTTTAATGTCTTCATTTCGGGATTATCAAAGTAAATTATAACTCAAATTTGAGATTTTACTGGGGCACAGCAGATTTTCACTGGGGCATGTGCCCCAGTAAAAAGGGTCTAGCAACGCCCCTGCCCTGAAGCAAACCCGGCGGCTTCATAGCTGCATCCATGTTAGCACGTCACGTTTGATGTGGTAATTTCACAGTAGGCATACACACAGATTCGAAGACCCCCTACAGTGCAATTCGGCTAGGTATACATCTGCGCTAAAATATCAAGGTGAAAGTCATCATAGCTTGCGTAGTATAGACCCAGCTCCCAACCCAACTTTGAGAATAGATTAACGGCGATATTTTTTTTATCACCCGATAACGGCCCACCACTAATATATACATATATATATATATATATATATATATGATTTTTTTATATATACAGTCGTGGCCAAAAGTTGAGAGAATGACACAAATATTAGTTTTCACAAAGTTTGCTGCTAAACTGCTTTTAGATCTTTGTTTCAGTTGTTTCTGTGATGTACTGAAATATAATTACAAGCACTTCATATGTTTCAAAGGTTTTTATCGACAATTACATGACATTTATGCAAAGAGTCAGTATTTGCGGTGTTGGCCCTTCTTTTTCAGGACCTCTGCAATTCGACTGGGCATGCTCTCAATCAACTTCTGGGCCAAATCCTGACTGACAGCAACCCATTCTTTTATAATCACTTCTTGGAGTTTGTCAGAATTAGTGGGTTTTTGTTTGTCCACCCACCTCTTGAGGATTGACCACAAGTTCTCAATGGGATTAAGATCTGGGGAGTTTCCAGGCCATGGACCCAAAATTTCAACGTTTTGGTCCCCGAGCCACTTAGTTATCACTTTTGCCTTATGGCACGGTGCTCCATCGTGCTGGAAAATGCATTGTTCTTCACCAAACTGTTGTTGGATTGTTGGAAGAAGTTGCTGTTGGAGGGTGTTTTGGTACCATTCTTTATTCATGGCTGTGTTTTTGGGCAAAATTGTGAGTGAGCCCACTCCCTTGGATGAGAAGCAACCCCACACATGAATGGTCTCAGGATGCTTTACTGTTGGCATGACACAGGACTGATGGTAGCGCTCACCTTTTCTTCTCCGGACAAGCCTTTTTCCAGATGCCCCAAACAATCGGAAAGAGGCTTCATCGGAGAATATGACTTTGCCCCAGTCCTCAGCAGTCCATTCGCCATACTTTTTGCAGAAGATCAATCTGTCCCTGATGTTTTTTTTGGAGAGAAGTGGCTTCTTGACACCAGGCCATCTTCCAAAAGTCTTGGCCTCACTGTGCGTGCAGATGCGCTCACACCTGCCTGCTGCCATTCCTGAGCAAGCTCTGCACTGGTGGCACTTCGATCCCGCAGCTGAATCCTCTTTAGGAGACGATCCTGGCGTTTGCTGGACTTTCTTGGACGCCCTGAAGCCTTCTTAACAAGAATTGAACCTCTTTCCTTGAAGTTCTTGATGATCCTATTGTTGATTTAGGTGCAATCTTAGTAGCCACAATATCCTTGCCTGTGAAGCCTTTTTTATGCAACGCAATGATGGCTGCATGCGTTTCTTTGCAGGTCACCATGGTTAACAATGGAAGAACAATGATTTCAAGCAGATTTTTAACATGTCAAGTCTGCCATTCTAACCCAATCAGCCTGACATAATAATCTCCAGCCTTGTGCTCATCAACATTCTCACCTGAGTTAACAAGACGATTACTGAAATGATCTCAGCAGGTCCTTCAATGACAGCAATGAAATGCAGTGGAAAGTTTTTTTCGGGATTAAGTTAATTTTCATGGCAAAGAAGGACTATGCAATTCATCTGATCACTCTTCATAACATTCTGGAGTATATGCAAATTCCTATTATAAAAACTTAAGCAGCAACTTTTCCAATTTCCAATATTTATGTAATTCTCAACTTTTGGCCACGACTGTATATAGTTTTTTTACAGGAACTATATATATATATATATATAAGTTCTTGTGACAATGGAATTATTTATCATTTTTTTCCATCTTACACTTGTGTCAAATGGCACTAGGTCACTTGGAGTGTCATGCAGTATCCAGTCTTTCTGTAAAATGCCACTCAAAAATATTGAGACTCATTGTGGTTTGTATTTTCCGTTTAGTGAGCACAGCAACAGAAATGTGTTGCAACATGTTCTGGAGTTGCAACAATTATTATGCAATTTCTAGGAAAAAGGTTATATATATAAAAGGTTAAATTTGTATGTGTATATGTATGGATGGATGTATACACACACACACACACACACACGCACGCATGTACACATTTTATTATTTTATGTGGATCCACAAGGCAAGCAACAAAAACGGAATCCAAATACCTTGGGAATTCATATATATATTTGCCGTCTGTGATTTACACCGCTGCTACAAATCAATGTTGCAGTTATATTGATGACACTATTCTGGCCAAAAAAAAAAGTGTGTCACCTAACTAGACTACAAAATTAGGCCACTTTCTTTGGAAACTCCCCTCCAGCATAAACTCACTCTCTTGCTTTCTTCCTATCAGCAACCTCTGTTGGAGCGTTTTCTAAACAGAGCAGCAGAAGGCTTCCAGAACCTCTTCACCGCTGTGGAAGATCATTTTGAGTTATGTCTCGCCAAGTGTCGCACTTCCTCACAGGTGAGCATCAATCAGAGCTTTTCACCATGTCATGTTTTAGCAAGCAGAAGTAAATCACACTTGCTGTTGTCTTGTTTCAGAGCGTCCAACATGAAAACACTTACAGGAACCCGCAGGCGAAGTACTGCTACGGCGAGAGTCCACCAGAACTGCTGCCTATATGACTTTGACTAATGAAGGAGATTTCTTGCAGGTCTTCTCAGGGGCCCGGATGGGCCAAATAAATGAACTATAATCTGAGTGCACAATCAAAAAGACTTGAACAAAGACGTTACACTGCGTAAGTGCATAGTATCCGTTTTTACCTCATCAGTGGCGAATATCTTGTCGAAAACTCCGCCCGTTTTTTTTCTTCTGCTTGTCATGTTAAGATTAGGCCACTTTTTTTAGTAACCTGGCTAATTTTATCTTTGGGTGGGATTCCAGAAGAAGTCATTGCGTTGTTGCTTCATGCGAAAAACACTCATGGAAACACCATGGAAAGCACCTCAGACGGTTTGACAGCACCCCACACACCAGGGGTCTGTGTGTCAGCTCAGATTTACGTGTATGACCTGCATGTCAACTACTATATGTTAATTTAATAAAGGAAATGTGATTTTCTGTAGCCTTACAATTGAGAATGTTTCTGTTATTCCAGACCTCTCGAATTTAAAGGGTTAGTTCACCCAAAAATTACAATTCTGGAATTAATTAGTCATGTCGTTCCAAACTGGAGGGTCAAAAGGCTCTCAGATTTCATCAAAAATATCTTAAATTGTGTTCAGATGATCAACAAAGATCTTATGGGTTTGGAATGAGATGAGGGTGAGTAATTAATGACTTTTCATTTCTGGGTGAACTTTACCTTTATCACAACATCTTGGGTTTAATACTAGCTAATTTGTGCCATAATAGATTACACAGTAAATGTTAAAATACACATGAGTCTTAAACAGTGTTGATTTGCTATTCCACAGATTAAGGCTTTAAAGTATCTTACATTGGGGCAGAAAGTCTTAAATTCATAAAGCCAATGTATTGCATGAACTGCAAAAAAAAATGGGTATTTGTATTTTAGTCTTGTTTTCCAATACAAAAACAAACATCCTTAAATCAAGATTATTATTTGAGATGCAAAAAAATGTGTTGTTTTTGAGAGTTTTTGCTTAAATCAAGAACAAATATCTGTCAATGGAGTATGAAAACTTGTTTAAAAACAAGAATTCTTATGTAATTTTTGCATCTATATTGCATTATTAGATATTTGCAATGGAAAAGTAAGACTTTGCTTTGTAAACCCATTCAATTTATTTATTCATTCATTTATTTTTTGTTATAGGACATTTTGCATAAAGAAAATCCAAATGCAGATATACTGGTGACATAACTACATGTTGATTCATTTAAAACAGTAGTCCTACCACAAAATTCATATATTAAAATTACATACGATTTAGATTTTACAAATATAATTTGTTTATTCTTTCTCAAATTTACTTAGGCTTAAAGGAGAACTCCGGTGTGATTTTGACCTAAAGTGTATTGAATCATGATACCGAGTGTGAACGTACCTTGCATATCTCATCTCGGTTTGTGTCCTGCAGTCCGAAATCTGGGGTCAGATAGCCGATGCTCACAACAGGTTGTCAACAGACCGGTCGCCGCCATCTTGAATTTAGTCACGATAAGTCGAGTGTCGAGCACCAAGGAATTTATCAGGTTATCAACTTGTCAGGTTGTAGTTTCCTTCGTGCTCGACACTCGACTTATCGTGACTAAATTCAAGATGGCGGCGACCGGTCTGTTTCTGGTGGAAAATGTCTGTATAAATCTTCTTGTAAATAAACTACCGGTGCTTTTTCTGAGTTCTCAATGTCTCGTTTTAAATGTCAGGGCCCTTGGAAGTCTACCAATGAAGTGTGGAGCTACTTTGTGCCTCGTAAATGGCGTAAAACTGAAGCGTTCAGCTTCCTCGCGTGAAGACCGACGAGAGTAAAGACTGCGACTTTTCCTGCGCGACTTCTCCGAGCAACGACACCGACAACGCACTTAAGTACTCCTCTCCTTTATTTCACTCTTCTTTCTGTCCTCCTCTATCATGTGTTTCCAACTCATTCCGGTGGTCTCTTCACACCGCACTAATATCACACGCACACGTCGACGCAATATTTCTAACCTGCGTCCTATCGACACTTCTTCCACTGAACCTTTCTCTTTCACGGTTGGACTCTGGAACTGTCAATCAGCTGTCAACAAATCTGACTTCATTTCAGCATTTTCTGTGCAATCTGGTTTGAGCATTCTAGGCTTGACTGAGACCTGGATTCGTCCAGAAGACTCTGCAACCCCAGCTGCTCTTTCTAATAACTTTTCCTTCTCTCACACCCCTCGTCAGACTGGAAGGGGTGGGGGGACGGGACTTCTTATTTCTAACAACTGGAAATACTCAACCCATTCTCCTCTATGCAATTATAGTTCATTTGAATCTCATACAATCACTGTAACATCTCCTATCGAACTCCACATTGTGGTAATCTACCGCCCTCCTACTCAACTTGGCATCTTCTTAGAAGAGCTGGATGGGCTGCTGTCCTCGTTTCCAGAGGATGGCAGCCCACTTCTAGTCTTTGGGGACCTCAACATTCACCTTGACAAACCCTATGCTGCTGACTTCAATTCACTTCTAGCTTCATTTGATCTACAACGTGTTATCACTACATGCACTCATAAATCTGGCAACCAACTTGATCTCATTTACATGCGAAATTGTATTTCAGACAATATTGTGGTCAAACCCCTACACATCTCTGACCACTTCTTCATTACATTTGACCTACATCTTGCTACTTGTGCACTCCCAACCCCTCTACCTGTTACTTTTAGAAGAAACCTACGCTCTCTCTCACACTCCCATCTTTCTTCTTTAGTATCCTCCTCCCTTCCCTCTCCTACTCACTTCTCATCCCTGGACACTAATGCAGCAACTGACACCTTATGCTCCACTATTACCTCCTGTCTAGATGCTATATGCCCTCTCTCCTCCAGGCCAGCACGATCTGCTCCGACAACCCCTTGGTTATCCGATGTTCTTCGTGAGCATCGTTCCAAACTTAGGGCAGCTGAGAGAAAATGGCACAAATCTAAGGATCCATCCGACCTCAGTATGTATCGGTCTATGCTCTCATCTTTCGCTACCCAAGTACATACAGCCAAATCTTCATACTTCCACAACAGGATCAACAATTCCCCGGACGCACGCAACCTTTTCAAAACATTTAATACACTGCTTTGTCCCCCTCCACCACCTCCCACAACTTCTATAACAGCTGATGATTTCGCCACATTTTTTACAGACAAAACTACATCGATCAATAATAAGTTCTCAGCTCCACACATACAGGAACTAAAATTGACCACAATCACGGCTGGAACCCCCCACTTCTCCTTCTGTCCTTGCTCGGAGGCAGAAGTAACCAAACTTTTCCTCTCCAGCCATCCGACGACATGTCCTTTAGATCCTATCCCCTCACACCTTCTCCAAGCAATCTCCCCTACAATCCTACCGGCGCTCACACACATCATCAACACATCTCTTCTCACAGGCACTTTTCCCACTACATTTAAGCAGGCCCGGGTAACCCCACTGCTCAAAAAACCTACACTTAACTCCTCACTCATAGACAACTACAGACCTGTCTCCCTCCTTCCATTCATAGCAAAAACACTGGAACGGGCTGTTTTCAACCAGCTATCCTTATTCCTCTCACAGAACAATCTACTGGACTCTAACCAATCAGGGTTCAGAAGCGGCCATTCAACTGAGACTGCGCTACTGTCTGTCACTGAAGCCTTGCGGACGGCAAAAGCTGAGTCCAAATCATCGGTACTCATCTTGCTGGACCTATCTGCAGCTTTTGACACTGTGAATCACCAGATCCTCCTGTCCACCCTCTCAATGCTGGGTATTACAGGGACTTCACTTCGCTGGTTCAAATCCTACCTCTCTGGTAGGTCTTTCAGAGTGGCCTGGGGAGGCGAGGTATCCAAAACTCATCAACTGGTCACTGGGGTTCCTCAGGGTTCAGTTCTTGGACCTCTCCTCTTCTCCATATACACTACATCTCTGGGCCCCATCATACAGGCACATGGCTTCTCCTACCATTGCTATGCTGATGACACACAGCTCTATCTTTCTTTCAAACCAGACGATCCATCGGTAGCTGCACGGATCTCAGGTTGCCTAGCGGATATCTCTGCATGGATGAAGGAACACCATCTACAGCTCAATCTAGCAAAGACGGAACTCCTTATCTTTCCTGCCACTCCATCTCTACAGCATGACTTCTCCATCCAGTTAGGTTCATCAACAATTACCCCATCAACTTCAGCCAGAAATCTGGGTGTTATCTTTGACAACCAACTGACTTTTAAAGACCACATAGCTAAGACCGCTCGATCTTGCAGGTTTGCATTGTACAACATCAGAAAGATCAGGCCCTTCCTAACAGAGCATGCTACACAACTCCTCGTCCAGGCCCTGGTCATTTCCAGGCTGGACTACTGCAATGCTCTTTTAGCTGGTCTTCCAGCATGTACAATCAAGCCTCTACAAATGATTCAGAATGCAGCAGCACGACTGGTCTTCAACGAGCCCAAAAAGGCCCATGTTACACCTCTCTTCATATCCCTGCACTGGCTACCGGTTACAGCACGCATCAAATTCAAGACACTGATGCTGGCCTATAGGACAGCCACCGGATCATCACCTGCCTACCTCCATTCACTACTACACATCTACACTCCTTCCAGAAGACTGAGATCCTCTAGTGAAAGACGCCTCATTGTACCACCACAGAGAGGCATGAAATCACTGTCCAGAACATTCTCGTTCAACGTTCCTGCCTGGTGGAATGATCTTCCCACCCCTATCCGGAATGCAGACTCCTTAACAGCTTTCAAACGACTGCTGAAAACCCATCTTTTTCGACACTATCTGACTCAATAAAAAAAAAAAAAAAAAATATCCTCCCTTCTAGCCTGTTTTTCCTCTCTTTCTTGATCTTCTCCTTCTAGCCTGCACTCTTCTAACAACGCCTGATATATGGTATTTTTGAACACTTCCTATGTTGATCTGCCTCCTTAGGATGAATCACTTGTTGTATTCCCAATTGTAAGTCGCTTTGGATAAAAGCGTCGGCTAAATGAATAAATGTAAATGTAAATGTAAATGTAATGTAAAACAGTGATTTATTTACATGGCTTCTCCGATGCCCGATTCACCCTCATTGACAACCTGCTGTGAGCATCGGCTAACTAACCCCAGATTTGGGACTGCAGTGGACAAACCGAGATGAGATATGCAAGGTACGTTCACACTCGGTATCATGATTCAATACACTTTAGGTCAATATCACACCGGAGTTCTCCTTTAAGGTCACTTGTGCTCTTTCTTGAAATTACAGGCATTTTATTTCATTCTGAAAGTGAAATGTTCATTATTAGAACATTGAAACGGTCTATTTCTCACGTATATTTATCAAGTTTCAGTTCTAATTTTAAAGATGACCCCATGACTCTTGGGGGGAGGGAGTCTTTTTGGCACATCTTACAATATGAGCATAGAAATAAGGAAATGCATCATAATTTGGCTTACATTACATCAGAATGAACACTGCCATATTTAGCTTTACGCCTAAAGTCTTTTTTAATTAGATGATTAGATGCCTACTGAATTTCTGTCATAGCAAGAATAAGCACTGTTAAGGTTTCTTTTACTTTTTCCAAAAAGTCATTAATGCCAATGACAACGTCAATAAATCGTATGAGTATATATTTACGTCCAAACACTGGTGTACTGTTCGGTAAACATAGATTTCACAAATTTTTATACAAACTGGCAACAGCCAAATAAAGAAGTCACTTGGGGATACATGCCTACTATTAACCAATTAATCATCCTGATTATTTCAAAAGGAAAAAAAACAACATCTGCATTGAAATTAGAAAATTAACAAGCTTTTCATGGCCACATATGACAGTTTGATTAATGACGGTCACTAGAGACTATAGTATTACACTGCAGACTTAGCAATAAGATTGAATCGACCACCTGCTTCATGCTTGTACATTTAACAAGTCTGAGGATTTATACAGGATTTATAACAACTTTTTTATTGTTGTATTTTATTGACAATATGTATTAAGCAACATTAATATGAATACTATTTTAATGTTAAATACCTCCTAATAGTCTACTAACCGTTAGTCAACAAGAAGATGCTTGGTCGACCAAAATTTTATTAGTCGCAGAAAAAAAAAATCCACAAAAAGTGAGGAAGTCACACAGTCTGTGAAGGACAGATCATTAAAGACTGGTCTATGTGGTAATATAGTACATCAGGCAGGACATCCAAATGCTCACCTATCATTCACTGACCTCAAATATGGCTTTTCATCTGAAAGATGTATGTAGTAGCAACAGAGTTCATACAGACAGTGTGAAATACAATTCCAGGACTTTCAAGGACTTTTTAAGCACTGCTTTTTTTTTTAATTTTCAAGGACATCAATGAGAGATCTCACTTTGATGTTTTTCACTGTTTAAGAAAAAAAAAAACTGAAAAAAGATTTGGGAAACCACTCCGAAGTCCCAATCTGAATGATGATTCACAAAACGCAATTTTCTGATCCAAGTTAAATGATTCATGGACCCACTCTGAGGTCCCGATCTAAATCAAATAATTTGCGATATGCGCTCCGAAAGTTCCAGTCTGAATCAAATGATTCACAATACACAAAGTTACAATCTGACTCAAATGATTCACGATACGTGCTCTGAAGTCCCGGCCTGATTCAAATGAATCAAAATATGCAAATTTCCAATCTAAATCAAATGATTTAAATCATTCACAATACGAAAATTTTCGATCTAAGTCAAATGATTTGCCATACATGCTCTGAAGTCCCAGTCTGAATCAAATGATGCACAATATGCAAATTTCCAATCTAAATCAAATGATTTGCGATACGCTCTCCGAAGTCCCAATCAGAATCAAATCATTCACAATACGCAAACTTCCGATCCAAGTCAAATGATTTTTGAACCCACTCACAATCTAAATCAAACTAATCACACCTACGTGCTCCTAAGTCCCAATCTGAATCAAATAATTTAAAATATACAAATTTCCGATCTACAGTTGCAATCAAAATTATTCAACCCCCTTGACATGCAAGACATTTTGTTCCAGATAATTTGTTTTTCTAAAAACAAATCTACAAAGGCATTAGTACACTATTAGATAAAGTATTTTAATACACATTTGAGTAATTCTGAGAAAATAAATTGATAAATAATGGGAAAAAAAATCAAATTGGCTCTAAACGTTCATGTTCAAAATTATTCAACCCCCAAAAGTAAAATTTGGTGCAGAATCTTTTATTATTTAAAACCACCAATAAACGCTGTTTGAAAGTGTTTAGAAGCGTTGATCACCTCTCTACTGCAATCTTGGACCATTCCTCGGCTGAAAAAGCTTTTAGATCACGGATAATCTTTGGTTTTCACTTTGCCACTGCTTTCTTCAAATTTAACCAAATATTTTCAAAGAGAATTAAATCTGGAGACTGAACAGGCCACTCAAGAACATTCTGTGACTGATCCCTGAACCAAGCTTAAGTAGATTTGGATGTATACTTTGGGATGATTGTCCTGCAGGAAAGTCCATTGATCATCATCCTTTGTCTTTGCACCAAAGGCATCACAATTCCTGGCAAAATGGCCTGATACTTCAATGAATCCATGGTTTCCTTCATACGGTCATGTTTTCCACTTCATGCTACAGTAAAACAACCCCATAATTGGATCAGCCCACCTCCATGTTTGACCATGGAGATAGTGCTCTGCTCATTAGTTTTCCCTTTTTTTGCGCCAGACATACCACTGATCTATACGTCCAAAAAGTTCTAGTTTGGTCACATCGCTCCATAAAACATTCTTCCAGAACTCCACAGGTCTATCCAAATAATTTTTAGCATATTCAAGCTGACCTTTTTGTTCTTCTTGGTCAAGAATGCTATTCGCCAATATGCCCCAACATGAAAGCCATGCTTGTCTTATGTTCATCTTCTACTCTTGAATGAAATATTTTTCCTCCTTTCATCGGGTCATCTCGCAAGTCTTTGGCTGTACATTGCAGGTTTTTCTCAGTTGCTCTGATCAAACATTTTATGAAATTGTGCATTTTTCATTCAACACCCTCAAAGGTTTTCTGGTACAGCACACTTTAAACTAGGGATTGGGAATAAGGCTTTTAATGTCTTAGAAATCATCACGTAGCCTTAGACTTTCTAATACAATTAAACTATTTCTTCTCTATAGCTTTTGTGAAAGCTCTGTTGACTTTACCATATTTGTTAACTCAATTTCAGCACATGCATGGGATAAATGTATAGATGTGTAACATCTCAAGCTGATTCAGTTTTTTTTTATTTTTTATATAGTTTCTAAAGGCTTAATTGTGTTTTAGGACAATTTTGTTCCCTACCACAAAAATAAATTACTTAAACGGCAATGTTGAATAGGGGTTGAATAATTATGACAGCTGTATTATTAAAAAAATCCTAGAACTCAAACACATTACATTATATATTGACATTGTCACTTTTAATATGCCAGTACACTGTTGTAGATGCAATTTTTATAAAGTCCTGAAACTTCAGACAAGCTTTTATTTGTAAAGTACTGCAGTCTCTGGGGGGTTGAATAATTTTGATTGCAACTGTAAGTCAAATGATTTGTGAACCCACTCCAAAGTTGCAATCTAAATCAAACTAATCGCACTACACACTCCAAAGTCCCAATCTGAATCAAATGATTCTCGAAACGCAATCTGATTGGAGCGCTTCGAAAGTAAATTATTTTGAGACACAATGGTAAACTGATTGGGATAGTTTTATGACATTAACTGAAAAAGGCAAAAAAAAAAAAAAAAAAAAAAGTATGATTAATTTAACTGCGTGAAAAGATTTGGGCTTTTCAAAAAAAAAAAATTGTCAGTTATTTTATAGATACATATAAAACTTAATAATTCTTATTAATTCAAGCACCTTTCGAGTACCTGTTCAGGAATATTGCTATTTTCAAGGGTTTTCCAGGCCTTAAATTTCAAAGTCAAATAAGTCAATAAGGCAAATTTAAGTACTTTAAGCACTTTAAGCATCTTGTACAAACCCTGTAGCAACTTTACATGGCAGCTCAATCTATGTTAACCTAGAAAAATGTGCACTATTCAGGTGTGAAAGCTGCATAGTAGCGCGCTCATTCCATGACAAATTGGAGGTGCCGGTGCGGTCACTTGCTCTTAAAATACTCTGTCATTTTTGATAATACAGATAAGAATGATGCATCTTTAGAATTTGTAACGACTCTACGTTTATTTGTGTGCACTCAGAATAAAAACAAAGTGTTGCCATTTTGTAAAATAATTAAAGCAAACATGATGCACTTTCTGCTGTCTCGGTCTCTGTGAACTTGAGCACGAAACTTTGAAACTCTGTGTATTCTTGTCTTATAGACATGAAAAATATAACTATAGAGAGTGAAATGTCTACTTTTAGATAGAGAACAAATATTCTCAGATCATGTAATCAGTATAAAACATTCATACAGGTGCATCACTACTTCACAGATGACGAGTCATTGTCACCGACCTTATCTCTTAAGCCGAAAAACAAAGAAAGCACTCGTTTATCAATAAATGATTAAAATGTTAGTGCAGTGCAGTTTTTCCCCTGACACAGTCATAATTATTAGATCTGCCAGTGCGCTGAGGCAAGCTTTTTTTGATAGTGCTTAAGCGCTTATTAGGCAATTAAATGCTCATTCGTATGATTTATATGGTTTATTAATAAACTTGCGACTAATAGTTGACAAATGCTTAATATAAATGACTACTAGTAAAGGGCAGAACTAAAATATATAAATATTTTATTGTTGTTTTAAATATGATGCAAAACAATACAAATTATAATACATATTTTATGCTAAATAGTGACAATATTTTTTCCTCAAAATACAAAAGAATGAAAAGTGCAAAAAATGATAAATAACACACATTTAATTGTATTAAATTATGATCCAGAACAATATAGCTGAAGTAACAATTATATAAATATTTTATAAATATATAAATATTAAAAATATAACACTGCAAAAATGGGTAACAACAGGATCACTTCAAACAGGAAATGACTACATCTTTCATAAATTAATAAGTGCAGCTGACAAATAATGACTAGCTATAACTGAAATGCATGATTTCTTTGATCTCAAGCCTGTTTTTTGCTTTAGGGATTAATACAATTTACCATTTTCACCAGCTCATCCAGGAAGTGTATAGAGGTCTCAAGAACACTGCGGCCCCACCGTTTTCTACCATAAGTCAGTTTTTCCTGAAAGTTAGGCTCCGTCATGTTTGTGCATTCACCGATAGCATGTCTAACTTGGCCCTTGGTATGCTCTAACTCATGATTTGTTTTGTTTATTTTATCAAATATGTCTTTGGGGGGATCATACAGCTCTCTTTCGTGTTGATTTATCAGCTTAAGAGCCTTCTGCATGAAGTCAAGTCCACACTGAGCTTTCTGCATTTTCTCTTCGCTGGGCAAATTCGTCAAGGTAAGTTCTGAGATTGGTTCCCGCCATTTTCTAATTTTAGTTGAGTTAGTTGATCCGTTGAGCTTAAGAGAAAGAAAGAGATGGTTCACACATTAAAACAAAAGCCTTTAAATGATCATGAGTTTGAAATTAAATGGCATGCAATGATTGAGAAATAATTATGAACTAATTATGAATAATTATGAATTTTGTTCTAAACAGTATACTGATCTCAGAATACTTTAAACAAAACTAGTGTTACAATTGTATGTTCTTTGCATTTATGCATTTGGCAGACACAGTATCCATTCAAGGTCCAAGTTTTCGGTTCTTGCTTTCCATGGGAATCCAACCCATGATTTTGATGATACCTGAGCTACAGGAAAGCTGTAATTAGTTTTTAATTATTACTTCTAAGACACGTGATAGCACTGTTCATTAACTAGAACAAATACATTCATGATTCTGCTCAGATAATAAATACAGTTTTGTTAGACAAATGCTCCTGACTAAATTTAAAATGTTTTAAATATTGTATTTTATTATACTCTTTAATTTATTAATCAGAATTATTAAACATGAAAGCTCAAATGTGCGTTGATAAGCATACATTAAGCCTAAATTAAATCTTTCTAAACTTTGATTTTTGTATGACACATGATACATATTATTGCATTTTGTATTATGATATATTGTGCCACAGCCACTACACAAATTTTGGTGTTCATCATCATGTAGATGAAATGTAAAAGCATGTTATTAAAGCATGTTTATAAAAATAAATGTCTTATCACTTATATATGTTATCACTAATCACCTCAAATTTCAAAAAAGTCCATATTATAATTATTTATTCATAATACACTGTAAAAATATTTTTGAAGTTGTAAATATACCAAAAAATACAAAACAAATGTACTAGCAATTTAAAACCTACACCAACAACACTAAACAGACAAAAGCGCATCTAAATCATAATAGTGGCGCCATAAGCTTTTGGACACAAATCCAACTTAAAATGAAAGTCACTTCATTAGACGACTAAATATGAAACCGAGTGACAAACTCTGCATATCTATTTTCAAATCACTTTGAGAACAGTTGGTAAAATGTCACTGAGCAAATATTGAGCATTGTTTGTTGGTTTCGATATTACTGTACATGTGATGCAGCAACAGTCACAGATTGCTAAGCGTGGCTTAAGTAAACCGAAAACTACTGTTGCATGTAAATTTCACAAAAGAACTATTTGTAATGCTGGTAAAGCCTGAGAATCATTTTAAACTATTTTTTACAACCAATAACTAATTAAAATCTATTTACAGTGTATAGTGATTTAATATAATGTATCTCTTGAGCTCATCAGCATCTCTTTTTTTCATCAAATACAGAAACAGACTGATACTTACAAATGTTTCCAATAGACCTTCCATTTGGCGCTTTGTATAATCTATGCGCTTTGTAACAATACATGACGGTCTGCATGTCATTGACTGGATCATCATTAAAATCCACAGAATCAGAAGTCCTACAAAGAAAAGTACAATAATAAATAGTGGGCACAAAATGACACAGTTAAGCTTAGAAAGTTAAACTAGTTCTTCCTAAAAAAAAAAAAAATGACTTAGGTTTAACTCACCTGTTTTTACCTCCATGGTGAAAATTCACAGTATTTTGTTTACTCTGTGTGCTGGAGAAAACTCTAGAGCGTATGATACGTTTTCATGGTCAAATCTGTCAACTTTCCATCTTTTATACGCCTGTGACTGCTTAGTCACAAGAAAGGAAATGTCTAAGGATGTTATCTCACACACAAGCACTTTCAATTAAACTCAATACGTAAAAAAGTGCTTATCGTCTTTGCGGATGGTTTTGCGCTGATAAGCTTGAGATGTCATACTGGGATGTTTCCCTCAGTTCCAATGAACATGCGATACACGCTTAGACTCCTGTCATTGGCTGTAGGTAAATCTGAAGGGTTCAGGATGCCTGTCCTCATAATCACTGTTTATGACAATGCATGTCATGCAATGTTTTGATCATGTGATGTGTGATTAAATGCTGTAAAATCCCTGATTTTACTTTTAGTTAAGAGATGACAGCTCAAGTGTAATGTTGCGCCTTGGAGGACATGATAAAGTTTAGTTTTAAGTTTCATCAGCTCATGCATAAGGACACGTATTAAAAAACATGTATACGTAAAGTCACTGCTCACATGCTTTCTGTTGAATTTTTGTGACTGTGTTTGTCATAACCTAGATGTTATGTCACATATGAATTTCTGTGAATATAGTGGGAGATACAGTATGTATTTTAATCCTCATAAGTCACTTCCTATTCAAAGTAACATGTTCAGTTGGAAACTTCCATCCATACTGCTTAAAAGAGACTTAGTACATTAGGATATACAGAGGAGTTGTTTTGCTTTCTAAGTATTGTGGCCTAGTGGTTACAGACTGTTAGCCTAAAGTTTGTAGGTTCAAACCACAGATTAACCCTAGACCTAGTGACAAACATATCATATGTTACTTTGAATTATTTGCTTTGTAATGTCTGGTCAACTACTTACACTAAGCAAGAAAAACAATGCTGACCAAGGCTGCATTTATTTGATCAAAATACATTAAAAACAGTAAAACTGTTAAATTGTTAAAGTTTTAATAGATTAAAAATGTTACTTATTACTGCTATGGCAAAGATGAATTTTCAGCGTCATTACTCCAGTCTTCAGTATAACATGATCCTTCAGAAATCATTCTTATATGATTATATGTTGCTTAGCCTAATTATTATCAAGTATTTGTGCTCAGTTATTAATTACAGTTTTTAAAAACACTGTTTGCTTGTTTTTTATATACAAAACCTATCTTTTCCGTTTTTACTACAGCAGCTGTCGCCATCGCATCGTGTTTTGAACGCTTCAAAACAGTGAATCAGTGGAAAAGTTTCTGTTTTACAAGGTCTGTTATGTACAATAAGTAAATAAACAAAAATGAACAAACAAAAGTATTGTGCCTACCTTACAGGACTTGAAATTAGGTGTAGAGCCGCGCCAGTGTCTCACACCTGTGTGCAAGGGTTGCCAGGTTTTCACAACAAAACTCCCTCAAATGCTACTCAAAACTAGCCCAGAAGGAGCGAAGAGGTCCCCCAGTAAAGATCTCGTTCCGGAGGGTAAATTGGCGTTTTTTGGCGGGATTCATCTGGTAAAATTAGAGTTTTACGTTACTGGGGTCGCTTCAACCCGCGAACATGAAAAACAGCCTGGGCAACAGTGTTAAAGTAGCCCAATTCTGTGGGAAAACCGCGGACTTGGCAACAGTGTTATGTGCGACAACTGAGATTCAAAAGGAAAGCTATGATTGGCCAATCCGGGTTCGGGAACGAAAACATCTGATTTGATCATTTTTAACTCTTACTTAAAAATAACTCGTTTATATCTAATTTTAAATGCAAATATTTACATTTATACATGAAGAAATAATAAAAAAAAAAAACTCTAAATGAACGTTGCCTTGCATTTACAATCCTATAAAACAGCACCACAGTTTCCTGCTGTCCTCTCTCGGCCACTCCAGCCAACCCGATCTCATGAGAAAATGTAAGTATAATTTACTAATTGAAAATGTTATGCAAATACAAATACAATTTTATATAAATTGTATAACGCATTAAGTATAAAAGCTTGAAAAGATTGTACACACGAATTCGCCAAACCTTAAAAGCGATATATCAGCCAAAAAAGAAAATTCTGTCATTAAAGGACATTAGTTTACTTCCAGAACAAAATTTTACAGATAATTTACTCACCCCCTTGTCATCCAAGATGTTCATGTCTTACCTTTTTCAGTCGTAAAAAATTATTGTTTTTCGAGGAAAACATTTTATAAATTTATTATTTATTATTATTATTTACTATTTTTTAATTAAACGAAAAAAAAGAAGGAAGTCATATACACTTAGGATGCCTTGAGGGTAAATAATGGACTAATTTTCATTTCAACCCTTTAAATATGGCACTGTATTGATTAAGGTCTGCTTACGGTATTGTAATTCACTTCAGATTAAAGTGCTACAACACTTACTAAATTAATAGATTACAAAACTATACATTTTTGCAAAACTGCAACAGTAACAGGAAAGGGATAAAACATTTAATTCCACAAATGTTTTTGACTCATGTCGGATTCCTCGATCTATATGAAACTGCACGTCACCGTTTTGCAAGGGAAAATCAAAAACGCTGTGTGGAAATGTAAACGCATGTTTTTTTTGTTTTTTTTTACCACTTCCCCTTTTCTGTGTTCCATAAGAACATGAAAAGCATTCGAGGTAACATTGCACATAGATTATCAGCATGATATCGATTCTTATCTGATAATTGTTCAAAGCTATTGGCATCTGTATCCCACAGTCAAGATTCAAATGAAATGGTTATTGCCAGATCAATTTAAATTTTGCCAAGTCACTTTCTCTGTTTTGGTGCCAAGAAGTATTTTGACTCTCAAGCCACACATTAAGTCATCAGGACGCATAACATCAAAGCAAATGGCTTTTGCAAATGAGGCCTTTCTCAAGAACTTGCTTCACTTTTATGTGACATTTGTGCAATGACTTGAGGTGACCTCCCACCTTAATTTTTATCTTTTAACCATAGATGGCTCAAAATATCACCTTAACACTTTTAATGAATGCTTACTAAATATCAACATTTGTTTGATTTAGTCAGTTTTGAAGTTAATTGACCTAAGTTTGAATCTTTGGAAAAAATAGTGATT
Source organism: Garra rufa (assembly GCF_049309525.1). Lineage (NCBI taxonomy): Eukaryota > Metazoa > Chordata > Actinopteri > Cypriniformes > Cyprinidae > Garra > Garra rufa. The sequence goes on along the minus strand of NC_133365.1, from coordinate 48,540,083 downwards.
AATGACATTGTGTTATGTTAAAATGTGGCTGGGATTTGTGGACACTTTTTTAAAGATTTGTGGAGTAAAAATGTTTTATTGTTATGTAAAATGTTAATAATTGGCAAAGGCCAATTCTTTTCGTTTTTATGTGTTATTATTTTTTTATTTAATACTTATTGTAATTAAAGTGGCTATTATACAATATGTGACCCTGGACCACAAAATCTCTTAAGTAGCATGGGTATATTTGTAGCAATTGCCAGAAACACATTGTATGGGTCAAAATGATCAATTTTTCTTTTATGCCAAAAATCATTAGGATATTAAGTAAAGATTATATTCATTTTGAAAATTTCAAAAACATATCAAAACGTATTGTTCACTGGTAATATGCATTGCTAAGAATTAACTTCATTTGGACAACTTTAAAGGCGATGTTCTTGATATTTAGATTTTTTTGCACCCTCAGATTCCAGATGGCAGTATCTTGGCCAAATGTTGTCCTATCCTAACAAACCAGACACAAATAGAAAGCTTATTATATATGCCTTATGACTGGTTTTGTGGTCCAGGGTGACATATTTCCATAAATTAAATGTGTAGTTTAGACAGTTTTTTGTTTTAAATATCATATAGGCTACTTGAGCGAAATCATTCGATTTGAATTCATAATGTTGCTATTATGACATATCTCCAATTAAAATATGAGCACATAAATATGTAAATATTCATACACCTCTGTATAAGTCATAGAATAAATGTACCTTCTAAATTAATCTCTTTTACTGGGATTTATAATGAATTATATCGAAACGCACGTTCTGTAAAAGCTTTACCCACCTCTTATGGCTTTTATTTTAATATCTAATCCAAGTGGGACTAAAATTTTCGTATGCATTTTTTCATATCTTTTCCTATCAAAATGAAAATCTAATCTGATCAGATTTTTTAATGATGGATGAAGATTTTGTGTTTTTGTGTTATTATTTCCTAATTTAAAACTGTAAAGTGGCTATTATACAATATGTGACCCTGGACCACAAAACCAGTCTTAAGTAGCATTGGTATATTTGTAGTAATAGCCAAAAACACAGTGTATGGGTCAGAATTATCCCCAAAAAATGTATGCCAAAAATCATTAGGATATTAAATAAAGATCATGTTCCATGAAGCTATTTTGAGAATTTCCTACCAAAAATATATCAAAACTGAATTTTTGTTTAATAATATGCATTGCTAAGAATTAACTTCGATTTTCTCAATATTTAGATTTTTTGCATCCTCAGATTCCAGATTGCAGTATCTTGGCAAACAAACCATATATAAATGGAAACTTTTTATATATCAGCTTCTAGATGATGCATAAATCTTTGACCCTCATGACTGGTTTTGTGGTCCAGGGTCACATATTTCTATAAATTAGTTTTGGTTTTAAATAACATATAGGCTAATTGAGCAAAACCATTCAATTTGAATTCATAATGTTGCTATTATGACATATCTCCAATTAAAATATGAGCACATAAATATGTAAATATTCATACACCTCTGTATAAGTCATAGAATTTTTTAACCTTCTAAATGAATCTCTTTTACTACACTGTAAAAAGTTTCCACCAGTTTCAACTTAAAAACTTAAGTTTAGCAGCTGCTTTAAGATTGCAAGTTAAATCAATTTAAGTCATTTAAACTCACAAGTTATATCAACTCATTTTTATTGTAATAAGTTAAAATGACTTGTAGTTTTAAGATGATTCAACTTAAAAACTTAAGGCAGCTGCTGAACTTAGGTTTTTAAGCTGAATCTGGTGAAAACTTTTTACAGTGTAGGGATTATAATGAATTATATCAAAAAGTCATGTACACATTCTGTTTACCCATCTCTTATGGCTTGTATTTTAATATCTAATCCTATTGCACGCAGACAATTTGAAGTGGGACTATTTAAGTGGGTCATTGCACACCTTTTTGTCTAAATGGTTTCATAAATAACCTTTAACATCTGAAGAAGCTTTCTGTTTCACAAAAGGTTCTTTGTGGCAAATAAGGTTCGATTATAAAAAGGTAAGCAAGAAATGTTTTTTAAACAACCTTTGACTGAATGGTTCTTTGTGAAACCAAAAATGGTTCTTCTTTGGCATTGCTATGAAGAACCTTTTGGAGCACCTTTATTTTTAAGAGTGTAAGTCCGGAATATTCGTATGCATTTTTTTCATATTCATCATCTTTTCCTATCAAAATGCTTGCTACATATGCGAAAACGCAGAAAATCAAACCTGATCCATTTTTTATGACAGACAAAAGTTTCGGAGGCAGTGTGTAAACGTGAGGTCGTTGTTTTGTTTTTTTTTGTTTTGTTTTTTAAAATTTCAGACTAGATCTGTATCAATATTGAATGATTGATTTGTTTCTTACAAACAGATTTTCGCTTCACAATAGATGAACTGGAGTGGTGTGGATTATCGTGATGTTTTTATCAGCTGTTTGGACTCTCGTTCTGACGGCACCCATTCACTGCAGAGGATCCATTGGTGAGCAAGTGACATGATGCAAAATTTCTACAAATCTGTTTAGATGAAGAAACAAAGTCATCTTCATCTTGGAATGGCTTGTATAATGGTAGGTTTTTTTTTTTTTTTGTTTTTTTTACCACAGAAACTGAATCTGAAGGCAGATTTTGCAGAAGTTCTGCAAGAAAAATCTAATTCCCCTAATATTCTGATATTCCTGTTACTCGGCTTGATATAATCACAGTTTTCCTTCCTTCATAGCTGTCTTCGCTCAGTATCATTTTTAAATAATCGAGAAAACCTGTTCCTTTCTGCATTAGGGAACACTTTTGAGTAAGTACTCCCTTGTGTGGTAGGAACAGGTAATCCACAAGCGAATATCTGATGGTCGATCTGTGGATACATAATGATGATACCGCAGTGGCATCATCACTGCACAGCATCAAACTCCCCTTTGATGAAATTGGCATCGCTAATCATGGCACAGGAAAGTGTGAAACTGCCCACAACGTTGTCTTACTGTCATATCCTGCCCACAACCGCTTCACGCTCAGACTATAGACATTTTCTATGCAACTCTGTCAGATGGAGACGTATGGCTTTGTGACTCGTACAAGTTGTGATGAAAATGGACAGATAAAGCAGTTAGTTGGAGATGGGTACTTTTCAATGACCAGAATAAAAAATGTTCCTTTTGCATCATAAACATTGCTTACGTGCAAACGATTGCTTACGTGCACCTTTATCTTCAACTAGATAGATATAATAAAAGAAAACAAAAGAACGAGCAGTTTTACTTACAATTTTTGGTTGCAAAAATCTATATATTTTTGTATGTTCTCTGTTTTCCCTCCGGATGGGTGCCGTCAGAATGAGAGTCCAAACTGCAGATAAAACCATCACAATAATCTAGAAGTAATTCATACTACTCCAGTCCATCTAGTGATTAAATATGAGTCCGCTATCTATAATACTGCATTCTCCAGTGAAAAAGTCATCTCATCTGAATCAGGAGAGAATTATGCAATTGCGAAATTGATAATTGTGGAAGGGCAGTGCTTTCTACATGAACATATGATGTAAATGTGTTTAGAGTTGTGTGAAAACAAACACATTTATTGACATAAATAATATTTACGTAATATTTAGTCAACCAAAATTTATTCAGACACCTTCAACATTTCTCACATTATCACAGATTATTCTGCATAGTTTAGAATATGATAATAAAATATGACAAGAACTCTGTGTCTGAGCAAATTCATCTTGATAATGTCAGATAACTTTGATAGAAAGGTATGTAATGGATTACAATCAGGGATTGAAATGTACTTTTTCACCATCAGCCAATTTGGCTACTACATTTTTAAGTTACCAGCCATTCATAACTTCTACTAGCCCCAAAATTAGTGGTGTCAGTTCTAGGGGTGTGTGATATTGACAAAAAATTATATTTTTTATATTTTCTGGGATTTTATCGATAATGCTATTGATAAAGATAATTTGACAATATTATGCGTGATGTGTTACTGTGCATGGACAACTGACTCCTGAATATTTTGATATTTTTTATATTATGTGTGGCCAGTTCACCGCAGTGATAGAAATGAATCTTTTCCAGTCAAATATATTTTTACCTTTATAAAGACTTTTTTTTTAAAGTGTGCATCAACCTTTAAGTGAAATTCATACATTTAATCAGTTACAAGTATAATAATAATATATTTAGGCTGTTACCAAACAAATGTAATCAGTATTAATAAAATTCATCTTTGCAGAAGTTGCATTTAAGGTAGCATTTAGATGTATTTAAACACTGTTTAATAAAGCTCAGAGGGACACGGAATGCTTTAACTTGCAGTTACAAAGGCATAAATAATGTTTTGATATTTTAAACTGATACACTGATATTTAAAATGAAAAAAAAAAAAAAAAAAAAAATGAAAAGATACTTTAAAGGGATAGTTCACCCAAAAATGAAAATTTGATATTTATCTGCTTACCCCCAGGGCATCCAAGAATATTTGTGTATAATATGTCACAATTTACTTTATTTTGCTATCCTCACTTACAGAAATAAACTATAGTGTCCTGCACCCACTAGTAAAATTATATCTGGTGTCTAAATAATTTTTTGGTTTGACTGTAGCTTCTGTTGAAAGTGAGATGATAGTACCCTCTCAATGAGCTCTCTGATATAGTAAAGGATTTTTAGGAGAAACAAAATGCTTGATTTAACCCTTATGTGTTGTTAGGGATGTTTTCGTCCACTGAGGGGTGCTGTTGAGTCTTAATTTGGCCACAACTTTTTCTCTGTTAAAGCAAATGGAATGATTTTTGGTGACTAATCTTATTTTGATACATATTTTGGGAAAATGCTTTGAAATTTTTCAAAAACTCAACAGTGCACTTTGGGCAAATTTACTACCCTTTCGTTATGTTTCGTGGCTGAAAACAGCCACTACTTTAAACTGCTGTAAAAATGTATCAGATAAATATTTTTTCAATTTTTTTGTCATAAATCTATTAATCAACCTCAGTCCTGCTCAAAAATACTAAATGTTTAAAAAAAATTCAGGATTTTATCTCATTAATTGCCAAATTCCTAAATGATGTCACTAATTTGGGGAAAAAACCCCCACAAAATTACTAATTTTAAATATAAAAGGTAATTGTGGCCTGGATTTTTTTTTTTACCTTTTTAACAGTCTTGGACATGTGAAAGATTAGTAAGAAGATTGGCTTTCATGCATTGTTAGTTTTGGCGCAGCATCTGATTTTCTTTTTTTCTCCCTGCAACAAAAAGCTTAGTTTTACATAGAGTTCTATGGAGTATAACGACATATTAGTGCGTATGTGTGTGTGAGCGTGTGTGAGTGTGTGAAAGTGAATGAAAGTGTGTGAAAGTGTGAGAGAGACCTTTGTGCACCTTGATACCCCTGAGAAAATCTAAATAAGCACCTCAGCTCTCAGAACGACATGGAGTAAACAAAAATAAAGAAAGCATATTTATGTATTTGTTTACCATATAGTTCTGAGAGCTGAGGTGCTTTTTTTGATTTTCTGAGGTGTATCAAGGTGCACAGAGGTCTCTCTCACACTCACAGACACTCACACACACTCTCATACACTCGCACACACTTTCACACACTCACACACGCTCACACACATACATACACGCACACTATAATATGTCGTTATACTCCATAGAACTCTATGTAAAACTACCCTTTTTTTTGCAAAGGCCTATCTAAAGGGTTAATGGGGCCAACTGATAATCAACAGTACAATTTACAAATTTGACCCCTTCCCAACAGGAAAAACCACAAAAAATCAAGAATTCAGCATTATATGGTGTCATGGCTTTGCAATCAAAAAATGTGGTTATAATGGAAGTCAATGGGGCAAAAACAGCCACAAACAATAAATGAGGGAGAAAAAATGAAAATCTGATGCTGCGCCAAAACTAACAATGCATGAAAGCCAATGTTCTCACTAATCTTTCACATGTCCAAGACTGTTAAAAAGGTAAAAAAAAATCCAGGCCACAATTACCTTTTATATTGAAAATGAGTAATTTTGTGTTTTTTTTTTTCCCAAAATCAGTGACATCATTTAGGAATTTGGCAATTAAAGAGTTAAAATCCTGAATTTTTTTTAAACATTTAGTATTTTTGAGCAGGACTGAGATTGATTAATAGATTTATGCAAAAAAAATTGAAAAAAATATTTATCTGATACATTTTTACAGCAGTTTAAAGTAGTGGCTGTTTTCAGCCACGAAACATAACGAAAGGTTGTAAATTGAAACAATGCACAAGGGTTAATTGATGTTTGCCTTTTTATTTTGTTATTATACAGCTAACCATAAGATGCCTCTTGAGAAATATATCCTAATAATAATTGTCTAATGTCACACGCTGCTTATAGAAATACTGTCTGTGGATTTCAATCACAATCTGACTCAAATTAATAACAGTGGCTATGGAATCTGAAATGATGGGAGTTGGATGATTTTTTAACAATGATTTTAATACGTCACATTTTTTTGTTATCAGGGTGTCAACTCATGTGAGTGGATGCCATTGTCTTTCTTCACTCCCAGATCTTTTTTTTTTTTACAGCATTCCTCTTACAGTAAAAGAGACCAAAATATTTATGACTTATCACTATTTTCTATTAATACTGTATGGAATGAAAGGAATGTCCCTTTCAATCACCTGCAACGACTAAATTTAAAATGCAACGTCATTTTCTCTAAATGACTTACAGTATGACTTTATGTATACACACACACACACATTCATATATCAAAACATTTTGATTAGTAAAATGCATTGCTAAGAACTTCATTTGGACAACTTTCTAAGATATTCTCAATATTTAATTTTTTTTGCACCCCCAGATTCCAGATTTTTAATTAGTTGTATCTTTGCCAAATATTGCTTATTGTTTATTCAGCATTTGTATAAATCTCAATTTAAATACTAGTTAGATTATTATTATTTTTTTAACATATGCATGCAAATTTTGTAGACAAATGCATACATGTGTGTGAATATCTTAAAATAAGTTTTCATTAAACATTTATTATTATTCCAATTGTCTTATTATAATTTCATTATTCAAAATAACAATAATAAAGAGTAGGTTTAATAACTAACTTTTGCTGTGCACTAAACATAATGTGTTAAATATACATGTTTTAAAATAAAGTTGCCTCTTTTTTTCAGTAGCTAGAATACAAAAAAATTATGCTTCATGCTTTAAGCATTAAGTTATTGTACAATTAAAGAAGCATTTTTTAAATTATTTTTTTATTACATTTTGGATAAAATCATCTACACTGCAAAAAATGATTTTCTTTTTTAGTATTTTTGTCTCATTTTCTAGAATAAATATATCTAAATATTTTTGAATCAAGATGCATTTACCTGACAAGTAAAATCACTTAAAATAGTAATGTCTCGTTTTCTGAACAAATAATCTAAATTTGGTTATTTTTTGCTCAAAACAACAAAAATATCTGCCAATGGGGTAAGAAAAATAATCTTGTTTAGCCTTTGAAATGAATTAAGGTTATTTTTCCTAGCCCATTGCAGATATTTTTGCTTGTTTTAAGCAAAAACTAACAAAAATAAAGAGTAGGTTTATTAACTAACTTTTGCTGTGTACTATAAATAATGTGTTAAATATACATGTTTCAAAAAATAAGTTGCCTCTTATTTAAAAAAAAGGTTATTTTTCAGTAGCTAGAAAAAATAAAAATGACTTCATGCTTTACTAATTTTTATGCATTAAGTTATTGTAGTTTTCTAGTATAAAAATTAAAAAAATCTTGAATTAAGATGCATTTACCTGACAAGTAAAATCTCTTAAGACAGAAATGTATAAAAATATAGTAATGTAAAAATATTTTTTAGCCTTTGAATTATGATTATTTTTCTTACCCCATTGGCAAATATTTTTGCTTGCTTTAAGCAAAAATGAAAAAATATATATTTTCAGAAAACAAGACATCTTAAGTCATTTTACTTGTCTAAAAGTTCTTGGATCAGGATGCATTTACGTGACATTTATACTAGAAAACAAAAATACCAAGTAACCAATATTAAAGTGTTACTAAACAGGTATATTAAAATTATAATTTTTCTAAAGTGTTGTGACTACTCGCACGACCATTTAAACACATTTTAATAAAACCCAGAAAAAAAAAAAACAGTATTTATATAGACGTTTATTGAACAAGCAGCACAGTTACAAACAAGGTATGTAATTCCTTTGACACTGTATAAAATGTACCAAAAATGACTTCAGATAAATGCATCTAGTCTACAAAAAGCAAGAACAAATGCTTAGAATCATTACTGACCTTTACAAACACATCTTATGCATACCAGTAACCTTGGTCTTTGTAGATATTGATAGAAATGAGATAAACATATGAAAATAGCTCTTTAATGGCACTGGAATTGCATGAACCAATATTATTTACAATTTTTGATACCATGATCAACTGTGCTGCACTGGTGCCCTGAAAAATAGACTGACTATATAACGAAAAAAAAAAATGTTAATAATAATAAAAAAAAAAAAGCGTTAGGAGGTCACACATAAAGTAACCCTAATTATTAATCTAATATACTATATGTTGATAGTGTTTCAGCAGCTCTTCCTAAAGCATTGAGCTTATTTGTAACAAAGATATATTTCTCTCTAAGAGTTGAGTTCTGGATTTATTAGTGATTGTGCCAACAAAATACAATCAATAAGTGCATTTCTCCTTGAGCGAATCTGGAAAAAGTTTTCCCATGCATTTTTGGGCTTGTCAATAATCGAAAGTAGCTGAGGTTAAGCACACGATTGTTCCAAAACAAGTTCTTTCATTGAATTACTACTCGTGTAAAGATTTGTGCTCAGTTCACCAGTAGTGAATCAATACAGGTCGCAAAAAAGCAGCCTGTTCTAGCATTAAACAAATATTAAAAGTGAGTGTAAGGCCACACCGGAGCTGGGCTTGTTTGAGCATTAGCAAAGGCAGAAATGTCACAAGAGTCGTCAGACCTAACAATGTCATTAGGCAGACAGTGGTTGTGCAAGAGGCATTTCCTTGATCACACGGTAGATCAGTTGACGAAGCAATGCTAGAACCTAAACTCACTGAACCTCAGAATTCTTATCAATTTTGTGGGTCGAAATCAAAAGATCCTAATAAACTTTTCATGATGTGTGACTCAAACGTTGGCTACCTGTCAAAACTTTCTCAGTAATGGCTGAATCTAAACAAATCTCACAAAAACAAATTACACATATTTCCTCTTAAATTCTCATTGTTGTGTGTCCATTTTACTTCTAAGTACTTTGAAGTTTGGGTGAGAATTCTTCTTTCTTCTTGTTCTCACTGCTGTAGGCCTAATACAGTAATTTTGTACTGTAAAAAAAAAACACTGATATGCAATTACTCATTTTAAACTAGCAGTAAAGAAAGCAGAACAGGATGTATAGATATGCATAGATTTCCTATGTATTGATAAGAATTGAAGGCAGGTGTGCACTTCATTTCTATGAAAACGCAAATAATCTTGATTGGTATAAATATGAATTATTTCTTTTGAAGGAATAGTTCACCTAAAAATGGAAATTTGCTGAAAGTGTACTCACCCTTAGGCCATACAAGATGTAGATGTGTTTGTTTCTTCATTAGAACAGATTTAGAGAAATTTAGCATTCCATCACTTGCTCACTAATGGACCCTCTGCAGTGAATGGGTGCCGTCTGAATGAGACTCCCAACAGCTGATAAAAACAGTAATACGCAAGTGATCCACACAACTACAAGCCATCAGTTATTGTCTAGTAAAAATGCTGTGTGTTTGTAAGAAACAAATCCACCGAGATGATTTAACTCTCGTTTCAGTCACTTAAAATATGGTCCTCTATCCACAATATTATTTTCTGCAGTGAAAAAGTTGTCGTGTCTGATTCAGGAGAGAAATATGCACAGATCAAGCACGGTTTACAAGCAACGACGGTCTAAAACAGTTCTAAACAAATATGTTGGTGGATTTCGATGTGAGAGGATGACATGAGAACTTTTTCACTGGAGGAAGCGTTATTATGGATTACGGACTGGTATTTTGGTCTGAAGAAACTATTTATAAATTTAAAAACACAATGATGGATTAATTTCTTAGGAATATGTAGCTTTTTGCTTCACAAGAGGTCAATTGATGGATTGGTTTGCGTAGATTACTTGTGGATTATTGTGATGTTTTTATCAGCTGTTTAGACACTCTTTCTGACGGCACCCATTCACTGCAGAGGATCCTTTGGTGAGCAACTGCTGTAATGCTAAATGTCTCCCAATCTGTTCTGATGAAGAAACAACTCATCTACATCTTGGATGCCTTGAGAGGGAAGTAAATATCAATCAAATGTTCATTTTTGTGTGAGCTATTCCTTCAAAAAATGATTTGTATAATATAATATTTCACCCAACTACATGTAAATGTGGTTTGAAACAAAAGAATCGCTTCTAACTGGTGTTTGCGAAATATGCTTCAAATGCTCATTCAAATATGATCAAAATATTGACTGCTTCTAAGTGCAATGTTTCAATGATGCCAAAAGTTGCTACAATAATAAAAATTCTTTTGTTTGACCTCAAACAGTGTTACTTAAGAAAAAAAAAACCTGATTCTGACAATACTGGAAGACATCTGTATGCAATACTTAAAGTAATAATTATTTATGTTGAACATGGCAGCAGGTAAACCAAACAGGGAATTTCCTGTTTTGCATTACAGGATTGTATTATCATTAACACTGAAATAAATCAATAACCTCCTCTCATCTTCTAACTCAAAAAGGTGCTTCAAATAATCGAGCATTAACATATCACAAAAATGTCCTTAATACCTTGATTCTCAGTAATGGTATATAATCAGCACTACCGTTTCTGTGGAAGCAAAATGCCACGGATTTCTGAGTTTAGGCCTGGTTTACTGTAAGCCCAAGCTCTCAAATGCTGTGACTGAAACACCTTTGGTTATGGTAAGACAGTCTTGTGGAGTAATACTGTGTGTTAGTGGCTCAAATGCCCCTTTTCTACCCTTTTCAAGCTGAAGATGCATTCAAGCGCAGCCTCAACTGGATATGTCCTTCCTCTGAGCTTGAAGCATCTCGGTCACGCTCACTATGTCTTCTTCTGGCACCTAAGACAAGAGAGAGTTAGGTTCAGATGACACAAAAACACAAGGATGATTAGGTCCCATCCAAATATGCAATATATGTTAGGAATGTCACATGCTGTCAGCTGAACAACACACACTGGTATGAAGAGTTTTGTAGGATGGGTGAAAACAGAGTGGATCATCTCATTCTCACATGGAGCGTGGATTCAAGTAGAGATGGATACATGCATGGATGTACAGAGGTGCTTATAGATAGATACATAGATGCATGCATGGAACTACATATTTTCATATTTAAAGATGTTTTTCATGAAAAACCCTTCTAAAACAGTAATTCTAAAAAATATTTTAAAAGTGTATTTTATAGATAGACGGATGGATAGATAGACAGATGGATGGACAGATAAGACGGATGGATGGACAGATAAGACGGACGGATGGACGGACAGATAGATAGATAGACTGATGGATGGACAGATAGATGGATGGATAGAAAGACGGATGGATGGATAGAAAGACAGATGGATGGACAGATAGACAGGTGGATGGATGGACAGATGAATGGATGGACAGATAGATGGATGGATAGATAGATGGACGGATGGATGGATGGATGATAGATAGATAGACAGATGGGTGGACAGATAGACAGAAGGATGGATGGATGGACAGTTAGACGGATGGATGGATGATGAATGGACAGATAGACGGATGATAGACGGATGGATAGACGGATAGACGGATGGATAGATAGATAGAAAGACTGATGGATGGATGGACGGACAGATAGATGGATGGATAGATAGTGTATTTTTATAATTTATTTTAAAGATAGACGGATGGATAGATAGACAGATGGATGGACAGATAAGACGGACGGATGGATGGACAGATAGACGGATGGATGATAGACGGATGGATGGACAGATAAGACGGACGGATGGATGGAAAGATAGACGGATGGATGGACAGATAAGACGGACGGATGGACGGACAGATGGATAGATAGACGGATGGATGGATAGATAGACGGATGGATGGACAGATAAGACGGAAGGATGGATGGACAGATAGACGGATGGATGATAGATAGACGGATGGATGGATAGATAGACGGATAGATGGACAGATAGACAGATGGATGATAGATAGACGGATGGATGGACAGATAAGACGGACGGATGGATGATAGATAGACGGATGGATGATAGATAGACGGATGGATGGACAGATAGACGGATGGATGATAGACGGATGGATGGACAGATAAGACGGACGGAGGACAGATAGACGGATGGATGGACAGATAGACGGATGGATGGACAGATAAGACGGACGGATGGATGATAGATAGACGGATGGATGAACAGATAGACGGATGGATGATAGACGGATGGATGGACAGATAAGACGGACGGAGGACAGATAGACGGATGGATGGACAGATAGACGGATGGATGGACAGATAGACGGATGGATGGACAGATAAGACGGACGGATGATGATAGATAGACGGATGGATGATAGATAGACGGATGGATGGACAGATAGACGGATGGATGATAGACGGATGGATGGATAGATAGACGGATGGATGGATAGATAGACGGACAGATAGACGGATGGATGGACAGACGGATGGATAGACGGACGGATAGATGGACGGACGGACAGACGGCTGGATGGAGGGTTAGACGGATGGATGGACAGATAAGACGGATGGGTGGACGGACGGATGGATGGATGGACGGACAGACGGATGGATGGACGGATGGATAGATGGACAGATGGATGGATGGACGGACAGACGGATGGATGGACAGATAAGACCGATTGATGGACGGATGGACGGACGGACAGATAGATGGATGGATAGAAAGACGGATGGATGATAGATAGAAAGACTGATGGATGGACAGATAGATGGATGGATAGAAAGACGGATGGATGGATAGAAAGACGGATGGATGGACAGACAGGTGGATGGATGGACAGATGAATGGATGGACAGATAGATGGATGGATAGATAGATGGATGGATAGATAGATGGACGGATGGATGGATGGATGGATGATAGATAGACGGATGGGTGGACAGATAGACAGAAGGATGGATGGACGGACAGTTAGACGGATGGATGGATGATGAATAGACAGATAGACGGATGGATAGACGGATGGATAGATAGATAGAAAGACTGATGGATGGATGGACGGACAGATAGATGGATGGATAGATAGATGGACGGATGGATGGATGGATGATAGATAGATAGACAGATGGGTGGACAGATAGACAGACGGATGGATGGACGGACAGTTAGACGGATGGATGGATGGATGGATGATGAATGGACAGATAGACGGATGGATAGATAGATAGAAAGACTGATGGATGGATGGACAGATAGATGGATGGATAGAAAGACAGATGGATGGACAGATAGACGGATGGATAGAAAGACAGATGGATGGACAGATAGACGGATGGATGGACAGATAGATGAATGGACAGGTAGATGGATGGACAGATAGATGGATGGATAGATAGATGGACGGATGGATGGATGGATGATAGATAGATAGACAGATGGGTGGACAGATAGACAGACGGATGGATGGACGGACAGTTAGACGGATGGATGGATGGATGGATGATGAATGGACAGATAGACGGATGGATAGATAGATAGAAAGACTGATGGATGGATGGACAGATAGATGGATGGATAGAAAGACAGATGGATGGACAGATAGACGGATGGATAGAAAGACAGATGGATGGACAGATAGACGGATGGATGGACAGATAGATGAATGGACAGGTAGATGGATGGACAGATAGATGGATGGATAGATAGACAGACGGATGGATGGATGGATGGATGGATAGATAGACGGAGAAGAAAAAGAAAAATAATCTCAGAAGAATCTTTTTCTCAGAAAAAAAGAAAAATAATAAAAAGTTTAAATAGCATTTCAGCAAGTTGGCTTTCTCAAGCCAGCTTAATAATAGTAAAAATCGTTTTGATAAAAACAACAAAAACAAAATACACTTATATAACACAACAACAATACAAATAACAACAATTATTATTATAACAATAAATTAAAAATGACAATAATAATAAAAAAAAAGTGTATAAGTATAAATTGTTTGTGAAGCAATACAAAAAAAACTAGATAAACAGAAGCAGATGAAGGTCATGACCAAGTTGCGCAAGTTTGAATACCAACAGGTATGAACCATTCCTAATTCTTCCTCTTTTACTATTAGGTCATGGGAACACACGATTCTGGTGGCGGGGACTTCACTGGCTTGCACTGAAGGGTTACATCATTAACATGGCCCATATATAGCTATTTTGTGAATGGTTGCTTAGCGTTTTACAAAGATTTTCCATACAAACTCTGACTAAATCATATCTTTCTGATTTGAATGAATCATCAAGGGTGCTTCTTTTTTATGTGCCTACACACTACTGTAAGACAGGGGTCTGCCAAAAAATATGCTGATAATTCAATAATTGGAACAATACCATGTTTAGGTTTTTCTGATGTTGGTTAAAGTTAACATGACCTGCAAGCAAGCATATAAATAATACGTTTATTGTGTATAGTCTATATAGGGCTGCACGACTTAGCCAAAAAAGTCTTGTGATCATTTTTTTTATATGTTGTGATTGCGATTCGAACTGTGATATTCTACAAAAGTCCAGAAAAAATTTTGACTTTCCATGCACAATGTTGTGCTTCACCAATCAGAAGCCAATATTCCAGAGAGTCTTGCAAGACAGTAAATTTTAATATTAAATGATAATGATGATGTAATGATGAGTAAGAGTGATCCCCTGACCAATAGGGAACCAGATGGTTTCTGCTAAAATACTTGATGGTTTCCAGGAAAATGAAATTTGTCTGTTTACAGGTTACTATGCAATCATCCGCCTATCTATCCTCCTGTTGACCAGCATAACACAAATGATTCAACATGTACTAAATATAAATGCTGTAGGCCAGACAAATAACCTCTATAGACTGAATGACAGCAGATTGTTATTACACACACACACACACACACACACACACACACACACACACACACACACACACACACACACACACACACACACACACACACACACACACACACACACAATGATCTGGATCATGCATCACCCTGAAAGGATGTATTAATTGTATTTTTGAATTAATAATGCAAAAAGCACATCAGTCAACTAAAGAGCTAAAATTTTATGTGTGGAAAAAAAAGAAGAGCAAAACGACTTACCAGAGCATGATCAAAGCTGAAGGTGCTAATGTAATACGCTGATATATCACTGTCTGCAAGAGGCTGAGAGATTTGAGCTACTATACCACATTCATCTGAAAAAGGAGACAGAGAGTAAGATAACAGCAAATAATTGGCATAAATGTGACTTCCTGATTCAATCTGCTGTTTGTTCATCTAATAACCAAGCTAAACAGATTCTGCTGTTGTATATATGTGTGTGTGTATATATATATATATATATGATTTTTAATGTTTTTTTTTAAAGACAATGTCTTATGCTCATAAATGTTGCATTTATTTGATCAAAAATACAGAAAAAAAAATAATATTACAAATTTAAAATAACTGTTTTCTATGTGAATATATTTCTGAAATGTAATTTACTCCTGTGATACAAAGCTACATTTTCAGCATCATTGTTCCAGTCTTTAGCATCACATGATTCTTCAGAAATCATTCTGATATGCTGATTTATTATCAATGTGCTGCTTTATATTTTTTTGGAACCTGTGACACTTTCAGGAAAAATCTGATCAAATTTGATTAATAAAAGGTTAAAAAGAACAGCATTTATTTAAAATAGAAAATTTTTCTAACAATGTCACTACTGTTAGAAGATTTGGGGTCAGTCAATTTGTATTTTTTTTTTTTTCTTTTTTTTTAATTAATACTTTTATTCACCAAGTAGGTGTTCAATTTAAAAAAAGTGATAGCATGGATTTACACTGTTAATTTTGAATAAATGCTGTTCTTTTTAACTTGTTATTCATCAAAGAATACTGAAAAAAAAAAAATCACCACAGCTTCCAAAAAAATTATTTGGCAGCACAACTGTTTTCAACATTGATAATTCTAATAATAAATCAGCATATTAGAATGATTTCTGAAAGATCGTGTGACACTTAAGCCTGGAGTAACCGCTGATGAAAATTCAGCTTTGCATCACAGGAATATATTATATTTCAAAGTATATTCAAATAAAAACCATCATTTTATATTTTAATAACATTTTGCAATATTACTGTTTTTTCTGTATTTTTGATCAAATAAATACAGCCTTGATGAGCTAAAAAAAAAGTCCATAACAGTGGTGTTCTGAAATGAGGGAAGTCCTCAGTTTTTTTCTTTTCGTCCCATTTTCTTGATTAAATAAACCAATACTTACATTATGAGAAAAGGAAAGAAAGAAAAAAATAATCATAAATAATTATATACAGTGAGGTCAATAAGTATTTGATCACCCTGTGATTTTGCAAGTTCTCTTACTTAGAAATCATGGAGGGGTCTACAATTTTCAGCATAGGTGCATTTCCACTGTGAGAGACAGAATCTAAAAATAAAAATCCGGAAATCACATTGTTTGATTTTTTAACAATTTATTTGTGAATTACTGTGTCATATAAGCTGATTGTGGGGTGCACAGGTGTCTTTATGACAGCTAACGACCTCAAACAGCTGCTACTAATTTAGAATAATGAGCAGAGTGAACTTGAGAACTTGCAAAATCACAGGGTGATCAAATACTTATTGACCTCACTGTATATATTGATATTTGACAGTGCGTGGACCAGCAACTGTTTTGTCACCCACATTATTCAAAATACGTGTTTTTTTATTTTTTATTTAAATAAAAGTAAATAATGACAGAATTGTAATTTTTGGGTGATGGTACGCTAATAAAACAAAACACAAAGGGGGGGGGGGGGAATCACTTGCTGCAATTGACTAAAGAACTTTAATACAACTGCCTTGTTTTTTATTTGTATATTATGTGTATTTATAACATGTAGCCTATCTTTGTTCTTATTTTTTAATAAAAATATAATAAATGGCAGAGATTTTTTATCTTCACCCACTTTGGCATAAATATCTGCCATTCATTCTGCCTCGTAAGGTTTTGTTTTTAAAATAGGGAAATTAGTTTGGCTGTACTGCTCAGAAAACTTGCAAAATAGTAAAACCAACATGAAAAAGAACTGTGATAAAATCGTGAATCGCAATATTTCAGCAAAAAAATAAATAAATCGTGATATGATATTTTTGCCCCAAACTCAAGGCAGTAACAATTGAAACAATATATTTTATTTGAGAACTTATGTTCAGCTATACTTTTTAATAGTTAACTTTTAATAACTTTTGAATCTTTCAGATCATCAAAGCTCTGTAAATATTGGTCACAGAGATTAACTTTAAATTTCACCAAGCTGATTACTCACTAAAAACTCCCACAGATCATGTATTCATGCCATTTTTGGTCTTATTTTGACATTGTTTATTTCCATGTGTGGGTTGCACTTAAACCCCGCATCCCCTCTCAATTCGAGCCCTGATTGTTACAATCTAATTACATTAAGCACGGAGTAATATTAATTAATTACATGAACATACTGTAGGGTTAAGTTTAGGTCTAGCTGCTTTTAATTGGGCATTATTGACTGTTACTGCAATATGGTAGGTACACAGAGTGTAACTATATAACCTTAAAATACAGTGCCTTGCAAAAGTATTCATACCCCTTCATTTTTTTCACATTTAGTTTTGTTGCAGCATAATGTTAAACTGCTTTAAATTAGTTTTTCCCCACATCAATTTATACGCCATACACCATCATAATGACAAAGCAAAAAACAGATTTGCAAATTTATTAAAAATAAAACACTGAAATAAGTACATTGCATAAGTATTCATACCCTTAACTCAGTACATAGTTGAAGCACCTTTACAGCCTCAAGTCTTTTTGGGTATGATGTGACAAGCTTTGCACATCTGCATTTGGCAATTATCTGCCATTCTTTGCCTCACCTTTTCACCTCTCAAGTTCTGTCAGCTTGGATGGGGGCTGGCAGACATTTTCTAGAGTCCTAGTTGTTCCAATCGTCTTCCATTATGGATAATGGAGGCTACATGCTTCTGTGAACCTTCAATGCAGCAGATTTTTTTCTGAACTCTTCCCTAGATCATTGCCTTAACGCAAGTCTGTCACTGAGCTCTACAGGCGGTTATCTTGACCTCAGGACTTGGTTTTTGCTCTGATATGCATTTTCAGCTGTTATAACTTTTCTGAGAGGTGTGTGCCTTTCTAAATCATACTCATTCAAATGAATTTGCCACAGTTTAACTCCACTCCAAGTGTAGTAACATCTAGAAGCAAAATGCTCCTGAGCTAAATTTCGAGTGTCCCAGAAAAGGGTATGCATACTAATGCAACAGGATCTTTTCATTTTTTTATTTCTAATAAATGTGCAAAGTTGTTACAAACCTGTTTTGTGCTTTGTCATTATGGTGTATGAGATGTAGATTGATGTGGGAAAAAAGTAATTTAAAGCAGTTTAACATAATGCTGCAACCAAAAAAAAAAAAGGAGTATGAAAACTTTCTCAAGGCACTGAAAATTAAAATGATATAAGAAAATTAAATAACGGCCAAAAGAAGGCATCTTGATAGTGAATGAAGCTCACCAAATCCGAGCGGCTGCCCTCCTATTCTCACCATCCTCCAGAGCTCACCAGAAGAGCTGGTGAAGAGGAGATCAGCAGGGAATCTGACACACACAAATATATTTTCATATTGAAATATGCAATGTGCAGAGCTTTGATATGTTGCACTGTCCATGAGTCTGTGAGGGTCTTACTGTCTCTGTGCTTCTGTGTCCATCACCAAAGAGACGTATCCATCAATCAGAGAGAAGGAGAAGAACTTGATACAATCCATGTCCTGATCAACACTGGCGCCCTCTTTAGGACTGAAGGAGAAGCGCGCATAAAAAAAAAATACTAGTTATAAATAATGGAATATGTCTAGGGACACACACACACGCGCACGCGCACACGCACACGCACACACACGCACACGCACACGCACACACACACACGTTTGTTTTTGTGAATTGTGGGGACATTCCATAGACGTAATGGTTTTTATACTGTACAAACGATATTTGCTATCACCCTACACCTTCCCTACACCTAAACCTAGCCCTCACAGGAGACTGTGCATATCTTTACATTCTCAAAAAAACGTATTCTGTATGATTTATAAGCCTTTTGAAAAGTGGGGACATGGGCAATGTCCTCATAAGTCACCCTCTCCTTGTAATACCTATGTCATACCCATGTTATTACACAAATTTGTGTCCTGATATGTCACAAAAACAAACACACACACACACACACACACACACACACACACACACACACACACACACACACACACACACACACACACACACACACACACACACACACACAGGGATGAGTAAGACTTGTAATGTCTCTTATCAAGGCTTCTGTTATTTGATCAAAAATTCTGAAAAAAAAAACCTAACTTGCTAAATGTTATTAAAATATAAAATAATAGTTTTTATTTTAATGTACTTTAAAATAGAATTTATTCCTGTTATGCAAAGCTGAATTTTCATCGTCTGTAAATTCAGTCTTAAGTGTCACACGATCCTTCAGAAATCATTCTAATATGCTGATTTATTATTAGAATTATCAATGTTGGAAACAGTTGTGCTGCCAAATATTTTTCAGGATTCTTTGATGAATAACAAGTTAAAAGGAACAGCATTTATTTGAAATATAAAACTTTTCTAACAAATCTATGTTATGTCTGTAAATCTATGCTATCACTTCTATTCATTTAACACAACCCTGGTGAAAAGTATTCATTTCTTAAAAAAATAAATAAAAAAAAAGAACGAACAACAATTTACTGACCCTAAACTTTTAACCAGTAGTGAATATTGTTAGAAAACCTCTGTTTTAAACAAATGCTGTTCTTTTTAACCTTTAATTGATCAAATAATCCTAATAAAAGGGCATCCCAGGTTCCAAAAAAAAAAAAAATTAAGCAGCAGATCTGTTTTCAACATCGATAATAAATCAGCATATTACAATGATTTCTGAAGGATCATATGACACTGAAGACTGGAGTAATGATGCTGAAATTTCAGCTTTGTAACACAGGAATACATTACATTTTAAAATGTATTCCCATAGAAAACAATTATTTTAAATTTAAATAATATTTCACAATATTACAGTTTTTCTGTATTTTTGATCAAATAAATGCAGCCTTGATGAGCAGAAGAAACATCTTTAAAAACATTCAAAATCTTTCTGATCCCAAACTTGAGTGGCAGTGTACATAGCAAAAAAAGAAAATCAGTTAAAGAAAATCAAGTAT
Source organism: Garra rufa (assembly GCF_049309525.1). Classification (NCBI taxonomy): domain Eukaryota; kingdom Metazoa; phylum Chordata; class Actinopteri; order Cypriniformes; family Cyprinidae; genus Garra; species Garra rufa. Next base: position 48,519,418 of record NC_133365.1, on the reverse strand, counting down.
TCAGTTTTTAAAGAGACAATTTGAAATATTAATTATATAATTTCTTCTAGCTGAAAAAACAACTTGTATAAAAAAGCAACAGTTCATCCTTTCTTTCCTCTATAGGAGGAATGTGATAAACTGATTTGGTTCAAGACGCCTCTTAGTGGCAGTGAAATAGTAAAACAACAGTGGCCAGTTAAGAGTGTTGCTAAAGAGGAAATACAAAACTAAAAGCAGTGAAAAATGAGATGCTGCAGTATGTTTCATACCTGTTGGAGTAAAACAGAACGTCTATGAGGGTGGTGGCGATCGCTGGCAGTGTGTCCGGATCCAAGCTCATTACGCAAAATTGATTCTCTGGAATCAGCACCGGATGAACTGTTGCATGTGGAACTGAACACACACAGAGATACCACAATAACACTTGTGAAAAATAAGAAAAACAATACTAGCACTTGGACTACTAACACTTGTTTATTGCATAAGCTGGTACTGAAACATGTTGGCAAGTTAACACTGGAAAAATACTACTCAGAACATAATTTTAATAAATGGCCTTTTCGTACGAGGGAGGAACTATTGAAATCTTAAAGCTACAGGTGTAGTCATAGTATACTGGATCATTCTTAAAAGATTGATTTTGTTATTTCTCATATGACCTTTTTCAAACAGCCCTTACATTAGTTAAAATTTTGGGGGTAAGTATTTTTTTTAAGTAATTAGCACTTATTCAGCAAGACTACATTAAATCAAAAGTGACAGACTTCTATATTGTTACCAATGTTTGAAATTAATACTGTTCGTCAATGAAATTTCTATTCACTGCAGGCCAAAACAGTTATTCGTGCACCGTCAAGTTTAAGATTTTGGGCTTTTTGGTTTTTCATAAAGTGTTTTTTCAGACTAGTGAAAAGAAAACATCCAAAAGACAGCTTTAAGTGTTTCTTTTATAGCACTTTCTCTATTTGTGTCAATAGATTTCAATTACAATCCATATTTTTAAAGGCCGTTTTTCTCACAATGAGTTTTTCTCAAACTGAGCCAGAAATCTCCACTTCAGTAACACTTACACACACCAAACTTTACATTTTTATTCTTGTCCATATCCCGAAGGTTTTTACAGAGGGATTTGTTTATATATAAATTTGCTTGATTTTATATTTAATTTTATTCCCCCAAAAATAAAAAAAATAAAAATTCTGTCTGTTCTAAGTATTTTCTGAATTATAAAGTGACAAAATGAGATACCCAAAATTCCCTCATTAGTTTGACTCTAATGTCTCAAAAATTAAACAAAATTTGAAACTGACACATCTAGTTCTTAGATTTTTGTACTAGAAATGTATGGAAATTAGTACATATTCATTATATTTCATTAAATAATGCCTTATTTGCATCTTAAAACCTAACATTTTAGAAAAGTTGTAATACCACAAATGTTTGCAATTATCAAACGTACTGTACTGTTTTTTTTTTTACCCTATTAACCAGCAGTGTCTCGCCTTAAAGACTAATGGGAAAAAAGGTTTCTAGAGCAGCAAATCAGCATATTAGATTTCTGGAGGATCATGTGACACTGAAGATTGTAGTATTGTTGCTGAAAATTCAGCTTTGCATCACAGAAATAAATTACATTTTAAAATATATTCAGACAGAAAACAGCCATTTTAAATTGGAATAATATAACACAATTTTACTGTATTTTTAAATCAAATATATGCAGCCCTGGAGAGGCCTTTCTTTCACCGATGTCTCACCTTCTCTGCCGTTTCGCTGTAGGCCGTTGTAGTCGTCTTGACTGTGAACAGGTACTGACTCTCCTCCCTCCTCTCTGAAAATATTAAACTCCTCCACCAGAGTCTCCACCACCACTGACAGGTCTTTCTCTCGCACCTACAACACAAACATCCATTTTAGTATAAAACACGTTTATATAAAATCACACCACAACAACCAAACAGTTATGGGTGTTTTTGTTGTTGTAGCACCCCCTGTGGGTGACTCTTTGGTGTGCACCTTTGGCGTGTGGTTTCTTTGCACAAACCATTGTCAAGTCAAGTGTGGAGAAATATGTGACCGTGGACCACAAAACCAGTCATAAGGTTAAATTTTACAAAACTGAGATGTATACAACACAAGGAAGCTCAATAAATAAGCTTTCTATTGATGTATGGTTTGTTAGGATATGACAATATTTGGCCAAAATACATCTATTAGAAAATCTGGAATCTGAGGATGCAAAAAAAAAAAAAAATCAAAGTACTGAGTAAATCACCTTTAAAGTTGTCCAAATAAAGTTCTTAACAATGCATATTACTAATCAAAAATTACATTTTGATATATTTATAGCAGAAAAAATAAAATAAAAAAATCTTCATGGAACGTGATCTTTACTTAATTTCCTAATGATTCTTGGCATAAAAGAAAAATCAAAAATTTTAACCCATACAATGTATTTTGTGCTATTACTACAAATATACCCCAGCGACTTAAGACTGGTTTTGTGGTCCAGGGTCACATATTAGGTAATTGGTCGATATTGGGGCAGTTTCACTGCACACTTTGTTTATTTAATTTTTTTTTTAAATCAAAACAAAAATACATAATCAAATCTGTGGTTTTTTTTTTTTTTGTTTTTTTTTTACAAACCAAACTTCATAAGATTCGTTCAAGCAGCCTAAAAAATTATAAAAAAGAAGTCAGTTTTTCCAATTAAAAAAGGGGGAAAAGTAGATTGTGGCCCACACAGCTCTAGATTTATTAGCGAAACTGTAAACTAGCTTATTACAAAAGCGTCACTGCCCTTGAAAATGTGTTACGTCTATAATGCATAAAGAGCAATCAACATTACACAACTTTCATTACACATCTACCGACTTATTAAAAACTAAAGGGTCATAAAATTGTAAAACATTTACACCAGGCAGGTGTGCTTGATGTTATGTTTTGCAGAATCTGCAAAATGTTAATTTAGTTTACCAAAATAAGAGGGATCATACAAAGATGTTTGTTCTTTTTTGTTTAGCTCTGACCTGAATAAGATATTTCACATACGAGACATTTACATATTGTCCACAAGAGTAAATAACTTATAAATATTACCCCCTTCAAGAGTTAATGTACACTTGATTCTAAATACTGTGTTGTTACCTGAATGATGCACAGCTGTGTTTTTTTGTTTGTGTTTGTTTGCAGTGTTGTTTTTGACAACCATCTTAGACTTAGTCTTAGGGACTAAAATGGTTATTAGTTTTAGTCAAATTTTAGTCACTTCTATATGTGATAGTTTTAGTCCAATTTTAGTCGACGAAAAGTCAAGAAAGTTTTAGTCTAGTTTTAGTCGACGAAAAGTCAAAAAGGTTTTAGTCTAGTTTTAGTCAAAAAAAGGGGAAAAAGTAGTCTTTTAAGAAATTAATGTAGGTCAGTAAGTATTTTGCTGTTGGGTAGTGTCACTTATAAGTTCTGAAAATAGCAGATCTATAGTTCAACACAATGTGAGCTTCCGGATCGACTATTTTTACCAATAATTACAATAATGAAGGAATGTTTTAAAACATAAAAGACAAACAAGGATGGAATGCTAAAACGGCTTGCCATAGTAGTATGGCAAAGAGTATTTAATGCTAAAACGGCTTGCCATAGCGGCAGATATTTTCCGGTTTTAATTGGCATGCACAATAAGCAGAAATGTCATGCATTTTAAATGCCTGACGGACCACCCACTAACATTTTCGTCTATTCTCGTCAACGAAAACTCACACACGTCTCGTCATGTTTTAGTCTTCAACGAGCCAATTTTATCTCGTCAACGTCTCGTTATCGTCAAGGAAAAAAGTGGCGTCAACGAAATGATTTCGTCATCGTTGATGAAAACAACACTGTTTGTTTGTTTGTTTTTTTGTTTAGTGATAGTTGTTCAGGAGTTCCTTGTGTGTTCTGAACAGTTAAACTGCCTGCTGTTCTTCTGAAAAATCCTTCAGGTCTCACAAATTCTTAGATTTTTCAGCATTTTGTGTATTTGAACTCTTTCCAACAAATGCTGAATGATCCATATTTTCACACTAAGGACAACTGAGGGACTTGTATGCAACTATTACAGAAGGTTCGAACACTCACTGATGCTCCAGAAGGAAACAATGCATTAAGAGCCAGGGTGTACAGTTGTGCATTTTTCTGATTTTGCCTTACTATTTTTTACCATTTAGTACTGCCCTTCAGAAGATTCTTACGTGTTTCCCAGAAGACAAGACCTACCCACCTGCTCTTAATGCATCGTGTTTCCTTCTGAAGCATCAGTGAACCTTCTGTAATAGTTGCATATGAATCCTCCAGTTGTCCTCAGTGTGAAAAGATCATCCAGTAATTGTTGGCAAAGGTTCAGAAAACAAAGTACTGAAAAAAACTAAGAATGTGTGGGACCTGAAGGATTTTTCTGAAAAACAGCAGGCAGTTTAACTGTTCAGGGCCCGTATTCACAAAACATTTCTTCTTACCACTAAGAGATCTCCTAAATTGCAGTAAAAGATTTTAGTTAAGAGTTTTCTCCTAAAACCTATTAACAAAGCTTCTGAGACTGAAACTTTTACTAAGGTTAAAGAAACTTTTACGAAGTTTTAAGCTAAGAGTAAGGGCGGGGTTGACCTTATTGCTATGGAGGATACACACAGTGATTGGCTGATAGGGGAGGAGTCTGTGTCAGAGATTTGTTGATAGAAATATTGTAGAGCGTGATATAATGTTGCCATATTCAAAAAAAGATTTTAAAATGCAGGCTAAGTGTCACTAATTAAAATATATGTTCAGCTGATTGTCAGCCTTTTACGTGTGTGATTCTCAAACAATTAGCTGATATGCATATAAACAGCCTTTTGTATCAGAATTGAAAAATCATGGCTGATAGTAAGATATGCAAACTTAAAAGAAAACCAAAATGGACGCAAGAACAGCTGTTACTTCTTGCCCAACTTGTTAATGAAAACAAGGATATAATCAAAGGAAAATTTGGAATTGGGATAACCTCCAAAACCAAAAAAAGTTGTGTGGGAAAACTTGTGTGTGCAAACATAAGTATTTCTAAAAAGTTCCAAGGCAGATTCCCAGCAACAGCCGTTTTAGGATAGTTGGGATTTGGTCTTAGTGACTTGGGAGTCTTTCTCACTACTCCTAATATTTCACAGATTTAGGAGCTAGTATTTTGTGAAATACTCTTATAGCAAAAAGGGAGTCCTACATTTCGGATGGCACGCCCATTATTTTTAGGATTTTCTCCTAAATTTGCAATTCTGAGCTACTTTTTACTTTTAAAGGTGCCATAGAATGCATTGATACAATATTTTAAACTGTTCTGTGAAAAAAATTCTCCAGAAACAGTTTTACAGGTCCATTTACAACCCTAGGATTTGTCCCTGGAATGAAATGCTCTGTTATTGCCTTATTTGGAAGGTTCATGAATAATAATGAGAGCTCTGCTCTGATTGGCTGTTTCACAGAGCGGCTTACCAGAATAAAGTCGGTTTGATAGGTGGAGAGCATAAAGACAGACACATGCTGCTCAGCCAATGGAGCGATAACAGATTTGGCGATCTTGGTGACGCCCACGGCCTGTGAGCTGCTAGAGGTGTTGCCATTGGAGACGACATTGAGCGGGAGCCAGGTGGAGCCCTCCACCTGTAAGTGCTCAGAGGGCTGGAGCTCTGGAGGTAGAGGATGAGATGAAGAGGACATACAGAAGACCATGTGAGAATACAAATATACCAGTTTTTAAAAGTTTGTGCTCATTTCATTTACATTTTACAACATATGTGACCCTGGACCACAAAACCAGTCTTAAGTCGCTGGGGTATATTTGTAGCAATAGCCAAAAATACATGGTATGGGTCAAAATTATTGATTTTTCTTTTATGCCAAAAATCATTAGGAAATTAAGTAAAGATCATGTTACATGAAGATTTTTTGTAAAATTCCTACTATAAATATATCAAAATGTAATTTTTGATTAGTAATATGCATTGTTAAGAACTTAATTTGGAGAACTTTAAAGGTGATTTTCTCAGTATTTTGATTTTTTTGCACCCTCAGATTCCAGATTTCAAATAGATGTATCTCGGCCAAATATTGTCCTATCCTAACAAACCATATATCAATAGAAAGCTTATTTATTGAGCTGTCATGTGATGTATACATCTCAGTTTTGTAAAATTTAACCTTATGACTGGTTTTGTGGTCCAGGGTCACATATTTGTAGAAAAGAAAGCATATTTTTAGTGGAGAGAGTCAGCTGAGAAACTCATCCTGCACTTTCTAAGTGACCAAACTTATAGACTCGGATTCACAGACTAAACCAGGATTAGCCCATAGTTCAATTAGGACATAAGTTATTTTTATAAACGTGCTTAGCAAAAATAAATTAAAAATACTGGTGTGCATCTCGAGACAAAACATAGGCACTGATTGACTTTTAAGATCAATCAATGCAAGTTTCTTTCGGTTGAAACTAAATAAATGCTTTCTAATGAACAAAAGGATCCTGAAAACGTATCACGTGGATCGTGTGACACTGAAGACTGGAGTAATGATGCCGAAAATTCAGCTTTGCATCACAGGAATAAATTACACATCAAAATATATTCAAATCGAAAAAAAGTTTATTTCAAATTGTAATAACATTTCACAATATTTTTAATCAAATAAACGTAGTTTTGGTGAGAAGGACAGATATTTTCAAAATCATTTTAAAAGAATTTCCTGACCCCAAACGTTTGAACACAGCACAGATATATTCTTCAATATGCAAAATAAAGCTGCATTATGCTATACAATAAATCACCTATTAGACTTATAGACCACAAAGCAAAACAGGAAGTGGTCTCTAAAAGCAAATTCTGTTAACACTAACAAATACGGAGTCAATAATTATTTACAGAATTACACAGGAAGTTGCAAATGTCTTTGTAGGCAGGCTTGTCACTTTGAGAGTTTAGAAGTTAACAGGGTCATTCTATAAACCATTAACACCCTGCATTCGTTTAGCTGAAAACAGCAAATCCATCTAGCACTGAAAAAAAAACAACTCATATTATGTGTTTTAAATGGTGTACACCTATTAAAATTAGACAAAACATCTTGTTCTCATATCAGAACACCTGTCAACGTACACTGCATCCCAAACGTTATTTCTACATAGTTGTTTTTACCTTCCTGTGGATTATGAGAAGAGGAAAAGGTTTTTTGCTATAGAGTCGCAGGGGTTTGTCAGCATAGAGGAAACAGCTGTTTGGGTCAGAGGCAGAGGACACAGGCTCTACAATAACAGCCCTGAACTCAATGTACCATCCCACCTGTCCACTGATCAACGCTCTACAGTCAATAGAGCTCGCTTGACATTTCCCACTTTAATGATTTTGTGGATTAGTCTTTTTAGGGCTCAGCAACAAGGTTTTTTTCTGATGTCCAGTTTAGATTTCTATTTGCCCTGCCCTTTATATTATATTATTATATATTAGGGATGCATAATATTATCAGAATCAGCCAATTAAGACTTAAAATGTAAAAAAATATATATATATTATTTAAAAATATATATTTATATTTATTTAGGGGGCAATGTAGGCCTACTTGTAATAAAATGAAAAGTAAAATATGCTAATACTTTTGTTTCTAAATAAATAAAGCAGTATTCTGATGTTATATTAATGAAAACAAAACAGACTCATGATTTTGTTTTGTTTTTTCAAATGGATTATGAAACCAAATATAAAGATCCACAAATAAAATGTTAAGGTTTCAACAGCATCTATCTGAGAGAAAAACAACAACAACAAAAACAGAAGAGATTGATTTTATAATTATTATTTTCAAAGCTTTTAATGTACTTTTTTACTAGAAAAAAGTTCTAACAAAAGTTCTTGCTCAAAACTAACCAAAGTTTATTAAATATTTTCAAAACAAAGGGAAATTTAAATATATCTAAAATCAGTATCGGGCAAAATGATTTGAATATTTGATCAAAAGTGAGAGTAAAGACGTATAAAATGTTTCACAAAAATATTAAGCAGCACAACAGTTGATATGAGCATCAAATGAGCATTTATAATTATCTCAGAAAAAAAAAAAAAAAAAACGTACAGACTCCTAACTATAGATTAATATTATATAAACAGAAAGTCAAAAGTTTTTTGACAGCAAGATTTTTAATGATTTTAAAGAAGTCTCTTCTGCTCACCAAGTCTGCGTTTATTTGATACGCAGTATAGCAAAAAACAGTGAAATTTCAAAATATTTTTACTATTTAAATGATCTGTTTTCTATTTGAATACATTTAAAAATTTTACTTATTCCTGTGATTTCAAAGCTGAATTTTAAGCATCATTACTCCAGTCACAAGGTCCTTCAAAAATCATTCTAATATTATGGTTTGCTGCTCAAAAAAATATTATGTTGAAAACAGTTAATTAAATTTTTTTCAGGTTTCTTTGATAAATAGAAAGTTCAGACGAACAGCATTTATCTGAAAAAATAACATTATACATCACTTTTGATCAACTTAAAGCATCCTTGCAAAATAAAAGTATTCATTTCTATCATTTCTATCCCAAAAAAGCATTTGAATAGTATAGTATGTAATGTTACAAAAGCGTTTTATTTCAGATAAACGCTAATCTTTGGATCTTTCTATTCATCAAAGAATCCTGAAAAAACATACTCTATGTATTTTAAAATATAGAAACTGTATTTTGGATCAAATAAATACAGGCTTGGTGAGCAGAAGAGACTTCTTTAAATAACAAAAAAATCTTCCTATCCCTTAACTTTTGACTTGTAGTGTATATATAATTTATGAAATATTTTCTAAATAGATAATTCAAATTATTATTTGCTCACGAGGTCTTCCTTAAAAAATAAAAATGTTTTATTAGCATATATAAAATATATGTTAAATGATATTTTATTGCCTCAAATATATACATTCATAATTCATCATTTTCAAAAATAAAAGTCTTGTTTAAAACATGTCACAAATCCATTTCCACATTTTTTTACATTTCAGTGTGGTTGTAATTAATTAAATCAACTTAAGATTTACATTTTGTAGCCAATCATGCATATATGAATATAATATATAATATATATATATGATACAAGAGAATATGCATGTATATTTAAAAAAGGATATTTATATGAATTTTTTTTTTTAAAAAAGCTTTGCAACGCTTGTTTCCACAATTGTCAAAATTTTGTATCATTTTGTAAAGAAGAATTATATGATTTTTAAAAAATCTATCTTAGCCAATCATGCATGTATGAATAAATATATATATATATATATTCTGTTGTCATTTAATGACAATGTGTGCCACAATCAATTGAACACAAGAGCTATGGTAGCAATTCATTTGTGTGTGTGAGTGCGAGTTTTACCTTTAAATCCCTCCTCATCGAGGACAACTGTGTAATTTTCCGGAGTCTCTGTGAGACTGAAAAATTTGCATCTGTGAGGGAAAGAGAGAGGGCACAGGAGAGAGGGAAAATAAACAGGGAGAGAGAGAAAGAAACAAAACCAAACAGACAGATCAGTCATTGCATAATGGACAAAAACAATGGCAGATTGTTGTAGAGTGTTCCAGCAGGGAGGCGTGGGATGGAGACTCAAACCACATCAAACTCCTCAGCAGAAAAACTGAATGCTTAAAAAAAAAAGAAAAAAGAAAGAAAGAAAAACTGAATGTTGTTTTCTCTTTCACTTGAACTTGGAGCCAACATCCGAAATCCATTCATATGGTTCTACATTTTCGCATTTGGGTTTGTTGTGAGTGATAAATTTGAGGTGCTCGATGTGCATGTTAAAAAGAGAGAAACGTTCGACAGGCTTTGACCCAAATTCTTTAGGAGCCGGTCCAGGAACCCAGAACAACATGCTCCACTTGATTCAGTCTGATCTATCGTCTAAGAGTCACAGAGCTGAAAAGCAGCAGCAAATGAGAACAATGGGGGAAGAACTGATGGGATGTTTGTGCAAATTATGTCCAGACTGAACTTCATCTACCAGCATCGAACAACTAAAATGAAGATCAAACACCGTAATAATAGTGATTTGTTATGTACAGTAATTACATTAATTTACTATGTTAATAATAATCGAAAAATACACTACTGTTCAAAAGTTTGGGGTTTGTAAGTTACATTTTTGAATAAAGTAGCTTCTGCTCAAAAATACAATAAAATACATAAAATACAAACACATATGAAAATGTTGGACTTAGTGTGCAAGGACCTTAACTATCCTTTGCACTTGATTATACACAAGAGAATATGCATGTATATTTAAAAAAAGGATATTTATATATGAATTAAAAAAAAAAGCTTTGCAACGCTTGTTTCCACAATTGTCAAAATTTTGTATCATTTTGTAAAGAAGAATTATATTTATATGATTTTTTTTAAATCTATCTTTGCCATGCTTTTGTATGGAAGCACAATTTTGCCAAAATTTTGATTAATCTTGTTAAAAAAATAATAATAACTAAATAATTTCTATGATTTAAAAAATTGCTTTGCCATGCTTGTTTGTATATTTTGTAAAAATTGTGTGGAAAAAAAAGGTATATTTATATGATTTTTTTTTATCTAACTTTGCCATGCTTGTTTGTATGGAAACACAATTTGTCCAAAATGTATCATTTTGTAAAAATTATATATAATAATAATAAATAAATAATTTCTATGATTTAAAAAAAGTGCTTTGCCATGCTTGTTTGCTTTATGGCTTAATATTATATTATTACATGTTTAATATATCAATGTTTAATATAAATGTTAATAGTAATATTGCGTTAATATTGTAATTTTTTTTAAAGAGTGATTTTGTATTTTGATACATGTATAATTTGTGTTATTAATATTTTATCTTGACTTGGGTTAGTTTTTACATGAAATGGCATATCAAGAATAAGGAAGATTTTGTATTTAAGTTTGATTTCTTTTACAACATAACTTGACAAAAGATGAAAAAGTAAACCTCTAGACTACAAATTATATATTCATGCATCAAACCCTTGTTAAATATGTGAAAAAAGCAAAATGACTCAGAGTACATATTGTTTTTTGGCTTATGTGTTTTTTTGTTTGTTTGTTTTTTTGCTATAGAAACCACTGAAAACTCAATCAGGCATTGACTTAAGTACTTATCTTTGCAGCATTCTGCTAACAACAAGCACTTTCTAACTTTCACATGAAGTACTGCAGTTGCACCAGGCGTTATCTGAAGGAAGAGCTGCGATACTGTACTGGCAGCCACCCACAGGTCTTCATTCACACAGCTGATTCCTGTCTGCAACTCAGCGCAACCCAAACCACCAGGCACATCAATCCAAAGGCCGAACAGAAGGGAAATAATACATCCCCACCCTCAGGGCTAACTCAGCACAGCAGCATTGTGTCAGCTAGTCTCACACTTCCTAACAACATCTAGAGCTCCCAGGGCTTAACTTCCTGTAAGTGCTCCAAAGCCTTCTGGAAAACAGAGAAATATAGGAGTGGTGTTAAACCAACATCCTTCAGAACGCTGAGAAATTGGAGAGAATAGGTTCACCTAGGGGTGGGCGATATGACCTAAAATTAATATCACGGTATTTTTCATCTTTTGAACAGTTTTTTTTGGTGCATTTTGGGAGGAGTAGCCTGTCCTGTCCCTTTAGTATGTGAATAAAGTTAATATTTTTATAATATAATAAGTAAATGGTAGGTATCCTTATCAAAAAGAGACATGGGAGAGTATTATGCATTAGGGTTGTGACGATGAGGAAATTTCCCCACCGGTTAATCGGCACGTGACAACACCGGTAATACCGGTATCACCGTGGGGGTGGGGGTTTGCTCTTTTTTCTGCTTTTAAATAGATTATAAATGCGTGCGTATTATACTTTCACTTTTGCGGGAATTGGCAATTCGGCGTCAATTGTTTTAATGGACGACAACGAAACTACAAAACAAACAAACTTTGGACCCAAAATATTGCCAAACAGGTGCTTTTGGACACTAAATCCTCCGCCATTCTCTTTCTGTAAATTCGACTCCTCGCACAGATAATTAACACGGCCAATTCACCATCAGCAATCACACTCCGTATCCAAGCACTACAAGAGAATCCCTTTAAATAGCCAAGCAGTCTTACCTTCATCATCTCTTGTTTTCAGCATCCCTCATCCTGGGCAGGGGGAGTGCCCCGTGCTCGGCCAAACATGCTAAACTTTTACGTTGTTTATGTAAGCGCAAACTCCTCACGTGATAAATGAAATATGACGCTTGTAGCTATGTTCAGTTTTTAATTATATTGCATGCTCTCGTCTTAAGTAAATTATTTAGAATAATATTTTCCATTCAATTCAAATAAATATTTAATAAAAAAACCTAAAGATCTTACTTAACGTACAACAAAACAAAAATTATTTCTTATTGAAATTTAATTTCTGCAATATTTAAAACCTTTAAATAACTGGGGGAAATCAACCCATGGCAACAGTTTAAAAGTAGACCAATTCTGTGGGGAAAAACGTGGACTTGGCAACCCCTCATCCAACACGAGCTGCTAAAGTTAATGTCATTGCACACGAGTACGAAATTTTCGTCCGAGATTTTTGCACGTAAAAAAAAAAATACAGGTTATGTTAATCGAGTTTACACAGTGCCTCTGAAACTTTCGTCCGTCATAAATTCGGATCATGTTTGATTTTCTGCATTTTCGCATCCATAATAAGCATTTTGATAAGGATGGCAAATATGAGAAAACTAAAAAAAGAAACACATACGAAAATCAGACTCAATGTACAATGACCTTTAGATTTGAATGATCACGGGTTGAAAGTAAAGAGAGATTACAAAAATAGACTGGAGGATTTGCTGTAATCTTGTGCTCACTGACAAATATCTATTATAAGATGTGCTGCTCCATTTACACAGACTAGAGTGTGCGTTATCGCAAAATTGAAAGTAAAAGTAAACAGCGCGAGCACTCATTTAAAAGCGATTTCTATACCCTGCATATTGAAAGTGTGAAAATTATATACAATATTAGAAAAGGGCCGGTCGTCCCGATTGCCACTCCGCCCCTGGTATAGGCTACAGGCCAGACCTTTCTTCATGATGCTTCACCAGTCGGTTAATGGCCACTCCCCTTTTACCTAAAACCTACAAAGCTGATACGAATATGTCTTACTTTTTTATTTACAACAAGATATATAGTATAAGGACAGGTATTCAGACCACAACTGAACGTTTGAACAAAATGTAATGCCTTATTATTTAGAATTATCTATTATTGATGTAAATGCAGCCGTTCAAGGCACATAATTGATTTATTACGGTATTGACGGTATTAGAAAATCCATGTCGTGGCGCAATGTCACACCGGTGCTGACTATGACACCGGTGTACCGCCCACCCCTAGCTTCACCACAGTAGAGCCCTCCATTTCAGGACAGAAAATAGATTTCTGTGAGGAAAAAATAAAACGTTACGTCAACCCTAAAGATTCTTGCAAACCGAGTCTAAAGTTCTCATCCGAAATTTCGCATGTTAAAAAATAAATACAACCTTACATTGTGTCAATCGCATTTACACACTGCCGAACTTTCGTCCGAATTCTGGTCCAGTTCAACTATCTGCATTTTTCGCATTTGTAGCAAGCATTTTGAGATTTAACAATTCTGAGCCACCATGACGTTCTGTGTGTGACAAAATTTGACAAATACGAAATAAACACATATGAAAATGTTAAACTTAGTGTGCAAGGACCTTAACTATCTTTTGCACTTGATTATACGCAAAAGAGAATATGCATTTACATAAAAAAAAGGATATTTATATGATTTTTTTTTTTAAATCTAGCTTTGCTACTTGTTTCCACAATTTGTGCAAAATTTTGCACAATTTTGTAAAAAGAAAAAAAAAAACTATACTTATATGATTTAAAAGAAATCTTGCTTTGCAATGCACAATTTTCCACAATTTGGGCAAAATTTTGTATCATTTTGTAAAAAAAAAATAAAATAAAATAAAAAGTATATTTATGTTTTTTTTATCTAGCTTTGCCATGCTTGTTTGTATGGAAGCACAATTTGGCCAAAATTTTGTATCATTTTGTAAAAAAAAAAAATAATAATAATAAAAATAATAAATAAATGATTTATATGATTTTAAAAAAAAAGTTGCTTTGCCATGCATTTTTTGCTAAATTTGGCCAACTTATAAACATATTTATAAATAAATATATATTGCACAAATATATATTTATATGATTTTAAAAAAAATACAGCTTTGCCATGCTAGTTTGTACAATTTACCCAGAGTTTAGTATAATTTTGAAAAATGCTGTAAATTTTTTTTGTAAGACAAAAAAAAAAGTATATTTACCTGATTTAAAATAATCTAGCTTTGGCATGCTTGTTTGCACAATTTGGCCAAAAATTTTGCATGATTTTGTAAAAAAAATACTTTTTTTAAAAAGTATAGTTATATGACTTTAAAATAATCTATTTTTGCCATTCTTGTTTGCACAATTTGGCCCAAATTTTGTAAAAAAAAAATCTAAAAAAGTATATTTATAGGATAAAAAAAAAAAAAAAAAAAAAAAACTTTGCAATGCTTGTTCACACAATTTTTAATAACTTTGCAACAATTTTGTAATTTATATGATATTTTTTCTTAATCTAGCTTTGGCATGCTTGTTTGCACAATTTGGCCAAAAATTTTGCATGATTTTGTAAAAAAAAACTTTTTAAAAAAAGTATAGTTATATGACTTTAAAATAATCTATCTTTGCCATTCTTGTTTGCACAATTTGGCCCAAATTTTGTAAAAAAAAAAAAAAAAAAAAAAGTATATTTATAGGATTTTTTAAAAAAAAGCTTTGCTATTCTTGTTCACACAATTCGGCCCAAATTTAATAACTTTGCAAAAATTTTGTAATTTATATGATTTTTTTTTATCTAACTTTGGCATGCTTGTTTGTACAATTTGGCCAATTTTTTATACTTTAAAATAAATGATGCTAATTTTACTTTTGCTTACTTAAAACAAGTAAGGATTTGGTAGTGATATCCTCAACTCTGGAACATTATCAGTCTGTAGCATTCAAGGTTCTGAAAAAGATATGCCTGAATGAGCCAGAAAAGACATTAAATACACAAACATCCATCTTTTTCTAAGCTCTGTGGGAATCCAATCCTCCTGAAAGGCCTGTTGCCATCCCCTCGTCCTCACAGACATGAGAAAAAAAAAAAAAAATAATAATAATAATAATTTCACCAGCATTACGCAGATCATAAAATGAACTGAAGTCACACGGTGCCCCACAAAATACTTTAATAAGTGACATTTTACAACCCAGATTTTATTGCTCGTATTAAAGTTTATGTAACACCATTAAATTACTTCTGAAATTCTGTATTAACCATTTACTCAGCAATATAAATTTCAAATAGGTGATTGATATATGTCGTAATCAAGATTTATCTGGCACATAAAACGAGGGATCTCAATTAGGGTGAAAACACGATTGGCTACCAACAAGTAACGTGTTTGTCAATGCCCAATTATATCTATAGTGAAGGGTGGCATTATAAAATATTTAATGCTGATATTAACGCACAGAAAATTATTGCAATATTTTCACAAAATATTTACCAAAAAGAAACCTGCTGATATTTAGTTGTTATCTTGTGAAATGAAATCCATACATCTTTAAGTTTTTAGTGGCCACTGTATGCAATTTAAAAAGTCTTATCTTGTCATTTTGGTGTTTTTTTCTTTTGTTTTCATTTTGTCCAAGGTTAACGTACAGGCAGTGAATGTCAACTATGAGCTATTTTTCTAATGCAAAGTTTGAAGTTAGGATGAAAACTCAATTTACAGTTGAGGTCAAAAATTGACATACACCTTGCAAAATGTTAATTATTTGATCAAATTAGGAGGGATCATACAAAATGCATGTTACTTTTTTTTTTTTTTTTTTTAAGTACTGACCTGAATAAGATATTTCACATTATCAGGATATTACATTATCAGGTCTCAAAAATTATAAGTTTTTCAGCATTTGTGTATTCGAACCCTTTCCAGCAATGACTGTATGACTTTGAGATTCATCTTTTCACACTGAGAACAACTGAGGGACTCATATGCAACTATTATAGAAGGTTCAAACACTCACTGATGCTCCAGAAGAAAACATGAAGATGAATTTGAAGATCAGGATACTGTAAATTAAACATATTTTGTCTTGCAGCAAACATGTTAGTATCTTCTGTAGCTTCTGAAGGGCAGTACTAAATGAAAAATATATGATATTTAGACAAAATAAGAAAAGTATAGGCTACATATCTTTATTCTATTCAAATGTTTTCACCCCCAGCTCTTAATCGCGTTTTCTTCTGGAGCATCAGTGAGAATTTTAACCCCAAAAGTTGCATATGAGTCCCTCAGTTGTTCTCAGCATGAAAAGGCGGATCTCAAAAACATACAGCGATTGTTGGAAAGGGTTCAAATACACAAAAATGTTGAAAAACCAAAGAATTTGTGGGACCTGAAGGATTTTTCTGAAGGACAGTAGGCAGTTTAACTGTTCAGGACAAACAGGGGACTCATGGACAACTATCATTAAAAAATATATAAAAACATGCTGTGGATCATTCAGGTAACAACACAGTATTAAGAATCAAGCGTATGTAAACTTTTGAACAGGGTCATTTTTATAAATTCAACTATTATTTTCTTTTGTGGACCATATGTAAATGTATATTATATTAAATATTTATTCAGGTCAGTACTAAATAAAAAATAACATGCATTTGTACGATCCCTCTTATTTTGCTAAAGCAACTTATAAAACATTTCGCAGATTCTGAAAGATGTATGTAAACTTTAGACCTCAACAGTATCTTATATGATATATGTGAAAACCTGCATGCCCAAAAATGTCTAGCCAGGTAAGTTAGGCGGCTCACTACGTTATAAAACACGGCCATTATTTTAAGTCACAGCTGAGAACAAGCTGAGAATTGCCATCTTTATGAAAACGTCTTCCTTTTATAGCTACTTCAGTGCGTAATTGCAAGATTAAGTCAAAGGCCCCATCTGACATTATTTGGTCATTTATCATTTCAACAAACTAACTTAAACAGGGTGAGGCTCTTACTTTGCCGCTGAACACTGTAAACAAGCACGCTTTGTACTTGAACTGATGTCTAAATAAGAGACCATTGCACCATCAAACGCGTAAAAACATGTTTGCAAACTCATACAGGCGTTGACTGTCCTTACCTCGTCCTGTTCCTGAGAAATATCAGTTTGATCAGGGGGTGTGTGTACTGTTCAAGTGCCGTTTTGCTAATAGATGTCACTCTCAATTTATGATCCAAGATGTGGAGGTCCATCGTTTGCTAGTCCTTCAGGAAGACGCTGTGAAAATGTTTTCTGTGCAGTGCATGTGGCCGCGTTAAATAACGCAACGCGAGATCCGCCTATGTGATGTTACAAACCCCTGCGTTAGGAAAACGCTTCATCCTCGTGCACCGAGCACGCTGGTGGATAGCTGGTGGGAGAGACTCATTTCATGTAATTCGATTCGAGAAGTAATTGGACAGGGGATCTAAAACGCTGTTTACAACGGGACATACAGTTGGCCTCCTTCAGGGGGCGTTTGAAACCGCAAAAGATAATTTGAATTCGCATGTTCTATGTAAGGTTTTTGTAGATTAAAAATAGTGTTTTTTATCTATTATATTCACGAATTAACATTATAATATATCTAAAGTAATTTTCTTTGTAAAATTAAACAATCTACATGAAGTCATCACAAATAATCGTGATAGGGCGAATTTCATCAGCGTTGAGTAAAGTAACATGAATCACCTGACAGCAACGCTGCTTATTTTTCGTTTCAACAAATATTCAAGACAGTAATTCACATCAAAAACAACCAGGAGAAACTGACAAAAACATCCATTGTAATTCAAAGTATTAATATTTAGTTCAACCGAATCTGAAAACATACGCGTCGTGAAGCCCCACCCACTTTGGGAACCATCGTTTTTACGTTTGTTGCCATTCTACCAGTTCATTTTATTCTACTTGTATGGTTCGAACAGAAGCTGGGTCACACGCCCCCTTGCTCTTAAAGGGACAGCCGCTTCTACGATGGGTCAGTCTCACAAATATGTGACCCTGGACCACAAAACCAGTCATAAGGGTCATTTTTTTATTTAAAAGTTAAATAAATAAGCTTTCCGTTGATGTATGGTTTGTTAGGATAGGACATTATTTGGCGAATATACAACTATTTGAAAATCTAGAGTCTGAGGGTGCAAAAAAATCTAAATGTTGAGAAAATCACCATTAAAGTTGTCCAAATGAAGTTCTTAGCATTGCATATTACTTATCAAAAATTAAGTTTTGATATATTTGCGGTAGGAAATTTATAAAATGTCTTCATTGAACATGATCTTTAATTAATATCCTAATAATTTTTGGCATAAAATACCATACAATGTATTGTTGGCTATTGCTTCAAATATAACCATGCTACTTAAGACTGGTTTTGTGGTAAGTTAATAATCGAATATAAATGGAAGAAGAGACTACAAGTCACCAGAAATTATTTGTTCATTTATTATCCTAAAATGGAGTTTTAAAGTTTACTACAATAAAATTAAGTATTCTAATGAATGCATTCAGTTTAACACATTTCTTTTAATTGTAGATAAAAATCCATGTTGATGGGCATTTTCCTCAAGCACTCCAACAGGCCAAACATGCCAAATAATAGATCAGAAAGGAGAATAATGACTAAAAATGAGACTGTAATTATTTAATTATACTTTAGCAGTCTCATCCAAAGGCACTGAGGTCTGTCGTTGTTCTTTGATTGTCTTCACCACTGGCACAGTTTTGCATTCTTGCAGGCAGAGTTTAGGTCCAGCTCTGCTTTAAGAGGACCCGAAGACCATGATCATCTGCTTCAGATGTGTTTGAGTAAACTCAGAACGTCCCGACAGTAGATCTGTATTTGGTATCATCACACTGTTGATTTTACTGCAGCGGTGAATGTTCCATGGGAATCATAATTCTCGATTCCATCTTTTGGATAAGAGGCACTGTTGAAAACACATATAAACAAGTTTGGATGTACTGATTAAAATCTACTGTATTACTGTATGTGAGCAGTTCTACTGAAGTCCACCAGATGGCGCAGTTTACAAAGAAAACACTTTTGGTTTGATTGATTTGCTTACTACAGTTGAGGTCAGAAGTTTACATACACCTTGCAGAATCTGCAAAATGTTAATTATTTTACCAAAATAAGAAGGATCATACAAAATGCATGTTGTTTTTTATTTAGTACTGACCTGAATAAGAAATTTCACATAAAAGATGTTCACATATAGTCCACAAAGAAAATAATAATTGAATTTATAAAAACGGCCCTGTTCAAAAGTTTACATACACTTGATTCTTAATACTGTTTTTTTTTTTTTTTTTTTTTCCCTGAATGACCCATAGCTGTGTTTTTTGTTTAGTGATAGTTGTTCGTGAGTCCCTTGTTTGTCCTGAACAGTTAAACTGCCTGCTGTTCTTCTGAAAAGTCCTTCAGGTCCCACAAAGTCTTTGGTTTTCCAGCATTGTTGTGCATTTTGAACCCTTTCCAGCAATGACTGTGTGATTTTGAGATCCATGTTTTCACACTGAGGACAACTGAGGGACTCAAATGTAACTATTACAGAAGTTTCAAACACTCACTGATGCTCCAGAAAGAAACACGACGCATTGAAAGCTGGGGGGTGAACACTTTTTCGATTTAAAGATCAGGGTAAATTGAACTTCTTTTGTCTTCTGGGAAACATGCAGTACTAAATGAAAATAATATGATTTTTAGGCAAAAAAAGAAAAATGTACTACTTCTTTATTCTTTTCAAAAGTTTACACCCCCATCTCTTAATGCATTATTTTCCCTTCTGAAGCATCAATGGGTGTTTGAACCTTCTGTAATAGTTGCATATGAGTCCCTCAGTTGTCCTCAGTGTTAAAAGATGGATCTCAAAATCATACAGTCATTGTTTGAAAGGGTTAAAATACACAAAAACGCTGAAAAACCAAAGAATTTGTGGGACCTGCCCCGCAGGATTTTTCTGAAGAACAGCGGGCATTTTAACTGTTCAGGACAAACAAGGAACTCATAAACAACTATCACTAAACAAAAAACACACAGTTGTGAACAGGGTCATTTTTATAAATTGAAGTATTAATTTCTCTAGTGGACTATATGTAAATGTTGTTTAAGTGAAATATATTATTCAAGTCAGTACTAAATAAAAAGAACATGCATTTTGTATGATCCCTCTTATTTTGGTGAATAATTAACATTTTTTGCAGATTCCGCAAAGTGTATGTAAACTTCTGACCTCAACTGTATTTGTGCCCTTTCAACTGTTTTTGGCCTTACTCACTTGTATAGTGCACATTGACTTCCCAGCCCTCTTTTAGCCAAGCAGCATTTCTGGTCTCTTTTCTGGACTGCAGGTCTTTATAGGCTAAAACACATTAAAAAAATATTTTAAAGCACTTCATAATATGCAATGATCAGAAGAAGATACAAGCTCAGTGAAGGATGTTCTTACCCCATAAATGATGAACAACATACAATTCACCAATCTGTGTGAAGAAGCCGCCCACTGCTTCATTGTTTTCCTGTCTATATTTGATTGCTCGAGCCCTGGAACATGATAAAATAGATTAAATATGCAAGATGGTGATATAATATCAGTAGGGCTGCAACTAACGATTATTTTAATAATCGATTAATCTGTCGATTATTTTTTCGATTAATCGATGAATCGGATAAAAAAAACAAGGGATTTACAACCCTTTATTCAAAAACAGAACTAAAATCTTTAGAAAGTGCACGAACATGTTGCTCCTTGAACTGTTATAATAATAATAATAAAATAAAAATGGACTAACACAAAAAACATACACATGTATGCTTTACATCTGCCAAATATATAGACTAAATAAACTAAAATTACTATCCGTCAAGACAGCGGCTTGCTGTGGTGTACATGCTGCATTTCCCATCAAGAAGCCTCTCAAATTAAATTCCTCAGTGCGCATTAAAAAAGTCATGTGACTTTGCACGCTGGAACGGGATAACTTGACTAACTTTCTGCTACATTCATTCTGCCATGGCGGTGTTTAGTGTCCTGCCATCAGCAGCGACCAGCTGGAAGACTTCCGCATTCAAATGCACGCAAAACTGGCCTCAAAGCCCCAGCAAAAGTAATTACCATGAATGTGTCAAGGCAAAAATTAAGAAAATATTCGAATTACTTATTAATAAACTAGTATTTTCTGATTCAGTGTTGCAAAGATGAAATTGACGATCCTGCCATCTGCTCATTAATGCCTAATGCATCTTTATGGATTAGCTAATGAAAGAGTTTTGTTTTCGATTTTAATTATTTCGTTTTATAGTAAAATAATAATTTAAAGCTTTATATAGATATTGTGTTTGTGAGGCAATTACCTGGGTTTCGGTTAATTATTGTGAAGCGCTCCTGTTTAAACCAAAGATATCAAGCGTATTCTGTTTGTTTTCTTTAAGAGCACATTTTGTTGATACTGTTAGTACACACAAACTAAGGTAGACCCTTTAAAGTTCCGGCCCGGGTGGTAAATTACTCTTACCTTTATGAGCAAAAAAGAAATTCCACATTGCACTGGCGTCTCCATGTCCTGCAAATCGCGCTTCTGTCCGCACAAACTTTGGAATTATCTTGATTGAATGATTAAACTAATATTATGATATGTTTTAAGTTTTTTATATCAATGGATTTTAATTTAAATCGCGATGAATTAAGCAGGCTTTTGATCTGTCTGCCGCTGTTTGCTAGGTATAACTTTAAAAAACAAAAACTTGAATTTAACAAACAAAAAGTTTTCCAAATATATCTCTAAATTAACTTTATAAACTAAAGGAACGAAAATAAATGTAATCACTTTGCTATTAAAAACAGCAGCTGTGTAATGAGGAAGAGAAAGAGAAAAAAAGACAGTCGGACTGGAAATTCAGTCGGCCAAAAATTGATGTCGGACATTTTTACAAGGAATGTTTGTTTAATAGCCTATTTAATACTCTTAGGCTACTTTCTTAATTAAATATATTATTTCTTTGATTTATTTTAGCGTTTTTAGGCTGCTTGTTTGCTGACTGAAGTGTAGGCTATATATAAAAAAACAACGTGCCACCGTCACAGCCCTATTCAAAACTGAGACGATTTCACCTCAGCAGAGCTCCTCTTTCTCCTTACGGTTGTGGTATGTTTTCGACACATTATACAGACAGACAGTGTTACAAAAACTATAGAAGTAGTTTTCTCCATCTCCACTATCCAACGACCCGTACAGCAGCTGTTTTGCGATCGAGCATTGGCTGCTGTGAAAGTACGCTAGCCAAAGTAGGCTTAAATATCAAACATGTTTGATATAAATCGGGGCAGCATATATATATAATGTAGAAACGGTGCTTTATGCTCAAATGTTCCAGTTTTGCGCATAAGTTAAATTCGCATTTTTGGATGGAAACACAGCATATGAGGTGCCGAACTCTGCTGGCATCAGTGCGGGAGAGAGACCGAATGTGTCCACTCCGCTCTGCGCTCAAATTTTTTTTTTAATATATATAATAACAACCAAATGTCTCTGCGTCGCGCGACACAACGAATCGATTATGAAATTCGTTGCCAACGCTTTTAGTAATCGATTTTTATCGATTTTATCGATTCGTTGTTGCAGCCCTAAATATCAGTATACTTTCTTAAGTGTGCTTAACTGTACTATTCACACGCACACTTACCAATGATTTCCCCACTCGATCATTGTACCGGGCTTGATTGAGAAATTTCAGGACAAGCAGACCAGAAAAAAAGAACAAGTTTAAGAAAATGCACACATAATATTTAAATGAGCTGAAAATGTACTTAACCTCGGGACATCCAAGATGTAGGTGAGTTTGTTTCTTTATCAGAACAGGTTTTAGCATTAAATCACTTGCTCACCAATGGATCCTCTGCAGTGAATGGGTGCCATCAGAATGAAAGTCCAAACACACAACACTAGTTCAATAATTAATGTTTTGTTAAGCGAAAATCTGCTTGTTTGTTAAAAACAAATCCATCACTAAGATGTTTAGAACTTAAAACTGTTACTTCCAGCATAGTAAAAAATTCTTTATCCGTAATAACTGATATCTCTAATGAAAAAGTTATTTCATCTGAATTAGGAGAGAAATATACACAGATAAAAAAAGCCAAAAAAAATCTAAAACAGTTTAAAATAAATGTGTCTGTGGATTTTGATGTAAGAGGACAGCAGATAATGGACTTTTTCACTACAGGATGCTGTTTTATCAGCTTATTCTGACGGCACCCATTCACTGCAGAGGATCCATTGGTGAAAAAGTAATAATACATTTCTCCAAATCTGTTCGAATGATGAAAGAGCTCATCTTCGATGGCCTGAGGGTGATTACATTTTCCTTTAAGGCGAGACACTGCAGGTAAATAGGGTAAAAAAAAAAAATAACTAACAGTTATCACCTTACTTACCCAGTTGATTGATTACATTGATAATTGCAAACACTTTTTGTATTACAAGTTTTCTAAACTGTTATTTAATGAAATATCTGCAAATTTGCATAAATGTCTAGTACGAAAATCAAAACACTGGATTAAGTCAGTTTCAAAATTCTTGTTTAAATTTTTTTAAATATTAGAGTCTAATGTCTTTACAGAGGGGATCTCATTTTGTCACTCCATAATTCAGAAAATACTTAGAACAGACAGAAAACATTTTTTTTTTTTTACAATTTTGGGGGGAATAAAATGTATAAACTCAAGCTAATTATATATGAACAAATCCCTCTGTAAAAACCTTCAGAATACAGACAGGAATAAAAATGTAAAGTTTAGTGTGTGTAAGTGCTACTGAATTGGAGATTCATGGCTCAGTGTAGGAGAAAAAAACTCATTTTAAGAAAACTGGCCTTTAAAAATGTGTATTGTAATTGAAATCTATTGACACAAATAGATAAAGCGCTATAAAAGAAACGCCTAACAGTGTCTTTTGGATGTTTTCTTTCCACTGGTCTAAAAAAAACACTTTATGAATCACCAAAAAGCCCAAAAGCTCTAACTCAAACTTGTCTCCCCTTAAGCTATAAAATATAAAGGTGTATATTTAAAACAGAACAATTAAAATGGTATTTACCAGTAGTTTATATGTTCTCAGTTCATAAATGTTGGGACCGCTTCTGGGCGCAGGCTCGTTCCAGAAACTAAACTCCAGAAGAAGCTGGCTGTGTCGGGAGATCAACATCTTACTTCTCTCTTTTCGAAATGCAAGATACGCCTGCACAGAAAACATTTTGATATTTGATATTTTGACATTCTTACATCCAAATTTGAAATCCACAGAGATGTGTTAAATACCGTATTTTGGTTGAGTTTGCGCAAACACTCTGTTAGAGCAGGATATCCACCAGAATACTTCCAGAGATGCACTACAAACACAAAACAGCATGTCACCATAGTACTATAAAACATCTAACAGATATTTAAACAAACCAAATTTGGTACTTTAAAAACTCAGTGATTTGTGTAAGTATACACTACTTTCAGCTTTGCATCACAGAAATAAATCTTACATTTTATTCAAATAGAAAACAGTTACTTGCAATTGTAATAATATTTCACAATATTACTCTTTTTAGTGTATTTTTGAGCAAATAAATGCAGCCTTGATGAGCATAGGAGACGTTTTCAAAAACATTTCAACACAAAAATATGTTGCTTTTCCATCTCACCTGCCTGATCCTGTTCACCGTACCAGGTGTTCCAGCTTCCAACGACTTCACATGGATAATCTGCATCACGATGAAGTTCTTTCTGTACCTCATCCCTCCAAACAAACAAACAAACAAACAAACAGTGGAAGTAGTTTAGAAATGAATTATTTAGACAGTATAAGCTTAAATTACAATAATGGACAATAGACAAAAAAAAAAAAAAAAAAAGATGAAATGCTTTAACATGCAGTTTCCATTTCTGTGTTGATATATTTGCTATTGAAACAGGAAGCTAAGGACATACTGCTACTACATTAATGATAACATATCACGGTCACATCGGACAATCAAGGAACCAAAGTACATCACATCTAGACACGGCAGGCCTGCAAGTGTCATATTGAAAGCAAGACTGTGTACTTATCAGCATTATACAGTGCAATTGCAAAAACAAAATGGTGCTTACGACATTTTATTGTATGCCTCCATGCACTCTGGCTTGACATTGTGAACTGAAAGAAGAAAAGCAGGATTTGTCAGAAACAACACTTGTACAGTGCTTTGCAAATGTATTAATACCCTTTCATTTTTTTCACATTTGTTTTGTTGCAGCATTATGTTAAACTGCTTTAAATTAGTCCCCACATCAATTTACACTCCATACACCAAAATAATGACAAAGCAAAAACCAGATTTGCAAATTTTACAAATTTATTAAAAATAAAACACTGAAATAAGTACATTGCATAAGTATTCATACCCTTAACTCAGTACATAGTTGAAGCACCTTTACAGCCTCAAGTCTTTTTGGGTATGATGTGACAAGCTTTGCACATCTGCATTTAGCAATTATCTGCCATTCTTTGCCTCACCTTTTCACCTCTCAAGCTGTCAGCTTGGATGGGGGCTGGCAGACATTTTCTAGAGTCCTAGTTGTTCCAATCGTCTTCCATTAGGGATAATGGAGGCTACATGCTTCTGTGAACCTTCAATGCAGCAGATTTTTTTCTGAACTCTTCCCTAGATCATTGCCTTAACGCAAGTCTGTCGCTGAGCTCTACAGGCAGTTATCTTGACCTCAGGACTTGGTTTTTGCTCTGATATGCATTTTCAGCAGTTAGACCTTTTCTGAGAGGTGTGCGCCTTTCTAAATCATACTCATTCAAATGAATTTGCCACAGTTTAACTCCACTCCAAGTGTAGTAACATCTAGAAGCAATATCAATGCTCCTGAGCTAAATTTCGAGTGTCCCAGAAAAGGGTATGAATACTTATGCAACAGGCTCTTTTCAGTTTTTTATTTCTAATAAATTTGCAAAGTTGTTACAAACCTGTTTTGTGCTTTGTCATTATGGTGTAGGAGATGTAGATTGATGTGGAAAAAAAAGTAATTTAAAGCAGTTTAACATAATGCTGCAACAAAACGTGAAAAAAATGAAGGGGTATGAATACTTTAGCAAGGCACTGTATCTTGCAATTAGGTCTAGACATTGTAAACCTTTTTGAATTCAGTGTAATTCCTCGTGATTTTATCCCTCAAATCAACCGTTTAATGCAATATCACTTTTCATTACCATTCTCCATACAGCTGGTCTCTTGAAAACAAAAGAATTCTTCACATAAACACTTTGGAGGCTGATTTATTAAAGCAATTAGTCTAAAACAAACAGTTTAGGCTGTTTTCTGGTGGAAAGCGACAAGCGAGTGCATCATTCATGCATGGGGATATTTTTAGCAATTTATATCAACTATATTGCATGCACAATTTCTCCCTAGGCCTAAACAGTTAAGCGCATGCTTGAAGGTTTTTAGATGGATTGGCTCACACTGAATCTTGTAGAGGTTGCTGGTTTCTTTCTTGGAGAGCAGATTGGAGTGGGCATCTTTCCTGGCATCCACTTTGTGTGCAAACATGGAACTCAACCAGCCTTCATCACTTTTATTCGCAAAACCTCTAAAGATTCACAAGCAAAACTGTTTCAGCAAGTGTTTAATAAATATATAAGTGATGCATCACAAGCTGCAATGCACAATATTACTAAAAGCTAGTACGCACATGGGTAGCTGATGAAACATTTCAAGCAGTGACAGCAAGTGTGACATGCTAAATTGTTTAAAAAATTATTATGCATACAGTTTTAATAACTTTTATAGCTTAATAGCCATCCTACAGTGTATTTGGGTTCATAAACTAGTGGAAAATTAAATTAATATTGTTACATAACTACATTCTAATGATAATTTGAGGACAAATGTTCCCCCGTAGAGACCACTGATTAATAAAGACATATTTTTTTTAAATGCTAAAGGCTTTCCCTTTCTTAACTAAAATTAGCCTGGAATTATTATTATTAACTTTATTTACAGGCAATGGCAGTTGGCACTTGAATATGTATACTGTATATTTTTAAATATGCAAAATGTTTTATTATTTTATATCTGTTAAAATATAACAATAATAATAACAAACTTGATTTATAAAAACAAAACGTACTGTTCATAAACTAGTGGAAAATTAGATAATTATTGTTGCATAACTACATTCTAATGATAATTTGAGGACAAATGTTCCCCTGTAGAGACCACTGATTAATATATATATATATATATATATATATATATATATATATATATATATATATATATATATATATATATTAATATGCTAAAGGCTTTCTTTACTAAAATTAGCCTGGAATTATTATTATTAACTTTATTTACAGGCAATGGCAGTTGGCACTTTAATATGTACACTGTATATTTTTAAATATGCAAAAGGTTTTATTAAATTATTTTATATCTGCTAAAATACAATAATAATAATAACAAACTTAAACGTACTGCAAGTTAAACTAAGTGCTCAAAGCAACAGACATTATTGAAATGTCAGAGGAAAAGGTTATTTCATGTGAAAAATCTAGCAATATTACCTGTGCATTGTGGGCGATCATTCGAGGAACTGAATTTATGCACTTTAAAAATTCTCTTGTCAGACTACAACACTATTATGCGGCACTTTAAGCCTACACTTTACCTTACACATTCACATATATTTTAACATAACGCCCTGATGTTAAAAAAACACATATTATTCATCAACAGCCCACATATTGAATATATGACTTAACAGATTTTAGATCTACACTTTTACTTGCTTTACCCTAGCAATTGTATCGTGCTACACACGTCTCTTGACAAATGAATGCACATTACCTGGCCAGCCATGTTGAATGCACCTTATTAAGGAAATGCTGCTGTCTCTTAAGGATATGTAAAGACCGTGATGTCGCCATTATTCTCTCGTGTTGTTTGTGGATTCGCGTCTATATGAAGTTGCAGTAGTTGCAACACACGAGTTAATGTTTGACGCGCTTGAACTGTTGGACTTCAGCTTCATGTGTGTCTTTGATTCGTCGACGTTTAGAAACTCATTCATCACGATGATTAATCTGTTGATCTTGTCGCTGATGTAATTAAAATCCAGTCAAAAGAAAACAAACCTTTTCGAACAAGACTAAGCTGGTTTAGAGCTAGTTTTAGTGTTTTTTTTGAGGGGGAAAAGTAAAGAATAATAATAATTAAATCGACCAAATGCAATCTAAACCCTAGGGTTTTCAGGAGGAGTCATCAATCGGCCATACTGGCTGCAATGAATGTAAACAATGCCACTGAGCTGAAGGAAACTCGCAAATGGACGTTTGTTCAACTAGAGCAGTGTTGCCAGATCAGGTTGAGGATTTCCAGCCCAAAAGCTCACCAAATCCCGCCCACTTCAACAAAAACCAGCCCAAATTTTAACTGCCAAAATAATGAGAATTTTATTGCCATGTCAAGGTTGATAAGGACCATTTTTATCTCTTTAAAAAAAGAATAATGACAAAATAAAATAAAGATAAATCAATTTCACAGGAATATGGATCAAAACAGTCCGAAAATATGTGTAAAATGTTCAGAAATCTTTTCAAAGTGGAAATTAACTGATACCCTTGGAAAAACGCATGCATCATTTTCAATGTCCACAGTAAAAAAAATATGCTAATTTCTGTGCAAAAAGTGCACAATAAAGTGATGAGAAACAAATGTAATGTAAAACCCCGTCACTCACAAGTCATCAAGTCTCACTAACGTAATAGACGTAAATTGATGGACAGGTCTCTGTTAAACTAAACCAGTAAGGGTTACGTTAAGCAAAAATGAGTTGATGACTGCACTACACATTATATTACTGTGATAGTTTGCGCTCGAACGTACTAAAATAACATGACTAATGATAAAAGTGAAGAAAAAAACAGCTGATTGGGCGTCTTTTAATTTTTTTAAAGCAGCCCAAATTTTGTCTACCCGCCCAATGCCTTATTCTCCGGTCCAAGCCGATCAAAAGAAGCCCAATTGGGCGGAAACCCGCCCAATCTGGCAACACTGAACTAGAGGCACTTTTAGCCTTGTAAATTTGAAGAAAAACAAATTGCAAGAGAAATTGTTCCAACTGCAATGAGCAAATATCATCTCAATATACAGCTGTTATTTTAAAATACAATAACTTCTACAATAACTCCCAGATAATCGAAAATAGAGACAGAGCGGCACGCGTCATAATCTGAAGGCCATTTCAATGGCAAACCAACAATCTCCATTGACTTTGTATTGCGAGAAGCTCACTGCTGAAAAAAACAGCATTAACTTCATTCACATTTACAACTATGTGTTTGCTGCATAAAAACAGGTCGATAATTGCAAACAGCTGAAAAAATGTGGAAATAAAAATTCATTCTCTGTCACGAGGGGGCGCTTTAGGAGCGCTGAAATATTACGGTTTCCCTAGTAACAGCTGTACACAAAGCAGCATTAACGCTGTTTTATTAGGCATGATATGAAAATGCCAACGACATGTTTCTGAGGACAGTCGGTTCCCTTCAGATACATTCATATAAAGACATCAGTGCTGCGTTTTGACTTTGAAACATGCAGCGGGCATATTTATTCAATGAAATCACTGCCTTCTGAAGTTAGCCCCATAGCGATTCTAACGGTTGGAATAAAATAGCAGACTGAGTGAACTGCATCAATGTGCTCTTCTTTTAACCGACAACCTTTAATCCTTTAGGCATATTATACTGCTGACATTTATACTCACATTCATATTAAGAGATTGAACAATATGTGAATAAACGTACTTGTTTCTTTTTTAGCGCGTCTTCAACACCCCATCTACAGCGCGGCTCTGTGCACTTCGTGCTGCGCTTGTCAAATGAAATGGTACATATATGGCATTTCTTTTTTTCAGTATTTATTGATCCTTATTTATTTCAGTTAGTCTCTGAATGTTATTTACATATGTGACCGTGGACAAAAAATAGCTTACATATATTCGTTTTGAATGAAAACTTGTTTTTACCGTTAGCATATGTGAGGCAAAAGAAGTTAGAATGAAAGATAAATTACATTTTATAGCATTTAAACAAGTTCTGCTCGCCTATTTGAAGGTTTCTATTGGATGATTTAATGTAAACATCATATTAGGCGACTACGCATTACTTTACGGAGAGTTTACGAACTACTAGCTAAGTCCTGCCTTACAAACAACTGGTGCAACCAAATAATGTATAGATTTAGTTACAAACTAACTAGTAGTTACTAAGCCTCTAGTGTGGACTTAATGTTCCAATTTAAGTAAGAACTTACGAATGGCTAGTGCAAAGCTTGTTGACCCATCAAAAAACGACCACCGTGTAGCAGGTAAAGTCTGATTATTCGGAAGAGGGGGGGCGTCTTAGGCAATTAGGCTATCCATGGGTACCAAAGACGTCACTTCCGCTATGCTCGCCGCCATATTTGTGTCCGATATGATAACAGGCACAGCGCATCTAAATGAGATTTATTAATAAATTGAAACAAGAAATTACTTTTTATCACTACTTCCCACACTGTGTATTTGACTTGATTGTATGTTTAGGACAGATTGTGTAAATTATTGTGAACGTAGTCGCTCGGTGAAGGCTTTAAGACCTGGAAGAATCCTTTGCCGGCTGGTCACTACTTCACAGCGAACGGGACTCGCGCTGACGGCACTAATACAGTCCGCGCTTAGATTTCGGCAAATTAGTTTTGCCGAATGCAAAAAAATGTGATTATTGAGCATAAGCCCAACATCCAGCAAGCCAAGGGAAGACGTCTTTCACGTTTTGTGTATTCATAAACCCGGATCTCATTATTGAAGCTCAAATTCAAGCACCAAAAGCATGCGATTTCTTTGTTTAAAAATATGCTTTTTCATTCATCCAGACTATATGGCCGCATAACATTTTAGTTTACTTTAGTTTATTACATTACTTGTGCAGCCAGTCACAATTCACAATGGTACCATTTACTCGGGATGATGATTTGTGTGTGTGCCATTTTTGTATGACAAATAATTTTTAGGGTAATTGTACATAAATAGTTTTAGCAAAACAAATATGATTATTTTAAGAACCTTTTTTACATGTATATACTTTACTGCAGGCGTTGCAATGACGAACGCTATGTAGTACAATAGTTTAGCGTTTATTATTTAATTTTCATAATTCACTAAACACTGCATGTTCTAAAATGCCTTCAACTGTAAACACTCTTGCTCTTAAGCCTAATACACACTGAAACAAATAATTTACGGCATCTGGGTGTACTGTAAGTCACTATTCTCTGCATTAGCACTGTTTTGAACTTACTGTTTGAATGCATTCTCGTTTACTAAATCTTTTGACGTACGAGTTGATCGGTTCAAAATGTAATTAACTGATTCTTTTCATTTTAAGGCATTATTTTCGTTATCATCTACTTATTTACAATCTTAGTCAATAATTAATTATTATTGCACTACTCTTGTTGTGCCGAAAAAACACCCTGCTGTGAAAAGCACCTGCGTGAATGACACCGGTACACTAAAGGCTATATGCATACCGACCCACTTCAAGCACTGCTGAGATCGAATAAATCTGTAATTAGGTTTTTTTCTGATGACTGTTGTTACAGCTAACAGAACAACATATCCCGGGCATATTGTATCCCTGTTGTGAACATTCTGGGAGTTTTGTTGCTCTTCCTCTGGTAGTTGTGGCTGCTGTGACCATAGACTAAAACAGGTAGCGCGGACACAAAAATGGCGGCGATAAAGCACAGTGACGTCACATGGTCCCTATGAATATTATTATTATTACTACTACTACTACTACTACTTAGTAGCCTTTGCAGTTAAATTAATGTGGGCTTATTCTTTTGTGAAGTCATAATACCAACTAATTTTAAGAACAGTGGAAGTTACACTTTTTTTCTTTCTCCATTTCTGGCGCCTCCTGGATGTACTGCGCCCTTAGCATTTGCCTATACTGCCTATGCCACAGGCCGGCCCTGTTTATGCTGGTCCTTTGCTGGTTTATGCTGGTCATGTTGCTGGTCAAGGACCAGCATAAACCAGCAAAGGACCAGCATAAACCAGCAAATGGCCAGCATAAACCAGCAAAGGACCAGCATAAACCAGCATCCCAGCACCAAAACCTATACCTAACCAGCATATGCTGTTTTTTTCAGCAGGGTGCCTTCTTGTCATTTCTGACTTATAACAAAAAACAACAATGTCTAAAAGCTGCCATGTGACAAGGTGCACAGTAAACAAGCTAAAAAACACAGAACTACATTTCTATAAGCTGTCGGCCTAAAAAAAACAAGTGTTTAAGAAAATAAAAGTTGAGCGCAACGTGTCATATTACTCTGAGAACTACGCCTGCTGGAGGGAAATTTAACGGCGACAGTAAACATTCATTATTTAACCATGTCAAAGAATTATTTCACCACTATGAAATGAGGAGATACTTTAATAAACTAAATTGTATTGGTCTGTGTCACCTTTTCCTTACCTTCCTTTTTTTGGAGAAATGATCCAGCTGAATGGCCCAACGTGAAATACACTAACATCTACAACTATTTGTGTTCTTAAAATCTAGTTTTTTGGGTCGACAGCTTATAAAAACGTAGTTCTGTGTGTTTTTTTTTAGCGTGTTTACTGTACACTTTGTCTCATAGCAGCTTTTAGACATTGTTCTGTTTTTTGTTATTAGTCAGAAATGACAAGGAGTCCACTTCCCGCAATACAAAGTCAGTGGAGAGCATTGGATTGTTTTCTGCATACGGTAAGTACTACAAATTAAAATTACAGAATCTGAAAGCTTTTTATAGTAGCCTGGTGAAAATTGAATTAATGAAAACAAAAGCTGGTTTGTTGACCCAGCAGGGTTTAGGCCTATATAGAAAGGCCAAAAAATGCCATTTTTACTAATAAAATTCCACAGTGTAGGCTAAGCTGTCAGAAACTATGGTTACAATGGTAATTACTTTTAAGGAAGATTTTATGTGTGTTATTCACTTGAATAATACTGCAGTGTGAGAATTAAGTTTTAGAAATGCAAATATTTCAAGTAGTCTGAGGCCATGAAACTGTATGCATACACTACCTTTAAAATGATTGTATTAATACTTTTATAGATTTCTATCTCAAATAAATGCTGTGCTTTTGAACATTCTTATCAAAGAATCCCAAAAAATGTTTTCATGGTTTCCACACAAATATGAAGCAGTACAACTGTTTTATTTTAAATATTAAAATGATTTCTGAAGGATCATGTGACACTGAAAACTCATGAATTCATAATATTTCATAATATTTGTGACCCTGGAACACATTGAAATTTTCTTAAATTGAGATATATGAAAGCTGAATGAATAAGCTTTCCTATTTTTAAGGATATGACAATATTTGGCCGAGATACAACTATTTGAAATCTTAAAGGGTATAAAAAAAATAAAAAATAAATCAAAATACTGAGATAATCATCTTTAAAGTTGTCCAAATTAAGTTCTTAGCAATGCATATTACTAATCAAAAATGGTAGGGAATTTACAAAATATCTTCATGGAACATGATCTTTACTTAATATCCTAATGATTTTTGGCTTAACAGAAAAATGTGTAATTTTGACCCATAAAATGTATTGTTGGCTATTGCTACAAATATACCAATGCTAATTAAGACTGGCTTTGTGGTTCAGGGTTACATATAATAAACTGTTGATCATAAAAAAAGGCACCAGAGACTTCTGAAAACATTTTTTTTTTTTTTTAATCTTACCAACCCCAAACTTTTGGATGGTAGAGTAGTAAAAAGTAATTCTAGTCTAGCAAGTCTAGCTTGCTCCACACATCATCAAAATTTTCTAAGTAATGTTTTAAAGTCTATGGTCACTAATGTAATCAAATCTTCTTCTAAACATAATTCTACTGAAGCGCCGTTCCCTTAATGCCGGAAACCATGATCCATCAACTATGACTTGATCCAATTTACAACGTGGAGGAGTGTGGAGCGAGATTCAAATCAGTTTAGATTCCCGTTTTAAGCAAGTTTAGAAATATATTTGCAGTTCTACAAGCCTACACGATTACAATTGGATTGTCCAGAATGTGTTTTCAGCTCTTTTTAAGCACAGCATTAATTTTTCCACCATGTTTCACTTGCAGATTTGGGAGTGTATCTTTGGTGCTTTCAAATAAGTCTTCAAATTCCTGGTCCACGCAAATATCCTATAAGAAACTGATGGTAAAGATACAGATAACCAATAAGGAAAAGCAAATCTGATAAATGAATGGGAAAGATACACTCACAGAGAACTCTAAGAACTCAACTGCAGTTTCTGGGTTTGCCTGAACTGATTTTAAAATGGCGAAGCATCCCGCTGACTGCATTGGGTTCCTAGACATCTGGATCATACAGGAAAACCAACAAAATTAGTCATAACAAGGATAGAAATCCCATAAATCTCCTCTGACACAGACTTAAAAGTCTAAGCCTAAAAGCCATACTTGCTGCTACTATTTTAATCTTTCGTACTTTGAGAATTCGTAGAGTTGTGTTCACTTTGAGGCCCAGCGCAAAATGGATGGCTCCTTCAAGCGGTATGCGATTATTGCTGCAGACAAAGAAAAGAAAGTATTTTAAGCAAGTATTTATGGTACTTTTATTCCAGTTGTCAGTTTATTGACTGTTTGCAAAGTCTGGTGTTTGTTGATTTCACCACTGCAAATAAATCATGAATAACTGTGCATTGTGAGCATTCAAACTCATTTAGCAAGCAAACACTGAACAATTTCAACTGTCTACCATCCCATAATTACAGCAATAAATCAAGGATTGTGTACACTTGTGCAGAAAAGAATATGTGAGGGGGGTCTTCAAAACACTGACTCGTAGGTGATGCATGTCCTGCATTCTTTAAAAAGAGTATAATATACAATCATACAATGACAACGGTACCTGATGTTCAGATCCTCCAGTGTATTGTTGTTTTTGAGTGCTTCTTCTAGAGCCATGGCTCCTTCTTTGCCCAGGCCATTGTACGACAAATCCAGTGTCCGCAAAAAGATATTTCCCTTAAAAAGTAAATCCAACATAATGACTACAGTAACATATGTGCAGAATTTAAGTGCTTTTTCTGTCAAAAGGGTCATTGTATTTGTTTGTTTGTTTGTTTGTTTACCCCTACTGAGACCCACTTATAATTTGTTTCCACCAGAAATAATTTTTAATACTAATCATAATTATTAGTAGTAGTAGTAGTCGTAGTATTTTGTAATCTATTTATTTATTTAAAATTGTATTATTAATTTTAATTTTATGCACCC